>NC_084494.1:7235372-7549747 GCF_030035675.1 Rhineura floridana
ACCTCAAATGGTCTGTTCTTACTATGGAATAACAACCTTGGGAAACACTCAAATTGGAACATGTGAAGGACGTGATGAGAGGTTTCTTAGAAGTGGGAACATAATATCATCTTGGATCCTCTGCAGGGTGCCTGCTCCATCCCTGTGGGTTTGAAAATAATTGGCATCAAATCTGAATACAAACTTGACATGTCACTTTGAGCATACAGCCTGCGCTAACTTAGGAACTAGCATAGCTATTCTTAACAGCAACTTTTGGGGTGGAAGAGAGCCTTTGGTCTATATTAGCCATTAATTGCTTGCCAATTTACAGTTTGTTTCTATCCCAGCAGTTCTTCAGATAGAAAAGTTAGTGTCAATGGAGCAGTGGTTGGTTGCTGGGGTTTGGGAAAGAGCAATGCATCAAAAGCAGCAGGGTCTGTGTTAGGGATGGGTGAGAATTTTGATTCAGTTCGCATTTCTAGCAGAATTTATCAGATTCGCACTTTCCTAAACAATATGAGAACTGAAACACTGCCATCTTTCAAAATTCGCATTTATTAGAATTTTGGGATACAGTTCGCCAATTACAACATTTACAAAAATGCATATATTGGGGAAAGTGTGCATAAAAATGAATACATGAGTGAAAATAACATGGAAAAAGGCATGAGATGATGAGAAATGGCTTCCAAAAATGTGTACCTTTGTCAAAGACAAGGTGCTTGCAATGATGCGGCCAGCAATATGTCCACTCGACCCTTGCCCTTCCAGGCTTATTAAAGCTTGCCGAGGGGGCTTGACAGAGTGGATCCAGGGTGTGGTCAATGCATCGTTGCAGGAGGGATTGGTTCCAGCCACCCTGAAAGAGGCAGTGATCGGACCGCTCCTGAAAAAGCCAACCATGGACCCATTGGTCTGTGACAATGATCAACCAGTCACAAATACATCCTTCTTAGGGAAGGTGATGGAGAGGGCGCAGCAATTGCAAGTACTCTTGGATGAAACAGATTATCTTGACCCATCCCAGTCTGAGTTCAGGCCTGGTTATGGGACTGAATTGGCCTTGGATGCCCTGGTGGATGACCTTTATCGGGAGAAGGACAGGGGGAGTGTGACCCTGTTATTCTTACTTGATCTCTCAGCAGCTTTTGATACCATTGGCCATGGTATCCTTCTGGGCCAACTTGGTGAGATGGGTAGTGGAGGCACTGTTTCAGAGTGGTTCTGATACTATCTCCAAGGTTGTTTTTAGAGAATAGCATTGGGTGATTGTCTCGGTCCCCTGGTAGTTGTGCTGTGGGGTGCCGCAGGGTACCATCTTGTCCCCCATGCTGTTTAACATCTGTATGAAGCCCTTGGGAGTGGTCATCAGGAGATATGGGGTGAGGTGTCAGCAGTACACTGATGATACCCAGCTCTATTTCTCTGTAACATCTGAATCTGGAGAGGCCATGCAAGCCCTAGACCGCTGCCTGGACTCGGTGGTGGGCTGGATGAGGGCCAAAAACGGAGTGAATCCTAGCAAGATGGAGACACTGTGGGTTGGTGGTTCCTGAGTTCAGATAATTGGTCAGTTCGCTGCTTTGGATGGGGTTGTACTCCCTCTGAAAGAGCAGGTCCATACTCTGGGGGTTCTCCTGGATCCATCTTTGTTGCTAGAGGCTCAGGTAACTTCAGTGGCTAGGACTGCCTTTTTACCAGCTTCGACTGGTAAGATAGCTGTGGCCATTTCTGGACTGGGATAGCCTGACCACTGTTGTCCACACACTGGTAACCTCCAGGCTGGATTACTGTAATGCGCTCTATGTTGGGCTGGCCTTGAGGTTGGTCTGGAAGCTGCAGCTGGTGCAAAATGCGGTGGCAAGACTGCTCACTGGGGCAGAGTATCTCCAACATGTCACTCCGCTGCTGAAAGAATTGCACTGGCAATTCTAGCCCATTTGCTACCGGACCAAGTTCAAGGTTCTAGTTTTGGTGTACAAAGCCTTATATAGCTTGGGACCAGGGTACCTGAAAGACTGTCTTATCCCTTATATACCCAGTCGATCACTGTGCTCTGCAGGTGAGGGCCTCCTGCAGATATCTTATCAGGGGGTCTGTTCTGCACAACATAGGAAATGGACCTTTAGTGTGGCGGCACCTACCCTGTGGAATTCCCTCCTGTTAAATATTGGACAAGCACCATTTCTGTTAACTTTTCAGTGCCTATTGAAGACCTTCCTCTTTCAACAAACCTTTTAAGTTGAGACCTTATCCCAGTCTGTGTCTGTGTTGGAATTGCTTTTTAATATGTTTTTAAACCTTTTTTATACAAACAATATGTTTTTAACCTTTTTTAAGATGTCTTGAAAGCTTTTTAAAAGATGTTTTTAAAAATGTTTTATTTTAATGTATTTTAAAGTCTGTTTTTATGATGTTTTAAAGTGTTTTTAGGGTTTTTGTTTGCCTCCCTGGGCTCCTGCTGTGAGGAAGGGTGGGATATAAATCAAATCAAATAAACCGCCTACAAAAATGTTTTTATTTTAAGACATTTGCACTAAAATTGTGGAGAATTTTCTTTTTTTTTATCATTAATTTTTATTCAAATTTTCAAAGACAAAAAACAAAACAAAACAAAAACAATTAAACAATAAAATAAAATGTCGACTTCCAATTTGTCGCAGATCAGTTATAGGTCTAGAATATATAACAATCCTATCTCTAAAATTATATTATAAAATCACTTTCCTCCAGTAGTTATCTTAATTAATCATCAAATCTCATAAACATTATTTTATTCTTTCCACAAAAAGTCAAAGAGAGGTTTCAATTCCTTGAAATATATATCTTTCAATTTTTCTCCAAATAAACATATCGCTTAATCCATCTAATTCAAATCTGTTAGGCCCAATAATTTCAATAGCCCTTCTTCCATTATCTATATTAACTCCATCTTCCATCTTCAATATTCCTGTTAAGTCCAGTAATTTCAGTAGCCATTCTTCCGTTATCAATATCCCATAATAATCTTGTTGTCATAGCCATAGTCCAAGTAAACATATCAATTAATCCATCTCGTCAAATCTGTTAAGTCCAATAATTTCCATAACCATTCTTCCATTATCAATATTAATTCCATCTTCCATCTTCAATAGTCCTGTTAAATCCAGTGGTTTCAGTATCCATTCGTCCATTATCAGTATCCCATGATGATCTTGCTGTCGTAGCCATAGTCATATAACAAGAGTCTGATGGGAATTTCCCCCATCACAAATATGTCTTTGCCATCAATTCTGAATATGTTGTTGAAATATTGTTGTAAAGTCACATCTCTGCTCTGGGTGCATCTCTGCTCTGTCACATATTTGTAGTTAATTCCATAAGTTTTTTCCATGTCAAGCCCCATTGACAAGAAGTCAAGAATTCTGAATATGTTGCTGAAGTATTGCTGCAAAGTCATATCTCTGTTCTTCTTTTTTACAAAATGCACTGGCTCATCTCTTGAGAGTTTCTCCACTGTCACATATCTATAGCCAACTCCATAGATTTTTTCTATGTCAAACTCCATCACATCATTCCAGTCCAGAAAATTATCCAAGACATTGATAACTTTACCACCAAAATCTTCATTAATTTCTTCAGAGACAACGTTGAATTCCAAACAGTCAACTTTATTTCTAACATCCATAAAATCCAAATCTTTTTCAAATTTCACATTTGTTCCAATCTCCAGGTCTTGTAGCTTCCCTATCCCATCAAACTCCTCTCTCACAGAATCCACTATTTCTTTAAGCTCCTGCGTCATTTTGTTAAGTTCAATTTTCATCTCCTGTCTACCCTGTCTCAGGGTTTGTTTCGTTATCTCAATCTCACCCATTATTTTCTGAAACATAATTTCTTCCATGGTCTCATTCACTTTCCTGGTTGTCATTCTTAAAACCACAGAGACAAAAATTATTTCAGCCACAATTGGGTTAATATTTCAGGCTTGCTTGTATCAGTGTAGACAATACAGCCTGCCTTATCTCTATGTGTTCAGGAATACAAAACAAACTTAGTTCCCAACATCAAAACAATTAGTGGCGTCGTGAACAAGCAGATTCGTCAAAATGAAATAGACCAAAAAAAAAAATTTTTTTTTCCCCTCCTCGAAATAGAAATCCCTCTTCCGTTGATATCTTTAGAATGCACCTCCAGGACAGCTTTTTGCGATAAAAACAAAGATAAGCTTTTTCGATTTCTTTCCTCCTTAATTTCGTTAGTGAAAGAGAATAGCCAAAACTCACCTAGAATTTCTTCACAGCTGATTCATTGACAAATCTCTTTTTTGCTGCACCAATTTAAGCCAAGTGGAAAAAGAAGATAGAAAGAAGGATGCTTATCTGCCTGTTAGAGTCCGTTTTTTCTTTAAAGAAAAGATAAACGTGTCGCTGTAATCAGCTAGAGCTTGATGAAAGTCCGTCCGGCATTGCAGTTTGAACTTTCTCTCATAAATAAATGAAATCCAGTTCTCCCCTAAAATTGTGGAGAATTTTCATGAGAATTTAAAAAAAAACAAAAAATCCACAGATCTGTGTAGATATATAGAGAACTGAATTTAACACTGTAAAAATGAAAAAGTGAGAGAACTGAAACAGACAGGTCTTTCCATCCCTAATCTGTGTATATGTTTCCATCTGACGCACAAGCCAGCCAGCTCTGGATCAGAGGCAGATGAGGGGAGAGGGACTCTGTTTGTCATCGGGAGAGGGCTATTTCCACCTGCCTTGCCCCACCCTCCAGCCTGGGAAGCCTTCAAACGCAGCTTCTTTCAGAAGACTTTCTGGCCCATTGGGTTGAGCCATAAGGGTCAGGGGGATAGTAGAGATTTTTGTATCAGCTTGGGGGTTGGTTTTTAAATATTTTTGCTTTGGTTTTATTATTGAGCTTTATTCTCATTTATACTTGTGTGTGTGTGTGTGTGTGATGTTGTAGTGATTTTACTTTTTATTGTGTATAGTTGTGCTGCAGCATTTGGACTGATTCTGTGAACTGCTTTGAGCACATGTGTATTTGTGGGAAATGTGGTATATGAATAAATTGAATAAATAAATAAATAAATAAATTTTCATCTGTGAGAAGCATGAACAGCCTATGGAAGAATGTGTTATGGCCAACACTACTGATGTGGGAGAAATTAATTCAGTTTACATTTTAATTCACTTTAAGAAGGATGCAGACAAACTGGAACAGGAGGTCAACAGGGATGATCAGGGGACTGGAAACAAAGCCCTATAAGGAGAGCATGTTTAGCCTTGAGAAGAGAAGACTGAAGGGGAATATGATAGCTCTCTTCAAGTACTTGAAAGGTTATCACACAGAGGAGGGCCAGGATCTCTTCTCAATCATTCCAGAGTATAGGATCTGGAATAATGGGCTCAAGTTACAGGAAACCAGATTTCAATTGAACAGTATGACAATGGAACCAAAGATCTAGGGAGGTGATGGGCTCTCCAACACTGGAGGCATCTAAGAGGCAACTGGATAGCCTTCGGTTGGGTATGCTTTAACTTGAATTCCTGCATTGAGCAGGGGTTAGACTCCTTGGCCTTATAGGCCCCTTCCAACTCTACCATTCTATTATTCTAATGCAATCCTACCCAAGTGCACTTCCTTGCAAACTGAAATGCAGCCATCCCTTGAAATTTGCACTTCTCTGAATTTTGCGATGCATTTCTCTAACTAAACCATGAGTGCAAAAAAGGTACTATTAGGAGAAATTGTGCATGAAAATGTGTATATGCAGATTTTTTTAAAAAAATGTGGAAATAGGATGAACTGGAAAAATGAGAAATGAAAAGAATCTAGAACTGACACATTCACTCCTCCCTAGCACAGAATGTGTCCTTTGCGCTGTAGGTCCTGCCTCCCCCTCCAGCGCCGAGAACATCAGCCCCGACGGTGGTGAGAGCACTGAGCTTGGGGCGCGAGGGAGAGCGGCCGGGCGCGAGAGGATCATGGAGGATCTTGGCCGGGCCTGGCGGCGGTGGCAGCACCGCGGGAAACCCCGGAAGTGCCCGGCAAATGGCATTTGAGAACTGAAGGGAACGATACAGAGGCTGGCCTTTCTGACCCCTGCACTTAATACGGAGAGTCGGGAGGAATATTGGCCCGACAGAGGTGAGAGTATCGAGGGAAGCCAGGCGTGGGGCGTAGCCCGGTGGTGGAGAAGCAGCTGAGCGTTAAGAGTGCGGCTTGGCGGCGGCAGCAGCAGATAGACGCGGTGGAGAACAACAGTGTAGGAGCGCGCGAGAGAGCAGCCAGGTGTGGAGGGCTGTGAAGAGCGTTGGTCCGGCGGCAGTGAGAGAACGCCGCAGTGGAATAGCTGGAGTGTGGGCATGGTTCAAAACGACTGGGGAGCATCATAGAAGGCGGCCAGAGACTGGATATGATCTCCCCCCTCGCCTCGGCGAGTAACTTGGACATAGCTTGGATGGGTTGGGGAGTACTGGCCTGGTGGGTGCTCAGACCCACGCCTCCGGTGGCTGCTGGCACTCTCCATTGCTGGTTCTCACAGTGGCTGGGTGGGGGGATAACGGGATATTTTGGCACTTTAGGTGGTCCTGTCTGGAAGTGGGGGGACTTTACTTGAGTCCCGGCGGGAGGGAGGCATGTGCTTGGCAGAGAAGGTTCTTGTGGGGAGGGCGGATGGCCATGTTATCGAGAAGCTAGGCGGCAGATGCTGGAGGGGTACGAGGCGCAGGCCATGCCAGCTTAGGGGAACAAGGGATAGATGCATAATATCCATCCCCTGTTCCGGGCCTGCGCACCACCAGAAGACAACTGGGAGATGTACGACTCCACCCAATCTTTGACTGCTGTTGTGTAACGCCAGGTCTGTGGTGCAAAAAACATCGCTCATCCATGACATGATCATGGATGAGCATGCAGACCTGGTGTGCATTACGGAGACCTGGCTGGATGCAGCGGCAGCGCCTGTGCTTGAGGCCATGTGTCCAGCGGGTTTCCGATATGCACAGCAGCCAAGGATTGGTAGGCGGGGAGGGGGAGTGACAGTCATTTATTGGGAGTCCTTGAGTTTTGCCAGACTCCCTCTCCACAAGACCAAGTTTGTTGACTGCATGTACTGGAGGTTGGGCCCTAAGGGCAGTTTAGGGATTCTTCTTGTGTACCGCCCACCCCGCTACACAAATGACTCCCTGACCGAGGTGCTCGAGGTCGTCTCGAGCGTGCGGGTTCTCTCCCCTGACCTCTTAGTCTTGGGGGATTTTAACCTGCATGTCGAGGCTGCTCTCATAGGAGCTCCTCGGGATTTCATGGAAACCATGACTTCCTGGGAACTGCACCTTTGTAATTTTGGACCCACCCATGTAGCCGGTCATGCTCTCGACCTTGTGTTTGTCTCGGGAGGGGAAGGAAGTGCTCTGAAAATGGGAGCTGTTTCTTTGAACCCCGTGTCATGGTCAGATCACTATCTGGTGAACATGGACTTCTCACTGCCACATACCCTCCGCAGGGGTAAGGGACCCATTAAGATGGTCCACCCCAGACGCCTGATGGAGCCAAAAGGATTCCTGAATGCGCTGGGAGATGTGGAGCCATCAGAAAGTCACCCAGTCGAAACCCTGGTGACGGAGTGGAATAGGGAGATCACCAGGGCAATAGACTGGGTGGCTCCAAAATGTCCTCTCCCACTGAATAGAACTCAGATTGCACCCTGGTATACACCACACTTACGGGGCCTGAGGCAGGAGGTGAGACAACTAGAGCGCCGGTGGCGGAAATCTCGTTCTGACGGCGATCGGACACTTGTTAGAGCAGCAATAGCTGCCTATCAAGTGGCAATGAAGGCAACGAAGAGAGAATTCTTTGCTGCCTCCATTGCGTCTGCAGAGTGTTGTCCCAGGAGGTTGTTCGGTCCAGTTGCACAGGAACCCTTGGAACATTCTAAAGCCTCCTGTGACAAATTTGCCAAGCACTTTGCTGATAAAATCGAGCGCCTGAAGAGCACGATTCCGTACGTCGTGGACACAGGTAGTGGGCCAGAGCTGGCCAATTGCATTCCGGTCCAGTGGGATTGGTTTCAGCCCCTTCCCTCTGAGGAAGTGGACAAGGTGCTCTCTAATGTGAGGCCAACCACGTGCTTGCTTGACCCTTGCCCTACATGGCTCATTGTGAGCTGTAAAAAGAAATTGAGCGAAGGGATCAAGGCAGTGGTGAATGCTTCCTTGGAAGAGGGTGCAATGCCATTAGCCCTCAAGGAGGCAATAATAAAGCCCATTCTGAAAAAGTCCTCCTTGGATCCCCAAGAGTTGAACAACTTTCGCCCAATTTCCAATTTACCATTCCTGGGCAAGGTGATCGAGCGAGTGGTGGCTACTCAGTTACAGACACACTTGGATGAAGCGGATTATTTGGATCCATTCCAGTCAGGCTTCAGGACTGGACATGGAACTGAAACAGCCTTGGTCGCTCTGGTGGATGATTTGAGGAGGGCGTTGGACAGAGGTGAACACACATTCCTCGTCCTCCTGGACCTCTCAGCGGCTTTTGATACCGTTGACCACGGTATCCTCCTGGATCGCCTGAGGGGAATGGGAATAGGAGGCACTGTTTTACAGTGGTTCCATTCCTATCTCTCTGATAGGCACCAGCGGGTGGCATTGGGAGATGAGGCTTCAGACCCTTGGCCTCTCAATTGTGGTGTGCCACAGGGTTCTATCCTCTCTCCCATGCTATTCAACATCTATATAAAGCCGCTGGGGGGCATCATCAGGAGATTTGGGCTGCAGTGCCACCAATATGCGGATGACACTCAGCTCTATCTCTCATTTAAGTCCTCACCAGAGATGGCTGTGGTTACCATTTCTAAGTGCCTGGAGGCCGTAAGTGAATGGATGGGAGGAAACAGGCTGAAGCTGAACCCTGACAAGACCAAGGTACTGCTTGTGGGAGATAGGAGGAAGTTGGGTGATTTTGACCTGGTGTTGAATGGGGTAAGATTGCCCCTGAAGGACCAGGTTCGCTGCCTCGGTGATGTTCTTGATTCCCAGCTGTCCATGGAGGCTCAGGTCGTGGCAGTGAGCCGGGCAGCTTGGTATCAATTGCATTTGATACAAAGGCTGCGACCCTACCTCCCTGTCCATCTGCTCCCACGGGTGGTACATGCCCTGGTCTCCTCTCGCTTAGACTATTGTAATGCGCTCTACGTGGGGCTACCCTTGAAGACGGTCTGGAAATTACAGCTGGTACAGAACGCGGCAGCACGTCTGATCAAGAACAGCCGCCGCCAAGACCATATCACTCCAGTACTTAAAGATCTGCACTGGCTACCAGTTGTTTACCGGGCCCAATTCAAGGTGTTGGTTTTAACCTTTAAAGCCCTACACGGTTTTGGTCCAGTTTATCTAAAGGAACGCCTTCAGCATCACCAGATAGGCCGTCAAACGAGATCAGCCTCCCAAGACCTTCTCTCGGTCCCACCAGTCAAAACAGCTAAGCTGGTGCGGACCAGAGAGAGGGCATTTTTAATTGTGGCCCCCGCCCTCTGGAACTCTCTGCCTTATGATCTCCGCCATGCCCCCTCCCTGACAGGCTTCCGTAGAGAACTGAAAACATGTTTTTTTAGGCAGGCATTCTAGATCTCTGTCTAATTTAGTTTAAATTTTTGTGTGATGGGGGTAGGTTTGGATTGAGTATACTTATTGTTGTTTTGTATTATATGTTATATTTTACTCTATGTTATATTTTAGTCTATGTACGCCGCCTAGAGTGGCCGTTAATTCGGCCTAGAAATAAAATTTTATTATTATTATTATTATAGGTTGCAGACAGTTCCCAGGCACAATCACCATAGTGTCTGAATGCTTGAGTGGCAAAATGTGAGGCACTAGGAGTCTCAGAGACTGTGGCTGAACCAAGCCATTCCTCTGCACCATTTCAGCTGCCTGCCAGAGATTAGAGATGCATGCACGAGAGAGATGCTCAATTGCTTCCTGCTACATATCAGTGCCACCACTGTGGATAGGCAGAGGATGGTGTTACAGCTACCAGCTCAGGAGCCATCAAGCACCTTTATTTATGTATGATATTTTGATACTGTGCACTGGCCAAGTCTTCTAGGCAGCTTACAAAACATTCAACTGAGAAATACAGAATGCAGTGAAATCAACACTGAAATAGAACATGCACTTAAAATAAACAAAAACGATATCAGTATAATATCTATACCACCAATATAACATGTGTACAAAACCAACACAAGCGGCACAAAATTAAAAGGCCTGGGAAAATGAAAAGGTCTTCACCTAGTGCCCAAAACCTACAATATGGGCACCTGGTGAGCCTCTCTGGGGAGGGCATTCCATAACCAGGGTGGTACCACTGAGAAGACCCTCTCACTAGCGCATTGCTTTTTTTGTGTGATGGCACTCAGCACTATGGAGTACCATTGCCTCCTTCTTTGCTGCACATGGCAGCCATTTTGCACTGGCACCAGGGGCACTTTTTATTAAGGTATGAGTACCAGCACTTCAGTTTTTACAAAAAAAAAAAAAAGTGCACTGCCCTAGTGGACATCCACCTCACATTTTCAACCTGATGAAGATCTTAGAGCCCAGGTAAATATACTGTATATGGGAGGAGACATTTCTCCAGGTAACCTGGTTCCAGGCTTTTGGGGGGGTTCAATATCAGCCCTTTGAATTAGTCCCAGGCTGGTGGTATACTGCTGGCATGATATGATTATATTCAAAACTCCCCTTCAGTTAACTTGGTTGCTGTATTGGGGGCCAAGTTTTCAAAAGGAGCCCATGTATAACACATTGCAGTAATCCAGCTGGGGGGCCATTTTTTTTCTTCTTGGTCTTTTAAAGCTTGAGATTCTGGCCTGGCTCCTCAGTCAGCCTGAGCTGCTTCTCTTCCATTCCATGTGGCAATAGCCATAGACTGCTGTGGGAAGAGATGGTTACTGTGACAGCTGCCTGTTTGACAGGGGTGTCCATGCAGAATCTCACATGCACAAGCACAGTCTTTGGATCAGCCCCCCCTTCTGTCAGTTCATGCAGTATGATTGTTTTACAGCTCCACCTCTCCCCCAGGTGAAGTGCCATGGGGAAAATAATTGCCCAATTAAAAAAAGAATTATAAAATTTGGGTGATTTCTCATAGCCAACAGCTCTAATTACCCCCTAATTATCACTGTGTAACTAGCAATGGAATAAATTCCCTGTTGTAGAGTCTTTGGGGGTTGTCGAGAAAACAAATGGTCAAGGGTTGCACTGAGCACTGAAAAGACTCTTCAGTAATCATTCTGACCACCCGCGACATCTCCTTCACCACGCATGGAGGAAACTGTCAGGTGTTAATTAGACCCTTGCTTATTGAGATTCATGCATGCATATTTGTTTAACCAAAAAAAGCCTCTGGGAAAATAGATTTGTCACCATTAAGGAATGAATCTGTGCAGAAAAGAAGCAAATCTGAACTCTTGATACTCTGCCACCGCTTTTGGCGGTGTCTGTATCAGGAATTGGAGGGTGGGCAGTGCCCTTAAATGGCAGGGGCTACATGAACATATTCTCATGCTGACTACAACTTTCTGGGTGCCCTCTGCAAAGTAAGACCTGCAGCTCTCCCCCATGAATGATCTTGCTGTCCTCTGAATCTGGCTACATCTATCAGAAGCAGGTGTTGTCACTTTTCAGGAGCAAATGTGAAATATGAGATTGGTGGAATATTCGATACCTAATACTTAAAAGAATCCTAATGGTGATGATATCCAGCATTTCTGACAATACACTGCATAAGAAGGATGAGGGACCTGTTTAGTTTAAAAATGAAATAGGAACAGTATGTAGTCCTATTTCTTAGCAGAAGTATTTAGTAACAACAGCGGATCTTGAGACTCAACCAGATCACCTTTCCCTCAGACACAAATAACAACAGAGACAATCTTCTTAGGTAAAAAGTATAAAGAAGGTTTACTCACGGCCTTTCATATGTTCAGGAAACATAGGCTCTAGCTTAGATGGAAAAAGTAAGTTCATTTTAGTCTTTGGTGATGATACTCCTGGAAGAGCATCTGCCATGCTGCATCTGCTAGAGCAGCCTTTCCCAACCAGTGTGCCTCCAGATGTTGTTGGACCACAATTCCCATCTTTCCTGACCATTGGCAATGCTGGCTGAGGCTGATGGGAGTTGTGGTCTAACAACATCTGGAGGCACACTGGTTCAAAAAGGCTGTGCTGGAGGTTAAAGCTTAATAATGGTGGATATGCAGGAATCTACAATATCCCCAAAGGAGGAGGAAGAAGAAGGTAAATAACCCCACCCTTTAAGAAAGTTACATCATGGTAAACAGGTATATAGAGATATTCCCCAAATATTAGTTAGAGGGAACATCTCCCTATCAAAGGGGGCAGCATGCAAGCTTGCTTAAACCCAGCAGAACCTGTAATAGAAGTTGTGGGACTCCATTCACAAACTGCCCAGACAGAATGGCCAATGAGAAGGGCTGTCACTCAGTGGTAGAGCATCTGCTTTGCATGCAGGGTCCGTCCTGGGCATCTTCAGAATAACTTTTGTCTCTGAGACCTTGGAGACCCTCTTCTGGTCATTGTGTGGACAATACTGAGCTAGATGGACCAACGGCTTTGTTTATTTAAGACATTTATATACAGCTTAATCATTAGCATTTCTAAGTGGTGTGACGGTCTAAGGCAGCTTCCTATGCCCCTCTGTCAGGGATGGTGGGAGTGGTAATCCAACAACATCTGGAGGGCTACAGATTCCCCATCCCTGCAGTGCAGCCAAGGTGGCTGACAAACCATTACATTAAAATATTTGCAGTAACAAAATGACAAATGACCAAAATGCAATTGTGTCAAAAGTTTAAAAGCAATATCCTGAAATTAACAACACAAAAATGCATGATATTAGAGAAAATTGCTTTGCAAAATGAAAACTGCCTACAAACGTGTGTATATTAGGAGAAATTCACACTAAAATGCTGATATATTTTCATGAGGGATATTTTTTTTTAAAAAACCCCACAAATTAATGCAGAAATGTGGAGAAGTGCTTTTAAGATTGGACAAATGGAAAACTGAGGAACACCAACGTTGACAAGTTTGTTCATCTCTAGGCCAAGTAGATGGGCCTCTGTTAAGATTGTTCCAGATTCTGGATACCCCAAGCTGGTGGTCCTGCCAGTGCAACTCCTGAGTTGTTTGTGAAAACCAATAGGTTGTAGACTCTACCTTCACCAACCTGGATTTGTAGTCCAAAATCTATGGAGTGCACCAGCTTGGTAAAGGCTTCTGTAATGGCTTGATCTGTGTAAACTTTACAGCCTGGGAGCATTTCTTGAGTGTCTAACAGACTGCTGTTTGCCATAAAAACACCAAAGAGCTGTAGAACAAATAATTGGGCACATTGCAAAACACAAAAACAAGCAAGCCACCCAAGGACAGTGTAAAACAATAAAGCACATTCCTGCCATCCCGGAATGCTTGAGAGGTATGGAATAATTTGTGTGTGGGGATGGTTTGAGTTCAGACTTGAGTGCAGAGGTCTGAAAAGGCAATGTTAGAAATGCAGGAGCTCTCTGTAAGCCGAGCGAGGCCTCTTGGTAAGAGGTTCCCCAGCCAGAACGGCCAGGAATTGCAATACTATTTCTTTTCTGCTGTTCCTGGAAAATCTCTTTCTGGATCTATATGAATCTGTAAATGCCAGAGAACGTCTGAGGTTTTCAATTGTCTGAGTCAGCTGAGTAATGTAGCTGTGGGAGAGGGGGATGTATATGGAAGATGTGCAGTTCTGCAAAACATTTCTCTAGTTTGCCCTTGACTGAGTTCTGGAAATGTCGCCCAGCCTTGAATTTCAATGTTCCATCCCTCTTGGGGAAACCGCTTGTGGGAATTCTGGGGAGTGTTCTCTTCAATGCAGCCTAGGAGGGAAGACTGGGAGTGCAAGTGAGTGCAGGGGATTGTGAAGAAAGCAAGGAGGTTTTTGCAACTGCTTTGGGCTCATATTTTCAACAGCCACTGCTTTCTCCCCACCCCAATTCTATACCCCACTTTCTTGAGTATGATGCAAGAGGCTGCCTAATTGCAATCTGGGGAAGGGTTGTAGTTCAGTGGTAGAGTACAGGTACTAGGTGAAATCCTTTGCATCTCTGACAGCAGAACTGAGAAGACGCTTCCAGACAACCTATTTACTGAGCGTTTGCTTGGAAATTAGATGACGTTGACTGCTTAATGAGCGGTCATTCTGATTTGTTTGCAGGAAGGTTAGATGATGTTGCGTCAAAGCAAATGTTATCCTACATGTTCCAGTGCATGTTCCCGTGACCTTCCTTGTTGGAAAAAGTCTGATCTTTGGGAGAAGTGGGTTTGTTCCACAAGACCTTCCCGCAAGTATAATTGTGCGATGTGAATTTGCCGGTACGTAATTGAATCCCACCCGTGTGCTAGTATGTGTATCCACCTTAGAAGCAGGCTTTTACCCTGCATTTAGATCGCTGAGACTTAAGACAGTAAACTAAGAAAAGCTACTTTATTTGTAGAAATACAAATTGTAGGTAGGAAAGGCATACCTAGTTCTAACTAACTAACTAAGTTGGAGGTGTAATGCCCAGACTTGAGTATTGCCCTCATGGCTCAGGAGAGAGAGCAAAGACAGAGATGTCTCCTCTCTCTCGGTCGGTCAAAGAAGAAGACAAAGGAAGGAGGGGCAGGTCAGCTTCCCTGAGCATATCAATTTATAATGGAAGGAAGTTAGGCAGAGAACAGCACAGGTAAAGGTAGGCAAGCCTAGCTAGCTGGAGGACCCTAACTCTGTCTATGCTCCACCTGCATTTTCTTGTTAGCAGCAACACTCAGAAGAGTTCTGATGGTCATGTGTTTGACTATGGGAGCAAAAGTTTAATAGTAGTCTTGTCCATACTTTTGAGAGTATCCTTTGGCTACTAGTTTTGCTTTGTATCTCTCAATGTTTCCTTCAGCATCTTGCTTTTTCTTGAAAATTCTCGTGCAGCCTACAGCTTTCCTTCCTTGAGGAAGCTTGGTCAGTGTCCAAGTTGTATTCTTGTGTAGAGCTTCCAGCTCTTCCTTGGCTGCCTGCCTCCACCTCTCAGCTTCAGCTTTGGTTAAGGCTTCAGTCTCTTTCCAGGTCTCTGGCTCTGGAAGTTCATCTCTCATGAGGTAAGCAAGTCTTTCTGGTGGTACACCTTCATTAGCGAGTTCAGAGTGTCTGGGTGCTGGTGTTTCAGCTTCCCCTTCTGGCTCTAATGCCTCTTCTGGCTCAGACTCCTCATCTTCCTCTGCTGGTGTATTACTGTGATCCCTTCTGTTGTGGAAGAATAGCTCAGTTTCTTCTTCCATTTTGCTGTCATCTGTTTGGTGTGGCGCCCCTGCTGGTTGGTGTGCTTCCTTCATCAAAGTGGACAGCTCTGTATACTCCAACTTTGCCAGTTTGGGGATCTATGACTCGGTATCCCTTCTGCATTGTAGAATATCCAATGAATATTACTTCCTTGGCAGTGTTGTCAAATTTTGACCTCTTTCATTTTGGGATGTGTGCAAAGGCCTTGCAGCTGAAACACGAAGGTGAGACATACCTGATGTCTGATCATGCCATAGCTTGAAAGGTGTTTTGTTGGTTGCAGCTGCCAGAAGTCGGTTCTGCAGATAGATGGCAATAACCGCTGCTTCCCCTCAGTACTTCTGTGGTAACTGTGCATCTTCCAATAAGGAATGAATCAGCTGTCCAAGAGTCCGGTTCATTGCTGTCCGTGACCCCATTTTGTTCTGGAGTATAAACAACAGTAGTCTGGTGCTCTATGCCTTCCTCACATAGAAAGTCTTGCATAGCCCTGGATATTCTCCTCCACTGTCAGATCTTATAATCTGTGGCTTTCTGCCAAATCTGTTGGATACAATTCTGACATAGTCTTTCAATTTTTGAAGTACTTAACTTTTCTCTCTCAGTAGGTACATTGTAGTATACCTCGAGTAATAATCTATGAAAGGCAGCATGTATAAATTTTCACCCTGTGATGGCATACTCATGGGTCCACAAAGGTCAGTGTGAATTAATTCTAGAGGTTTTGTATTTTTTCTTTCACTTTTCTTAGGAAATTTTGGTTTCACACTTTTTGGCTTTATACAACATTCACATTTTTCTGTAGACTTATATTGACCAATTTTAATGCCTCTAGCCAAATTTTCCTTTTCTAGAGCTGGTTCTGGCTAAGCTGGCTTGTCCTATTCTTTGATGCCAAGCATGTAAACATCCAGAATCACAGGTTTCTTTGGCTGTATTTGCATGCATAGTTTCAAAATATTCCAAATGCAAAAGTCCATTTTTCAATTTTGCAGTACAACATAATTCTCCTTCATCTAAAACTTGGCAAATTTTGTCACTTAAAAAAAGTTCACCTCCAAGCTCCATTATTTTAGTGGCACTTATTAAATTATCTTTAAATGTTGAAACAAACAGGCAATTTTTCAGTTCAAGCTGTCTGGAGCCCTCTGATGTTTTGCAAAGTAATTCCACCATGCGTATTCCTTGAGAACAGAAAATATCTGGTGCTGTGATTACATTCTGTGTCTGAGGGCTTAAATTCTTAAACAATTTTTATCATTTGTTAAATGTGCGGTACAACCAGTGTCAATTAAAATCTCGTTTTATAATCCTCATTCTTTCCCATCAGATACATAGTAACTGGAATGCTTTACTTTAGTTTGGCTAGCTTGCTTCTGTTTAAAATCAACTCTTTCTCCTGTCTCCCTTCTAGGACAATCTCTTTGAAGGTGATTAGGAGATTTGCATTTGAAGCGACTCTTCCTTTGTTTGTCTGTGCCTTGCTGTGGCATTGGGGCATGACTCATCTCTCTATCCTGCCTTTGGTTGCTGTTTCTCCGCACAGTAAAATTTGCTTTTTCAGACAGAGCTTGTTCCTGACTCTCTTTATAGTCCTGATCTTTCAAATATAACATAATCTAATCCATATTCTGATCTGTCTGTTCTAGTATGCAAACAGTCAGTCGATGACATTCATTTGGAGCCCAGCAAAATAACTTTTTTGCAGATCTCCCACATCTTTCTAATTCTCAGAGCAGACTTGTAAACCTCTCTAGATGTGTATTCAGATCCTCTCTGTCAAACTGTTTCAGCATGTACAGCGACTTATAGAGAAACATCACATGATTTTTAGATTTTCTCATATTTCCTTCACATTCTTATAACCCATGCAAACATTAGTGCCTCATCTGATAAAGCAG
The DNA here is from genome assembly GCF_030035675.1 of Rhineura floridana. Lineage (NCBI taxonomy): Eukaryota > Metazoa > Chordata > Lepidosauria > Squamata > Rhineuridae > Rhineura > Rhineura floridana. Next base: position 7,252,619 of record NC_084494.1, read on the forward strand.
AAATAAGAAGAGACTTCACTTTGGTATGCTTATGTTTCCAGGAGGCAGTGGCTGCTTCATCTGCTGCTGAGGGTTCAGGATCAGTCAGGACTCCATGCAGATCCTCCCCTTCCAAAAGTGCCATCATTAGAAGGCTCCAAATCACATAATTGTCCTTGTCCAGCCTTGGGATGCTTGTCTTAAGTGTAGATTCTTCAGCTATGGTTTCCTATCTTTTGTTCTGCTTTTCTTTTTATAACCTAAAGTCTCATTTTGATCTCTTTTGTAAATCACACACAGTCTTTTTTGGCTTTCGGACACAACTTGCAATTCAATTTAGCTTACTGGGCTGCCATAACCCTTTGTTGTGGAAATATATATGCAAAGATACTCAACGTCTCAGCTGCTTGTGTGCCAGTGTGTATTTACCTAAATAGCAGGCTTTTATCCTGCATTTAGATCACTGAGACTTAAGACAGTAAAATAAGAAAAGCTGCTTTATTTATAAAAATACATGGGACTGCCTTCAAGTCAATTCCGACTTATGGCGACCCTATGAATAGGGTTTTCATGGTAAGAGGTATTCAGAGGGGGTTTACCATTGCCTCCTCTGAGGCTGAGAGGCAGTGACTGGCCTAAGGTCACCCAGTGAGCTTCATGGCTGTGTGGGGATTCGAACCCTGGTCTCCCAGGTAGTAGTCCAGCACCTTAACCACTATACCACACTGGCTCTCTTAGAAATACATAGTAGATAGGAAAGGCATACCTAGTTCTAACTAACTAAGTTGGAGGTGCAATGTCCAGACTTGGGTATTGCTCTCATGGCTCAGAAGAGAAAGCAAAGACAAAGATGTCTCCTTTCTCCTCTGACAGTCAAATATGAAGAAAACAAAGGAAGGAGGGGCAGGCCAGCTTCCCTGAGCATATCAGTTTACAACGGAAAGAAGTTAGGTAGAGAACAGCACAGGTAAAGGTAGGCAAGCCTAGCCAGCTGTCAGGATCCTAACTCTATCTTCCTTCTGGAATACAAACACAAGAACCCAAACAGGAGTTGCTCTTGCCCCACTTCCAATAAAACTGGCCAGTGGGCTGTTAAGTATGAGGTGGCTACAAAAGCACAGTTTTTACTGTGCTCCACAAAAGCTTGTGCCGTAACAAATGTTTTAGCCCTTAAGATGCTGCAAGATTCCTTGCTGGCATTTGATTGTGTTTCTTCGGGGTGGAACAAGTTTGTTCCATTAATATTTCTCTTTCTTTTGAGTTTGCTGCAGGAGATAGCATAGCTAGCCTTCTGGAATAAACCAAACGTGCAAGTAAGGATGTAAGAAGGCAGTGATTTCTGTCCTGTCCTACGTTCATCACAATCGGTGCTGTTTGTTTTCTGGTACAGTTCGGCTTCTGCTCAAACCTACATTGTTTGTCTTGCTATCTGCTATCAATTTCAATGCATTTCAATGGAAGGAATACTTGGATGGGGAACACAGTGCACCATTAGGCTAACTGTGGATTGTTGTTGTTATGTGCCTTCAAGTTGGTTATGACTTATGGCGACGCTATGAATCAGCAACCTCCAAGAGCATCTGTCATGAACCACCCTGTTCAGAGCTTGTAAATTCAGGTCTGTGGCTTCCTTTATGGAATCAATCCATCTCTTGTTTGGCCTTCCTCTTTTTCTACTCCCTGCTGTTTTTCCCACCATTATTGTCTTTTCTAGTGAATCATGTCTTCTTCAGAGCTTGGAAAAGTTACTTTTTTGAACTACAACTCCCATCAGCCCAATCCAGTGGCCATGCTGGCTGGGGCTGATGGGAGTTGTAGTTTAAAAAAGTAACTTTTCCAAGCTCTGCTTCTCATGATGTGTCCAAAGTATGATAACCTCAGTTTCATCATTTTAGCTTCTAGTGACAGTTCTGGCTTAATTTGTTCTAACACCCAATTATTTGTCTTTTTCGCAAAGCTCTCCTCCAGCACCACATTTCAAATGAGTTGATTTTTCTCTTATCCGCCTTTTTCACTGTCCAACTTTCACATCCATACATAGAGATCGGGAATACCATGGTCTGAATGATCCTGACTTTGGTGTTCAGTGATACTTCTTTGCATTTGAGGACCTTTTCTAGTTCTCTCATAGCTGCCCTCCCCAGTCCTAGCCTTCTTCTGATTTCTTGACTGTTGTCTCCATTTTGGTTAATGACTGTGCCAAGGTATTGATAATCCTTGACAAGTTCAATGTCCTCATTGTCAACTGTAAAGTTACATAAATCTTCTGTTGTCATTACTTTAGTCTTTTTGACGTTCAGCTGTAGTCCTGCTTTTGCACTTTCCTCTTTAACTTTCATCAGCATTCGTTTCAAATCATTACTGGTTTCTGCTAAGAGTATGGTATTGTCTGCATATCTTAAATTATTGCTGTTTCTCCCTCCAATTTTCACACCTCCTTCATCTTGGTCCAATCCCGCTTTCCATATGATATGTTCTGTTTACAGATTAAACAAATAGGGTGATAGAATACAACCCTGTCTCACACCCTTTCCGATGGGGAACCAATTGGTTTCTCCATATTCTGTCCTTACAGTAGCCTCTTGTGCAGAGTATAGGTTGCACATCAGGACAATTAGATGCTGTGGCACCCCCATTTCTTTTAAAGCATTCCATAGTTTTTCATGATCTACACAGTCAAAGGCTTTGCTGTGGTCTACAAAGCACAGGGTGATTTTCTTCTGAAATTCCTTGCTCCGTTCCATTATCCAACATATGTTTGCGATATGATCTCTGGTGCCTCTTCCCTTTCTAAATCCAGCTTGGACGTCTGGCATTTCTCGCTCCATATATGATAAGAGCCTTTGTTGTAGAATCTTGAGCATTACATTACTTGCATGGGATATTAAGGCAATAGTTCGGTAATTACTGCATTCTCTGGGATCCCCTTTCTTTGGAAGTGGGATATATATTGAACGCTTCCAGTCTGTGGGCCATTGTTTAGTTTTCCATATTTGTTGACAAATTTTTGTCAAAATTTGGACAGATTCAGTCTCAGTAGCTTGTAGCAACTCTATTGGTATGTTGTCTATTCCTGGTGATTTGTTTCTTCCAAGAATTTTAAGAGCAGCTTTCAACTCACATTCTAAAATTTCTGGTTCTTTATCATATGGTTCCTCCGTGAATGAATCTGTCATCCTGTCATCTCTTTTATAGAGTTCTTCAGTGTCTTGCTTCCATCTTCCTTTTATTTCATCTCGGTCAGTCGGTGTGTTCCCCTGTTGATTATTCAACATCCCTACTCGTGGTTTAAATTTCCCTTTCATTTCTCTAATCTTTTGGAATAGGGCTCTTGTTGTTCCCATTTTGTTGTCCTTCTCTGTTTCTATACAGTAACTACTGGATGAAACGGAGTATCTAGATCCATTTCAGTCTGGTTTCAGGCCTGGTTATGGGACGGAGATGGCTTTGGTCGCTTTGGTGGACGACCTACGCAGAGAACTGGGCAGGGGGAGTGTGTCTCTGTTGGTTCTGCTGGACCTCTCGTCAGCTTTCGATGCCATCGACCATGGTATCCTTCTGGGCCGCCTTGCTGGGATGGTACTTGGAGGCACTGTTTTACAGTGGCTCCATTCCTTCCTGGAGTGACAAACCCAGAAAGTGGTGCTGGGGGATTCCTGTTCGACTCCTTGGCCGTTGGCCTGTGGGGTCCCTCAGGGCTCAGTTTTGTCCCCCATGCTATTTAACATCTACATGAAACCACTGGGAGAGGTTGTTGGGGTTCGGTGCCATCAGTATGCTGATGACACCCAACTCTACTTCTCCTTTCCACCTAACTCCAAGGAAGCTGTCTTGGTTTTAAACCGGTGTCTGTCATCAGTGGTGGACTGGATGAGGGCGAACAAATTGAAGATTAATCCAGACAAGACAGAGGTGCTCCTGGTCAGTTGAAAGGCAAATCAGGGAATAGGGATTCAGCCTGTGCTGGATGGGGTTACACTCCCCCTGAAGACGCAGGTTCGCAGTTTGGGTGTGCTCCTGGACTCAGCTTTAAATTTGGAGGCCCAGGTTTCTGCAGTGGCCAGGAGCGCTTTTGCACAATTAAGATTAGTGCACCAACTGCACCCGTTTCTTGAGCTGTCTGGTCTGGCCACAGTGACACATGCCTTAGTTACATCCCATTTAGATTACTGTAACACGCTCTACGTGGGGCTGCCTCTGAAGACTGTTCGGAAACTTCAGTTGGTGCAACATGCTGCAGCCAGAATGTTAACTGGGGCTGGTTACAGGGACCATACGACTCCCCTGTTACAAAAGCTCCACTGGTTGCCACTCTGTTTCCGGACACAATTCAAAGTGCTGGTGATGACCTATAAAGCCCTATATGGCTTAGGTCCAGGCTATCTGTCAGACCGTATCTCCCTATATGAGCCTGCCCGGGCCCTGAGATCCTCAGGAGAGGTCCTTCTCTCAATACCTACATCCTCACAAGCACGACTAGTGGGGACGCGAGATAGGGCCTTTTCGGTGGCTGCCCCGAGGCTTTGGAACTCCCTTCCTAGGGAAGCAAGAATGGCCCCCTCCTTGCAGTCCTTCTGTCAGCAAGCAAAGACTTTTTTATTTCAACAAGCCTTTGGAACTGAAAGCTGTTAAGGACAGGACTTGAAGGGTGCTGCATTGCTATTGTCTAACTGTATTATTTTAAACTGAGTTTGAATTATTTTAACTGTATGTATGAATGGTTTTAATACTGTGAATTGTTTAATTCGATTTTAATCTAGACTTTTGTATGTTTTTAATTATATGTGTGCTTTTATCTGGAAGCCACCATGAGTTCCAGTTTTGGAAAAAGGGTGGGGTAAAAATAATGATAATAAATAAATAAATAAAAATAGTTGTCTTTGTCCCTACGTACTAGTGGTTGTATAGTTGCATTTAGGGTTCTGACCGTGTTTCTATCTCCTTTTGCTTTTGCTTTCCTTCTCTCTTTAACCATTTTAAGAGTTTCTTCAGTCAGCCATTGAGGTCTTTCTCTCTTTTTAACAAGAGGTATTGTCTTTTTGCATTCTTCCCTGATAATGCCCCTGACTTCAGTCCATAGTTCTTCTGGTTCTCTAAGTTTAAAGCCTCAAACCTGTTCCTTATTTGATCTTTATATTCTTCTGGGATGTTATTTAAATTGTATTTTGACATTATGAGTGCTTTGTTGTTCTTCTTTAGCTTTACTCTGATTTTTGATACGACCAGTTCATGATCTGTACTGCAGTCATGTTTTTGCAGAAAGTATGGAACTTCTCCATCTTTTGTTTCCAATTATATAATCAATTTGATTCCTATATTGACCATCTGGTGAAGTCCACGTATACAGTCGTCTTTTTGGTTGTTCAAAAAATGTGTAAACTGTGGATAATATGCATGTGTTGTGCAACAACATCTCTGATCAGTGTTGTGAAAATCACATATTTGCCTCTATAGATAATTATCCCAAACACACACTTCCAGCATAAAAATGAAAATGGACTACCTTCAAGTCGATCCCGACTTATGGCTACCCTCTGAATAGGGTTTTCATGGGACTTCCGGAAGGGTGACTTCGCTTGTGCCTGCTTTTGAGACGGGCTCCCGCCTCAAAAGAAGCTTATTCAGATATAAATCAGTCAGAACATTTTTTTTTTGACTGATGAAATTTCTCCCAGGCAGGGAGAAACGTAGAGATCAACCTCAAAAGCCTGTTTTTGTTGGGAGGACTGGATTTCATTAATTTATGAGAAAAGGTCCAGCCAGCAATGCCGGACGGACTTCCGAACAAGCTCTATCTGATTAATGCGATACGTTTATCTTTTCTTCAAAGAGAAAACGGACTAACAGGCAAGCACCCTTCTTTCTATTATTTTTTTTACTTGGTTTAAATTGTTGCAGCAAAAAGAGATTTGTCAAATGAATCAGCTTTAAAGAACTTCTGGGTGAGCTATAACTCTTCTCTGTTATTCACGAAATTAACAGCTTATCTCTGTTTCTATTGCAAAAAGCTGTCCTGGAAGTGCATTCTAAAGATATAAACAGAAGAGGGATTTCTATTCCGAGGAACATTATATTGTCTGGGACTATTCTCTTTTTGGTCTATTTTATTTTGACGAATCTGCTTCTTCACGACGCCACTAACTGTTTTGATGCTGGGAACTAAATTTGTTTTGTATTCTTGAACATAGAGAGATAAGGCAGGCTGCTCTGTTTATACTGTGATGTCATCAAGCCTGGAATATTAACTCAATTGTTGCTGAAATAAGAAGTGGTTCTTCTTTATTTTTGTTTTGTTTTGTTTTCGTGGTTTTAAAAATGGCAATCAAGAAAGTGGCTGAGAATCTGGAAGTAATTATGTTTCAGAAAATAATGGATGAGATTGAGATAACGAAACAAACCCTGCGACAGGGCAGTAAGGAGCTGAAAATTGAACTGAGCAAAATGACGCAGGAGCTTAAAGAAACAGGGGATCCTGTGAGAGAGGAGAATGAGATCAGAGATGAGAAAAGAAAAAATAAAGGGAAGATACAAGCCCTGGAGATTGGAACAAATGTGGAATTGGAAAAAGATCTGGAGTTTATGGATATTAGAAATAAAATCTACTGTTTGGAATTTAACGTTATCTCTGAAGAAATTAATGAAGATATTAGAGATAAAGTTATCAATGGCTTGGATAATCTTCTGGACTGGAATGACGTGATGGAGCTTGATATAGAGAAAATCTATGGAATTAACTGCAGCCATGTGACAATGGAAAAACTCTCAAGAGATGAGCCAGTGCATTTTGTAAAAAAGAAGAACAGAGATATGACTTTACAACAATATTTCAGCAACTTATTCAGAATTGATGGCAAGAAAATATTTGGGATAGAGGAAATTCCCATCAGACTCTTATTATATGACTATGGCTATGACAGCAAGATTATTATGGAATACTGATAATGGAAGATTGGACACTGAAATTACTGGACTTAACAGGACTATTGAAGATGGAAGATGGAATTAATATGGATAATGGAATAATGGCTATTGAAATTATTGGACCTAACAGATTTTGATGAGATGGATTAATCAATATGTTTATTTGGACTATGGTTATGACAATAAGATTATTATTATTATTAACGAGATGGATTAATCGACATGTTTATTTGGAGAAAAATTGATAGATATATTTCTTAAAGAATTGAAACCTCTCTTTGACTTTTTGTGGAAAGAATAAAGTAATGTTTATGAGATTTGATGATTAATTAAGATAACTACTGGAGGAAAGTGATCTTATAATATAATTTAAGAGACAGGATTGTTATATATTGTAGACCTATAACTGATTTGATCTGCGACAAATGGGAAGTCAACATTTTATTTTTTTGTTTAATCATTTTTGTTTTGTTTTGTTTTTTGTCTTTGAATGTTTTATGATTTTGTTTTGTATGTTTTATGAAAATTTGAATAAAAATTATTGTAAAAAAAAATGAACATGGTTTTCATGGTAAGCGGTATTCAGAGGGGGTTTACCGTTGCCTCCCTCTGAGGCTAGTCCTCCCCAGCTGGCTAGGGCCTGCTCCACTTGCCACAGCTGCACAAGCCAGCCCCTTCCTTGTCCGCAGCTGCCAGCTGGGGGGCAACTGGGCTCCTTGGGACTATGCCGCTTGCCCACGGCTGCATAGGTGGCAGGTCACGTAACCCCTGAGCCACTCCCTGTGTGGGTGATCTTTAGCTGGCCCTTGACGCCCAGGAGACACGAGTGGGGATTTGAACTCACAGACTCTGGATTCCCAGCCAGGCTCTCCTCCCCACTGTGCTATACCAGTTGTTACTTAGAAGAAGGTGAAATATATCCATAGAAATATAGGGTCAGTTTCACATAATAACCTTGTGTAAAACTTTGAGAAATCTCCCACCAGTTCTGGCACTTTCTGTTCCAGCACTTTTAAAGTATTCAACACTTAGGAAATTGGCCTCTTTTTAAAATCTCTCATTTGAGACCCAGGCTTGATAGCTGAAAGCCACATCAAGCTATCAGTTGCACACCTCCGCCTGGGTACTGACCATCAGAAATCTGTCTTGCTTCTGGCTCCTATATCTGGGCCTCTATAGCACGTAACACATATTGTGATGTGTGAGCCAGGACTGCGTTCAGCTCTCCCATAACCATGTTGGCTGGGGAGCCCTGTCAGGAAAAAGAAGCATTAGCGGCAGCTATTTTAGTCCCAGAAAGTAGGCTGTATTTGTTGGCTGCTCCGAAAGCCCCTGGCAAATCTCACTGTGGATTTTCCTCCTTCCCTTCCTGCTATTTCTTATTTTTCTTACATTTCTAATTTGCCCATTCTAGTTCTTTCAAGGCAGGCAGTTACCATTTTAAAATACAAAAATGACAACCTTAATAATGCTGCTGATAGATGAATGACTTGGGTGTTAGAACAAATTAAGCCACCTTAGAACATCAGAAGTGCCCTGCCGGTTCAGGCCAAAGGAGTATTGAATCCAACATCCCACAGTGGCTAGCCAGATGCCTCTAGGAAGCCCACAAACAGGGCCTGAGTGCAACAGGACTCTGGCCACTTGTGATTCCCACCAACTGGAGTTGTAGTCCACCAGCATCTGGAGAGCCACAGGAAGGGATGGAAGGATGTGTCAATTTTGATTCTCTCAGTTTCACATTTTTTCCCCAGTCTTTAATTCAGTTCTCTGTGTTTCTGTAGCAATTTGCCATTTTTAAAAAAATAAATCTTCATGAAAACTCTTCAGCATTTTAGTGCTAATTTCTCCTAATAAACACATCAGGGCCAGCGCCAGCGTCAGGCATAACTGGGCCCGTGGGCACCAGCCTGCCCCAGGCTTGTGGCATCGTAGCGCAACACCTGACCCCATACAAGTGGCGTGAGACCAATAAGCCTGCACATACACCTGACCTACCTCTCATGTCATGTGAATGATGTGAACACATAGCACTCATGCCTGCCATCAATCAAGGTGGCATCAGGAGCATCAGCCCCTTAGGGAAGCCACCACCGCCATCCTGGGTGATGACAGGCATGTGTGCACAGTGCATATGGCATTCACACTTACGGGAGAGATAGGTGGGGCATGTGTGCAGGCTTATTGAAGCCCCCGCTATCTGTATTGGGGTGGTTCCTGGGAGCTCCCTCTCTGTGATCCATGGCAGGGTCAGGTTGCAAGACCTGACCCTGCCGTGGATCATGAAATGAGGGTGCCACCTTCCACTTAAGGAAGGACCCTCCAGGGGCCCCTCTGGGCCGCAGGGACCCTCAGCCAGGGCCCAACCTGGCTGCCCTCTGATGCCAGCCCTGCATTTTTGTATGCTATTTCGAACTAATGTACACTTTCTTGCAAGCAATTTATCCTAATATAATGCATTGCTGTATGTTATTTTTACCAATGTATTTTTGCACACTTTTCCTTAATGTATACATTTTTGTAAACATTGTTTAGTTGGAGAATTGCATTGCAAAATTCAGATAAGTGCAAATTTCAAAGGATGGCTGTGTTTTGATTCTCACATTGTTTTGGAAAGTGCCAGTTCGATAGATTAGGCTTGAAATGTGAACTGAATCAAATCCCTCACCCATCCCTAGCCACAGGTTCCCTGCCCCTGATCTAAACACTGCTAAAGGATTGCTGTAGCTACTGGGGCTGGGGAGGGTTGAAGAGAATTAGAACTGTGGCAGGAGGGGAGAGGTTTTGTTTTTTCATTCGCCCCTCCTGTGCCTCAGTTCTGACAAAAAATCACTCCCCTGGAGCTGCTGTTTGGCATGGAGGGGGAGGCTGCCCTTGATGCTAATGGTGCCTCCCTTTCCTGTGCATCATGGTTCCATTCAGTACAGAAGTGCAGGGTCCCTTCATAATAGTCACAGCCGCACACCCTCTCCCTTTTTTGCTGCTGTGTTGAGAAAGAGATCCTTGTTAATGCCTTCTCCAACAGCGAGCCCAATCAGCATGAGTGTTAGCTACTGAAAAGAGTCTCCTCAGTTGGCTAACTCACCTCCTTTCACTCTGATTGGCTCCAGTCAGCAGGAAAGGACAAGGAAGCAGAAGACTCTTCTCAGTGGTTAACACACTCCCCTTTCATGCTGATTGGCTCATGGAACGCTGGAGCCATAGGGACCCTACTGGGACCCTGATCCCCAAAAAGTAAGGGGTCTGATCTCCTGAGACCCTGGACGACTACACCCCTGGGTCCCATTCCCAGTTGGTCACTGCTCCCACCGCTCCTGCAGGGGCTATTTTCAAGCAATGTGATGAAGAAAAAAACAGTCCCGCAACACTGAAGTGCACATTTAATGTAATGTGCAGCTTGGCTTTCAGAATACTGAGCCCCTTAGCCCAGTTCTAGCTAAACAGCAGCATCTCCAGGCAGAAAAGGCTGCAGGAAATGCCTGCCTGGAGATGCCAGGGATTGCACCTGAGGCCTTCTGCATGCTGGGCATTTATTGTTATTTACTATTACATTCTTTAAAGGGGTGTACATGGTACTTCCCCCTCCCCATTTCATCCTTACAACAACCCTGTGAGTTAGGTTACGCTGAGGAAAGGTCCCTGAGGAGCATCATGGCTGCGTGGGGATTTGAACCCTGGTGTCTGAAGTCCTAACCCAGCACTCTAACCAGTACACCACACTGACATGCGTTCTACCATGGAGGCAGGGCCCTTCACCTGGAAGGAAACATGGGAAGCTGCATAATATTGCCAACACTGACTGGCAGCAGCTGTCCAGGGTTTCAAGCAGGAGACACTCCCTTCCCTATCTGGAAATGCCACTGAGGACTGAGCCTGGCTCTGTCCGCCTGCAAAGCAGATGCTCTGCCACTGAGCTACACCCCTTCCAGTTCCTGAGCTTCCAGGTTTGTCATTAAACATCAGACTGGAGGCAAAACCAGGGGATGAGGGGTGGGGAGCCGGCCAAAAAGTCAAAAGGTGGTTGTTGAGAGTGAGGAGAGGGGAAAATTTGATTCTTTAAAGGCGGATCTCCCCAATTCGTACTTTCTGAAACACTGTGCAACACCGTGCAAACTGACACACAGGCAGCCTCTGAAAGCCACACTTTTCTGTATTTCACAACACACTTGTCCAGCAAAGTAATGTGCATAAAAATGTATACGTTGGTGACAATAACATGCAAATTGCATCACATGAGGGAAAATATAATGTGCAAAAATGTGTGTTAGGAGAAATTCACATTAAAATGTTGATGAAATTACAGGATGACTTTTTTTTTCATTTTTGGTAAAGGAAACTGATTGGGGAATGTGGAGCACTGAAAAAAAAAAAGACATGAGAGAAACCAAAATGGATCACCCATCCCTACTGGGGAGCTTTTGTTACAAACCTTCAGTTCAAGCCTTCCTTTGCCACACATCCATTCCCAGCCTCTCTCCTTGCTTTCCTGCTTTGTACTGCCTCAGACTTTCCATCGAGAGCAAATGCAGGCTAATTTCTTTCGGCTCCAGAAACAAGCGTTGCTATGTGAATGTGACTAAGGAACCAAACCACAGGCTGGAAGACAAACTGCACAACGAGGCACTGTGGGCTGGCAAGGAGAGACCCCATGCAGAGATTTGCAGACTCTCCAAGCAGGTTTTCACAGATGAAACAAGCACATGGTGTGCAAGGCCGAAGTCTCACGCTCAGGACCGCTGCCCGATTCCCCTTCCTCAGGATGGTAGGCCAGCCTTCGCCAACCTGGTGCCCTCTAGATATTTTGGACTATAGCTCCCATCTGCCTCAGTGCTGGCTGGGGCTGATGGGAGCTATAGTCCAAAGCTTCTGGAGGGGCACCCAGTTGGAGAAAGCTATACTCTAGACTGTGCTGTTTTACTCTGCAATAACTTGTCCACCGCTGAGTTGAAAGCTGCGAGAGCAATGAACTGAAAGGTCGCACTTGAAAACCAGAATTGTCCTTCATTTGTTTATGGGTCATTCAAAATAGGGACGAGGAAGAAATTCAATTATGTTTGCATGTTAATGAGAAGCAGCCTAATTTGCACTTCTCAAACCAATGCACAAACTGAAGCCCAGCTGTCCTTCAAAATTCCCACTTCTCTGAATTTTGCAATGCAGTTCTCCAACCAGAAAATGTCTATGTGTGTACAATGTGTATACCTAAAAATGTATATAGCCATGAAAATAACACACAAAGATGCATTTTACTAGGGAAAATCGCTTGCAAAAATGAGTATATTTAGTCAAAGCTGCATACAAAAAGTGTGTGGAGAAATTCCATCTGGAATACTGCGTTCAGTTCTGGGCGCCTCATTTTAAGAAAGATATAGACAAGTTAGAGCGGGTTCAGAAGAGGGCGACGAGGATGATAGCCGGTATGGAGAACAAGTCTTATGAGGAAAGGTTGAAGGAACTTGGCATGGTCAGTCTGGTGAAGAGAAGGCTGAGGGGTGACATGATTGCACTCTTTAAGTACCTGAAGGGCTGTCACATAGAGGAGGGTACAGATTTGTTCACTGCTGCCCCAGAGGGTAGGACTAGGTCTAATGGTTTTAAGTTGCAAGAGCGTAGATTCAGACTGGACATTAGAAGGCACTTCTTGACAGTAAGGGCGGTTCGGCAATGGAACCGACTGCCTAGGGAGGTGGTGGGATCCCCTTTGCTGGATGTCTTCAAGCAGAGGCTGGACAGCTATCTGCGGGAGATGCTCTAGCTGTGGATTTCCTGCTGTGAGCAGGGGGGTGGACTCGATGGCCTACAAGGCCCCTTCCAACTCTATGATTCTATGATTCTATGATTCACACTAAAATGCTGAGAAAAGTTCATGAGGGTTTTAAATTTTTTTAAAAAAAATCACCAATCATTGTGGAAAAGTAGGAACAGAATTTAAGGTTGGGAAAATGAGAAATAAAGCCAAAATTGACATATCCGTCCATCCTTAGTACAAAATGCACTTTGGCAAATGCAGCGTATGAAATAGTGGGTTGCATTCAACAAAGTTCTACTCAGAGTAGACCCATTTCAATTGCTAGATCTAAGTCAGTCATGCCCATTAATGTTGATGGATACACCCCCAGTACCTTTAATGTTCCAACCCCTGGAGGCTTGCCAGAGAGTAGATGGCTCCATTCATTCCACACCCAAAAACATATACTTTCTTTGCCTGTTTGCTTATTTGTGGCATTTCTACTTCACCTTTCATGATAGCCTCAAGGTGGCTTTCAAAAAAATTAAAATACAATAAACAAAAGACTAAAAGTAATTTTAAAAACATTAAAAATACAATTATAAAAGTTTGATTTCTGGAGACCCCGGGAAGAGAGCTGAATCCTGAAGAATGAGAAATTTAGCAACTTCTGCTTGCAGAGGGAAAGGGTCGCCGTAAGCCTAAACCTCAGCAAGCGGTGATCTGTCCATGACAATGGGGTAGATTATTTCTCCTTTTCATCTTCCTCAGGTGAGGCTGTTAACGTACTAAACCGTTGCCTGGCCGCGATAATGGATTGGATGGGAGCTAACAGACTGAAGCTTAATCCAGACAAGACCGAGGTGCTGTTAGTGAGTGCCTTCTCTGCCCAGATGGTGGATGTTCACCCTGTTCTGGATAGGGTTACACTCCCCTTGAAAGAACAGGTTTGTAGCTTGGGAGTTCTTTTCGACTCTTCCCTGTCTCTTGAGGCTCAGGTAGCCTCAGTGGCACAGAATGCTTTTTACCATCTTCGATTGGTAGCCCAGCTACGTCCCTATCTGGACAGTGATGACCTCGCCTCAGTCGTTCATGCTCTGGTAACTTCTAGATTGGACTACTGCAATGCGCTCTACGTTGGGCTGTGTGAGGCGTCCTTCCCTGGCTCTCCCTGTCAGGTTCCTACCTGCGCGTGGCTACTGCCTGTCTCTAGGCACCACCAGGGACTCCACCAGTCCGGACCGTTCTCTCTTATGATTTCTCTCCCCGCTCTAGCACAGATCTCAACAGATCCCCCTACTAGGCAACCACCAGTAACGTCCCAATACTAGTATTCCCAGAGACTCTGAATACTGGTATTGTTATTCTCTTCACCGCTGCCACCATTTGTTACAGTTCCCCTTCAGCCTTGGTCATTACCTTACCCTCCCTTCTGGTCTGTGAAACCCCAGCCAAGGATCAGGCCTTTGGTAAACCAAATTAAGTATTTATTACAGATAACAAAGCTAACAAGATTAACAAGATTTCTTCTTAAGGCACATAAGCATATGGTTTTACTCAATACTAATCCGAACTCCACCTCCCTCCTGGCAAACAACTCTCTAAACCCCACCAAGCAATCCACTCTTTCTCTTCTCCCCCCAGATTCCACAATTCACCACCTCACATTCCCCCAGATTTACCTGTCATCCTTTCATTTATACTCTCAGCCATTTTAAACATTCAGCCAATCATCAAGCATTCTATTGCCCATTCACTCCCCCTCCTCTTTCACTACTTACCCTGTATACTCTAAACAACCAGCACTTACCATATATACACTAATATATAGGAACATCACAGGCTGCCCTTGAAGATAGTTCGGAAACTACAGTTAGTCCAGAATGCAGCGGCCAGATTGTTGATGCGGACCAGAAGGTCCGCTCATATAACACCTGTTCTGGCCCATCTGCACTGGCTTCCTATTTGTTTCCGGGCTAAATTCAAAGTGCTGGTTTTGACCTATAAAGCCTTACACGGCATGGGACCGCAATACCTGGTGGAGCGCCTCTCCCAATATGAAACTACCTGTACACTGCGCTCAACATCTAAGGCCCTCCTCCGAGTACCATCACATCGAGAAGCTCGGAGGGTGGTGACTAGTAATAGGGCCTTTTCGGTTGTGGCCCCCGAACTGTGGAATGGTGTGCGTGATGAGGTGCGCCTGGCGCCGACGCTGCAATCTTTTCGGCGCCAGGTGAAAACCTTTTTATATTCCCAGGCATTTTAATGTGTACTATTAATATTTATTGATGTATTTTGCTGCTATTTTGATTATTTTTGTTTGATTCTATTGTATTATTGTATTTATATATTCTCTGATTGTTTTATTATTATGTACACCGCCCAGAGAGCCCTTGGGCTTAGGGCGGTATATAAATTAAATTAAATAAATAAAAATAAATAAACAGTTTTAACAAAGGATCCTTTAAAAATGGGGACAAAATAAGTCCTGTGCCAATATGCCTACACCGCATGCATTCCCTTCATTTTGTGGCCCCATTTGCAGACTAGGACAATGTGAGGAGGGATTTTGCTGAGTTTTGAGAAGTCAATTTGCAAGGTGGTGAGCAATGCACGCAGACACTTTTCCATCCCCCCCACCCCCCGAACGCTCTTTGAAATTATGCTAAGTAAGCCTCCACCAACCTGGTCCTATCTAGATGTTTTAGAATACAACTCCAAAATATCTGGAAGGCATCAGGTTGGTGATGGCTGTGTTAAACCATAATGCAGCACAGTAGCAGTCAGTGTGGTGCCCAGCTGTTGCACCTTGGACAGCTCCTTGAAAGTCTGGGCTAATACCTGGAGCGCATTCCACTGCTTCAGTGACATGGAACCACCAGCCATCACTGGTCATGCCTAAGATATTGTTGAACTCCAGTTCCCATTATCCCTAACTGGGCCATGCTGGCTGGGGCTGATGAGAGATGAAGTCCAACAGCATTTGAAGGACACCATGGGGCATTCTGGGGACATACTCCAAAAAATGGGTGGCAACCAGCAGAATGGCAGCCAGAGGAGCACCACTTAATTGTTGCCCCCACATCAGAAATTTGCCCCCACCCATTCCTAAAAATGCAAAGAGGGAGGGGGGATTCACCCTCTGTTTCTTCCCTTGTCCTCTCCCCTGCCCGGCACTTCTGGAATTTCTCAATTAAGACATTTCAGCCCAGCCCTAGATGCAATATTTTTAATTATTCCTGAGCAGGCATTCAGTACGCCTCCGAATGCCAGTTGCTGGGGACCACAAGTGAGAAAGAGCTTTTCTGCTCATTTTTTGCATTTGCTGTAAGCATCGGGTCGGCCATTGTGGCGACAGAATGCTGGACTAGATGGGTCTTTGGTCTGATCCAGCCAGGGGTGGGATTCTTCCTGTGAGCCACCACTGTTGAAGCATTGCACCTATGGTGGGCAGCCAGTTCCAAGACCAAGCCCTGAGATCTTCAGAGAGCAAGGGCCCACTCCAAGCCTGCTTTCAGGAAGAGATATTAGGCCTCGGCCATATGCAGTAATAAAAGAATGCCTCTGAGCATGTTCATACTATGCACATTCCCTTCACTGGAGCATAATCCTCGCAGCTAGTCTACTCTGAACTGACATGTTTTATACCACAGATAGACCCACTTGATTGTGGTCACTCCACAGCAGGGTGGGACCCAGATTTTAGTCTGTGCTGCCAAGATAAAGCTCACATGATGACCTTTGCCCAAACACCCACTGTCACCCTAACCTACCTTGCAGGGTTATTATTGTGAGGATACAATGAAGTGGAAGGAGGATCCATGTAGGCTATCCTGAGCACCTTGAAGGAAGAGTAATATTAATTAAAAAGCAATCAAGCAGGGGAAGCCATTGTGGTGCCCTCCAGATGTTGCTAGACTACAGCTCCCATCATCCCTGACCATTGGCCATGCTGGCTGAGGCTGATCGGAATTAGAGTCCAACAGCATCTAGAGGGCACCACATTGGCTGCCCCTGACATGGGGACTTATGTCTTTCCTTTAAAAAAGCTTCAAAGCCTACAGACCATTGGCCATGTTGGCTAGAGCTGATGGGAGTTAAGAGTCCAACAACATCTGAGAGGCATCATGTTGGCTACCACTGACTTAGAAGAAGATCCTGGCTCCATGGTACAGTCATCATGAGAAAACCAGTAATGTGTTAAGTAGTCGGGCTCTGAGGCTGTGTACATACCATACATTTAAAGTACATTTAAAGCACATGGCTTCCCCCAAAGAATCCTGGGAGTTGTTTACTCCTCACAGAACTACAATTCCCAGCACCCTTAAAAGACCACAGTTCCCAGGGTGCTATAAATGTTGTTTAAACGAATGGTGTATATGCAGCCTGAATGTCTCCAATAGAGACTGAAAATTGGATAGCCCTTTTTTGAAGGTGTGCCTCACTTGCTGTGTTTTTGGGTTTTCCCCCTGCCGTTTGCACTGAGATGTCCCTGTCCAGCTTCTTCTCACACATTTCCTGTGCAAACATGCTTGAGATTAACAGGCTGGGGTTTCCTTTTTTGTGAAGAGCCTTACAGGGTTGCCTTTTCTCCTTCCCTTTTTACATGCCACATGTGGTCACACACCAACAGTTGTGACCTGCATGTGCCAAGAGGTTTGCTCGCATTCACCCCAAAGGGGTGGGGGTGGGGAAGAGAGTCTTTCTAGGCTGATGCAAATCTAGAGCTCATGTCATGGAAGTATTAAGGGAAGGAGCCAGGAGACGGCGGCCAATGGTTCAAATCCTGTCTCAGCTACAAACTCAATGGCAAGGCACTGGCCCAGATCCATCCAAGGCAGGACTGGGGAATGTTTTTTCAGCCTGGAGGCTGCATTCCCTTCTGAAAGCTGGTGGGTAACTAATAGCACAATCCTCCCCATGATTCCTCAGGTGTAAGTCCCATGAAAGGCAATGGTGGTGGTGGTGATGATAGTGATTGCATTTCTTACCCACCCCTTACCAGAAGGTCTGGGTGGGTTACAGCATATAATTAAAACAGAGGAGGAGGAGACATAAAACTAAATGGCCCTGTGGGACATGGAAATATTCCCCCCCCCCGATTTGGATATATGACATCAGGTGTGGGGCAGGTAAAGATGTGGCTGCAAGGAAACAATCAGGAGCCTTATAAAGTATTCCCAATTGTTCTTGGCAAGCGGAGCTTGTATTTGGCACAGTTTACATTTTGGCTTACTCCAAGGTAAATGGGGTTAGGACTGCAGCCTGAGTTCTGATCTGGACATGCGCCTAGGAGGTGCTGATCAGGTCAATCACAAACACAACACTCCTTGGACTGCCTTCAAGTCGACCCCGACTTATGGCTACCCTATGAATAGGGTTTTCATGGTAAGTGGTATTCAGAGGAGGTTTCCCATTGCCTCCCTCTGAGGCTAGCCCTCCCCAGATGCCTAGAGCCAGCTCAGCTTGCCACAGCTGCACAAGCCAGCCCCTTCCTTGTCCACAACTGCCAGCTGGGGGCAACTGGGCTCCTTGGGACTATGCCGCTTGCCCACAGCTGCACAGGTGGCAGGGCACATAACCCCTGAGCCACTCCCTGTGAGGGTGATCTTTAGCTGGCCCTTTACACCCAGGAGACACAAGTGGGGGTTTGAACTCACAGACTCTGGACTCCCAGCCAGGCTCTCCTCCCCACTGTGCTATACCAGCTGCTCCAACACTCCTTAAGCATCCCTAATCTAACAGAGCCAGATTTACATGCTTTCTTAATCCAGAAATGTTGTTCCAGTTTGGGCATTTCTCCCACCCCCAACCTAGTTTGGCTGTTCTGGGGCAAACCTAAGCACTAA
Source organism: Rhineura floridana (assembly GCF_030035675.1). Taxonomy (NCBI): domain Eukaryota; kingdom Metazoa; phylum Chordata; class Lepidosauria; order Squamata; family Rhineuridae; genus Rhineura; species Rhineura floridana. Next base: position 7,271,099 of record NC_084494.1, read on the forward strand.
GGAGCAGAGACACATGGCTGGCCTTAAACATGCTTTACATGCTGAAGGTCCCAGGGTCAAACCCAATATTAACCCAGTTAAAAGGATCACAAAGCAAGTGACAGAAAAGAGAGTTGTAGAGTTTGGGGTGAGCAGTGAGGTGGCCAAGTCTGCCAATGATACAAAATTGTTCAGGGTTGTTAAAATAAAAAGGGTTTGTGAAGAGCTCCAAAAGGACATCCCCAAACTGAGTGAATGAGAGGTAAAATGGCAAATGCAATTCAGTGTAAACAAGTGTAAAGGTATGCACATTGGAGCAAAAAAAAATCTTAATTTCACATATAAACTTATGGCGGTGACTGACCAGGAACATAGTAGGTGGCTTGATGAAGATGTCGACTCAGTGTGTGGCAGCTGTGAAAAAGGCAAACTCCATGATTCGGTATGCTTCCAAATACCAGTTACTGGAAACCACAAGAGGGGAAGTGCTCTTACATTCAGGTCCTGCTTGCACACTTCCCATGGGTAACTGGTTGGCCTCTGTGAGAACAGGCTGCTGGACTAAATGGGCCATTGGCCTGATCCAGCAGGCTCTTCTGATGTTCGTATCCCTTCATTGGGAGAACTGTCTATTAATTCCTACTCTGTGCTTCCTAGTACGTAACCAGTCATGATCCACTAGAGGACCTCTCCTCTTGTTCCATGACCTCCTAAGCTTACTTAGGAGTCTTTGGTGAGATACTTTGTTGAATGCTTTTTCAAAATCCAAGTACACTGTGTCCACTGGATCACCTCTATCTATATGCTTGTTCACTCTCAAAGAATTCTAATAGGCTAGTGAGACAGGACTCACCCTTGCAGAAGCCGTACTGGTTCTGCTTCAGCAAGGCTTCTCCTTCTATATGCTTTGTTATTTTATCATTAACAATACTTCCCATCAATTTTCCTGGGATACACATTAAGCTAACCTGCAATTTCCAGGATCCCCCGTGGTCCCTTTTTAAAAATTGGTGTCACATTGGCCACTTTCCAGTCCTTAAATATGGAGGCTAATCCTCCATGACTACTCAGAGGAAAGGTACATATTTTTGTTAGAAGTTCAGCAATTTCACATTTGAGTTCTATTAGAACTCTTGAGTGGACGGACGCCATCCGGATCCGGCAATTTGTCAGTTTTTATTTTGTCAATAAGACCTAGAACATTGTCTTCCATCACTATTATTTGCCTCAGTTTCTCAGACTGCCTTCCTGCAAAAGTTATTTCCAGCACAGGGATCTACCCTGTGCTTTCCACTGTGAAGATGGAACCTAGAGCAGTCCTCTCCAACGTGGTGCCCTCCAGTTGTTTGGGACTAAACTCCCATCAGCCCCAAGGCCAGTAGTCATGGATGAGGAAAGCTGTAGCCCAAAATATCTGGAGGGCACCAAGTTGAGGAAGGCTGCCCTTTGTCAGTGGCTGTCTGTCAGTGGTGCAATTAGGTCTTTTTAGATTCATGACTTAATGGTCCTAAGAGTGGGTCCCCTATTTTAGCCTTATTTCTATATTTTAAAATAAGCATGCCTTATTCCACTTGCCTCAAAATGTTATAAGCACTGGGGGAGCCTCCTGCTCATTCTGCTGAGCGGAGCCCTGGGCTTCTGCCCTAAAGTCCAGCCCAGATAGTACTTCTGGCCTTTGCCAAACAAAAGAGACTAGAGGTGGGGCTGGGAACCTTTTTCCATCCAAGGGCCACAGTCCCTCATGGGCAACCTTCCAGGGGCCAAATGCCAGTGGTGGGTGGAGCCAGAGGCAAAAAGTAGGTGGAGCAACAGACGTGACCGTTCCTTTTATATAATAGATGACATCCAGCCATGCAAAAGTCAGCCGTGTGGCCTGGGGAGGAAGTGTGGCCTAGGCAGAGTCCCGAGGGCCAGATCGAAAGGGCAGGAGAGCTGCATGTGGCCCCCCCAGGCTTGAGGCTGGATGAGCCAATGGTTTGCCTCAGGATAAGGCAGCTCCCTGTGTGCCTGTGACAATGGCATCTGAACACAGCAGCAGCTTCTGGCCCTGAAAAATCTCATTAAGAAGTGTCAAACATTAGGCAGGCTGAGAGAGAGAGAAACCGCAGCAGACAGCAGTGCTGTGGATGAGCTGGATGAGGTTTTCCCTGCCTCTAGGCCTTTGTTCCTGTCCCAGCTGGGCCTGATTAAGCTCTCTTGGCATTCCGGCACGTTTAATAGCTGTTCGCTTCCAGCATGGGGGCCTGGTGAAGCAATAGCGCCCTGTCACAGAGTCAGCCTCAACCACTTCAGCAGCCGGCAGGCAGGCGGGTGGGTGGGGGAAACCTTCATTTTTCCAACTCAGGAGGGAAAGTCAAAGGGAGGCTCAAGGAAGAGCTGGCTGGGCTCTAGGCTGTCAAAAACTCTGTAAGGAAGGACCTCATCAAGCTCGCTTTGCCCTCTGCAGCACAGGCTGCTGGGACCAACTCTCCTCTTCCCTTCTGCTGTCTCTGCCTTGCACACCAGACAGTGTGTGTGTGTGTGTGTGTGTGTGTGTGAGAGAGAGAGAGAGAGAGAGAGAGAGAGAGAGAGAGAGTTCTAAGCAACTGAAAAGTTGGAGCAGACTGTTGCCAGATCCGACGGTGACGTGGGCTGCAGGCTCCTTGCTAGCTTGCTTGCTTGCTTGCTGGGGACAGGATTGCTCTCTAACTCTCATCTTCCCTGCTTAGGAATATGGCCAGCTGTTTGTAGCACCTCTGGCAGGTAAGACAACAAATTCTTCCCAGTTTCACCTAGAGCTTTGCTGTCTAACATCTGTCCGCACAGCAATGAGAACTTTTTGATTTGCTCCTAGGTGACTTTGCTTGCTCAAGTGAGGATGCTGTTTTAGGCAAGGCAACTGTGGTGGTGGGGCTCTGCTGCTTTTCAGGTACAGTTCTCAGGCCAACTAAGGGAGGTTATTGGCTAAGATGCTGCAAGCTTTCTGTACCAACGTGGATCTCATATCTTATCACCTCCTGGATGAAATACTCTCGGAATTTCTCCCTGGAATCCGTGCCTGGAAAGTGGCACCCCAATTTATCTTATATTTGCTTAGCTTTAGAAATGTGCATGTTGGGTGTAGGTCTGTAGGGCAGGTGCTACGTGTAGGTTTGGGAAGATGTGAAGGGGCAAAGACAGAGGCTTTGTAATGCACCTCCAGATGAGTTTTATGTGCAATAAATCCTGCTTTAAAGCGGCTAAGAGAAGAATCGTCTGCCTCTTAGGAGAAGCTAGTTTTTAAACTAAAAAACAGACTTTATCATTCTGGAAACAGACGTTAGCAGGAGGTAAAGAAGAGGAGTAATTGTCGGATGGGGATTTAGCACAAGTTTTCTGTACACACACCTGCAAGGAAATTGTTGTGCAGGCTATATGAGGCCCCCTTTTTATTTATCTAAGACTAAGAAGTTGCACAGGAGCATGAACTCACTTTCCTCCCTTTCATTTGACACATCAATCAATCTGGGATCAAACAAGATCATAGGTGCATACTGCCAGATGGTGCATTGCAAGTTTTTTTCCCTTTAAAAAGTAATCACTTTGGAGTTGTTATTTTTTAACCTCAAGGCAGATTGGCTGGTAAACCTGGATTTTTTTTGGTGGGGGGACAGGATGAGGAACTGCCTACTCTAGCATAGAGCCTGGTATAGGGATGGAGAATTTTGTCTGAGCCAGATGTTTAAGCAAATTGCCCTAATTCACACCTCTCAAATTAATACATGGATTAGAACATCCTTCAGATTTCACACTTGTCAGGATTTTGTGATATAATTCTCAGCTCAAAAAAGTAGTAAAATGTGCATAACTGTGCATATTTTTGGGGGGGAAATACATATTTGAGCAAATATGCATTGAGAAACATGCTTAAATACAGTTTTTGGTACAAAGCAGACTCAGAGATTAATGTGGAAACAGGATAGGACGGATTTATGAATGAACACATGCACAATTAAAATGGACTGCAAATAGACTGATGTATCCATCTTTGGCTGTCTTAGTCCCTCAAGCCATCTATGACAATCTCCTCTGCAGAAATGAAACTTGATAGCCATATAGGAACGTGTCAAGCTTACTGTTCAGGGGCTCCAAATTATTTAAAGCAATGCATTATATGAAGGGGCCAGGAGACTTACATAACTTCCCTTGTTTCATTTATGCAATATGTACATGTGCCCCTGTACATTGCTCTCACCATGTTTGAAGTTACCTTAAACAGAAAAGGACAGTGCAGACCTTACCATACCTAGTTAATTGTTTGGAAATGCTGGGTGGGCTCCTACCTCATCAAAATTCTTCTGACCGATGTCAAAACTTCTCTCAGATCTCAGTTGGGGTAGCTCATCCAAGCTATACTAACCCACCAGTTTTAAAAGACCTTTGCTGGCCTCCTCTGAGTCCAACTCTCCCATGTTAACCTGCCTGTGCCCTCTTAGGACACCTCCCGAGGCTCCTTGCCAAGTGCTCCTCTTCTCAGGTGTGAAGCAGGGAGCAATGAGGAACAGGGCCTTTTGGACTATGGCACCCTGATGGATCATCCTGTCTCAAGGATGCTTCCTTGGCATGCATGTTGCTTTCCATTCAATACCAGGCAGAACCCATTTTGGGGTCACTCAGGCTTTTAAATTGCTGAAATGTGTTTTATCGGCTGCTTTATTTAAATCTGATTAGTTTATGTGTATATAAACCCACCCTGGAATAGATTTATTTAATTATTTATTTTTGTGGTAGGAGGCCTCGTACATGAGTTCTATGGAGGGCAGCAAAGAACTGTTTGGAATAAATACACAACTATATAATCCCAACAGAGAATTCATCCCTGAACAGGCTCTTCAAAAATCCTGAATTTTGTTCTAGGTGATTTTCAGTACCAATTGAGGTAATGCCAAGAAGATTTTGCTGATCTTATAACATGGATTTTTCCTTTTCTTGAAATTCCTACAGGTTAGGAATGTGCGCACAATCTCCAGCATTATAGTTACAGGTGCTCCCAAATCCTCATAAAATGTAATTTATAGAAGAAGGTTAAACCCGCATGTCTCTGAGGAGGTCTGCCAATCTTCCACTTTTTGTGGAAGTAAAGATGAATCCAATTTGAGTTGTGGCTACATTTGACCTGAACAAAATTCAAGGTTGTTTCCTCACCCTATGGTTGGACACCTGCCAAGAGTCCATACCCCAGTAGGGGCCCCGCTGGTAAGAGCCTCCTAGACCTGCTTCAGTGAGGAGGTAGACTTAGTTAGGGAGGGGGGTCATGGAGGGTAACTTGCCCAGAGGCCCTCCAAATCCCAGAGTCAACACTGTCCTCTTCAGGCAAAAACACAGGAAAAATCTAAGGAAAGCTCACTATTTTACGGAGAGCATTCCACATATTCTAGGACTAAGGCTGAAGTCTTGCTAAAGGAAAAACAACAGCATTTGGAGAGTCCTCCTGAAACAAAATATGCAAGGAAGTACAAAAGAAGCCTAAAGACTTTCGATAAGACTCACAAATTATTCGGGGTGTGTGTGCAAATTCCTGTCTGCAGAAAAGTGAGATGGAGAGAGTGATGAGTTAGATGGCATTTTGGAGGCAGGTAGGGTAAGAGAAACTTTTGATAAAGTAAATCTTGGGAGGGTTGCAAGGTTTTCTTCTAGTAGAACTCTGCAATGTTTGCAATGCGTGTGGGTTGAATTGTTTCACGCCAGGATGTTTATATGTTGGAATTTTGTCTGTCTTGCAGCTTCAAAAGCACAGGAGCCTCACTTTAAAAAAAAGTTGGCAATGCTTGTTTTGAGAAGGGTGGAAGTGTGATTAATGAATGGTGAAGGATAGGAAAGCAATGCCTGGCACAGGGAACATTGTGACAGGAGACTATGGAGATGGAAGATGAAGATTAGAGACACATGAAAGATCAAAATTCTGTTAGCTTCCCTTGAAGCAGGGGGTTGAACTAGGTGATCTATAAGATCCCTGGGAACTCTATGATTCTGGAAATTCCTACAGACATTTAGCCCCAAGTTTCACCAGCAGAATGAGGCGGTACAGTACTGCAGTGGTAGAAAGGGCTAAATCACTTCAGACAGACTGCAGGCGAAACATCATTTTGAATGTGATAAAAACCCACATTTTTTAAAAAAAACAACTAGCAGAGCAGCTGTGGACTGCTAGCAGCTGGTTGGCCACTGTGAGAACAGGACACTGGACTAGATGGGCCTTTGGCCTGATACGCCATCAAGGCTCTCCTTAGTTTCTTAAGTTCTAACCTAGTCCCCATCTGCACTATCCATTTAAAACACTATCATACCACTTTACACAGTTATGGCTTCCCCGAGAGAATCCTTGGAACTATTGTTTGTTAAGTGTGAGGAGAGTTGTTAGGAGACCCCATATTTCCCTCATAAAGCTTCAATTCCCAGAGCACTCTGGGAAAAAGGATTGACTGTTAAACCATTCTGAGAATTGAAGCTCTGTGAGGGGAACAGGGGCCTCCTAACTCCTCCCAGCACCCTTCACAAACTACACTTTCCAGGATTCTTTGGGGGAAGCCAGGGCTGTCTAAAATGGTATATTGTTCCTTTAAATAGATAGTGCAGGTGGAACCCTAGTCTTCTCCCTGCTGGGTTTTTTCCCCCTGCTGAGGAAAACATAGATGAGCATTAAAAAATTGTCTGTTCCGGACTTCCGGGAAGGGTGACTTAGCCTGTGCCTGCTTTTGAGACGGGCTCCTGCCTCAAAAGAAGCTTATTCAGATATATCAGTCAGTTTTTTCTTTTTTTTTTGACTGATTAAACTTCTCCCGGGTAGGGAGAAACGAAGAGATTAACCTCAAAGCCTATTTTTGTTGGGACGACCAGATCTCATTAATTTATGGGACGAGGTCCAGCCGACGAAGGTGGGACGGATTTTCAACAGCAAGCTCTATCTGTTAAAGCGAACGTTCATCTTATCTTCTAAGAGAGAACGCATTAACAGGCAAGCACCCTTCTTTCTATATTTTTCTTTTACTTGACTTAAATTGTTGCTGTTTAAAAGAGATTTGCCAGATTGATCAGTTTTTGACATCTCACTGGGGAGCCATAACTTCTCTCTGCTACGCACTAATTAATAGCTTATCTCTGTTTTTGTTGCAAAAAGCTGTCCTGGATTTGCATTCTAAAGATATACACAGAAGAGGGATTTCTATTCCAGATTTTTATTTTGAAAAATATTATACTGTTTTGAGACTACTCTCTTTTTGGTCTATTTTATTTTGACGAATCTGTTTCTTGACGATTGCCATTAATTGTTTCGATCCTGGGAACTGCATTTTGTTTACTTAACTATTGGAGAGATAAGGCTGTCTGCTCTGTTTATACTGTGATGTCACCAAGTTTGGAGTATTAACCCAATTGTTGCTGAAATAAGAAGTGGTTTTCCTATATTTTTCTTTTAAAATGGCAATTAAGAAAGTGGCTGAAAATCTGGAAATAACTATGTTTCAGAAAATAATGGATGAGATTGAGATAATGAAAATTGAATTGAGTAAAATGAAGCAGGAGATTAAAGATATAAGGGTCCCTGTGAGAGAGGTGACCCTGGAAGGGGTCCCTGTGAGAGAGGAGACCCCGGAGATTGGAACAGGGGTCCCTGTGAGAGAGGTGACCCTGGAGACTGGAATAGGGGTCCCTGTGAGAGAGGAGATCCCGGAGATTGGAACCAACGTGGAACAGGAACAAGATTTGGAGTCTATGGACTTTAGAAATAAAATCTATTGTTTGGAACTCAATGTTATCTCTGAAGAAATGAATGAAGATTCTAGAGATAAAGTTATCAATGGCATGGATAATCTTCTGGACTGGAATGATGTGATGGAGCCCAATATAGAGAAAATCTATGGAATTAACTGCAGCCATGTGACAATGGAAAAACTTTTAAGAGATGACCCAGTGTATTTTGAAAAAAAGAACAGAGATATGATTTTACAGCAGTATTTCAGCAACCTATTCAGAATGGATGGCAAGAAAATATTTGGGATAGAGGTAATCCCCATCAGACTCTTACTATATGACTATGGCTTTGACAGCAAGATTATTATGGAATACTGATAATGGAAGATTGGATATTGAAATTACTGGACTTAACAAGACTACTGAAGATGGAAGATGGAAAATGGAACTAATAGAGATAATAGAACAATGGCTACTGAAATTATTGAACCTAACAGATTCTGATGTGATGGATTAATTGAAATGTTTATTTTGACTATGGTTATGACAATAAGATTATCATAATTAGTAATGAGATGGATTAATCGATATGCTTATCTGGAAAAAAAAATTGATAGATATATTTCTTAAAGAATTGAAACCTCTCTTTGACTTTTTGTGGAAAGAATAAAGTAATGTTTATGAGATTTGATGATTAAGTAAGATAACTACTGGAGGAAAGTGATTTTATAATATGACTTAAGAGACAGGATTGTTATATATTATAGACTTATAACTGATTTGATCTTTGACAAATGGGAAGTCAATATTTTACTCTTTATTTTTTATTTTTGTTTTTTTTTTCTTTTTTTCTTTTTGTTTAACTATTTTTGATTTTGTTTTTTGTCTTTGAATGTTTTATGATTTTGTCTTGTATGTTTTATGAAAATCTGAATAAAAATTATTGAAAAAAAAAAAAAATTGTCTGTTCCCTGCCCCATTTCCAGGCTGAAAAGGCATAGTCCATTTCACCACATCATTTACCACTCAGAGGCCACACAACAGATGGTCTTAGGAGTGTGATGTAATGGTTAGAGGGTTGGGCTCTGACCTGTGAAACCAGGATTCAAATCTCTCCTCTGCCATGAAGCTCACTGGGTGACTTATCAGCCTAACCTACCTCATAGTGTTGTTGTGAGGATAAAAAATGGAGAAGGGGATGACCATGTACAGCTTTGAGCTCCTTGGAGAACAGGTGGAATATAAATGTGTGGGATTTTTTTGTATGTAATTTTTATTGATTTCACGAACTTTGCAAATTCCATTACAAATACATCTGTTGAAATTTGAAAAAACAGAAGTAAATCTAACCCGATTCCTTCCCACTAAAGGAAACTGCAATAAGAAAGGAAGAGGTACAATAATAATTAAAGAAAAATAATAAACACTACCTACCAAGCCATACCCACCCCTCCCTTCATGGCAATATCCACAAAGTAAACTTTATAGGCAATCCATATCAGTATCCGTTATTTGCAATTACTAAAGATTCTCTGACTAGAAGAATCATTTGCAAGAAAAAAGAATGGCAAAATCAAAACAAAATTTCAATATTAAAATAATGAACTGCTGAAGGAACCCAAAATATCACCGTGACTCTCAGGTGTTCCAAATTCGAGCATATTGCGTGGGTGGTTTATTTCCACATTCATTTTGGTTAATGTATGCGACAATGGGTACCATGTAGCGAAGAAATTATCTGTCTTGGTAAGTCCTTGAGCCATTCAGATTTGTTAATTTTCCATATAGACTAGGTACCAGACCTTTGGATACCAATAATCCACCATGGCACCAGCTAAATCTGTCCAGTGAGTCGCAATAGTAAACCTGGCTGCCGTCAGCTGGTAGCCTATTAGAGATTTATTTTTTAAATCTTTATTAGCCCCTCAAAGAGGTTCAGGATTGCAGGTTGTGGGGACCTTTCTGGAGCCGAGGCTGTGATGTGTTGTATTTCCTCAAAGACTCGGGCCCAGAAAGGCTGCACCCGGGAACATTCCCACCATATGTGGTGATAGGTCCCAAATGAGGTACTCCTTCTCCAAAATAGGGGAATGTGAACTGAATTGATTCGGGAAAGGTGAACTGGAGTTAGGTACCATCTATGTGCCACTTTTAACATGGCCTCTCGAATTTGTGGAGAAGACGTATCAGCTAGTGTTTTAACTACCTCCACTCCTGTTCATCAATTCCGCCATCCCAATGTCCCTCCCATGCCTTTTTTAAGCCAATCATGTCATCTTCGCCCGATGACAGCAGTGCTCCATATATTTGGGAAAATATCCCTTTGTTTCTGTCTCTGGCTGCCAGGACAATGTATTCAAATGGTGAAAGTAGCTTGAGCTTTGATTTTGGGTTGAGCTAGGAAATCCAGAATCTGTCTCCAATGCAACCACTGAACACCTTGTCCACCTATGGAATCATTAAAAGCCTGTTGTGTAATCAAAACCCTATTGGTGTAGAAATTTTGAAGCCTAAAAAACCCTCATTCCCTCCAGACTTGCCACTGTAAGTATGTGTTCATGTTAAAAAAAAAGATGAAAAATAATGGTGCTAATGCCGATGAAATGGACAATAATCGCTGTCCCCAGCAATGCCAACTTTGTATCAGCATCCTGGTAAATGTTTGGTTTTTTCTCTAATTCCTTCCACATGGATTTTGGCGTAATCTGAAAAAATGACATTCCAAGAGGGACACCTTGCAAAATAATGTTTTCCAACGCAACCCATGGTGGGATATAAATGTATTAAATAAATAGATATTGAGATATTGTCAGTTTATGTTTGGTATTAGAGACATAGGAGGCGATTTGACCAAAGTTAAGCATATTGAAATCCAACAGATTTCAGATGGGGAGTTCATATATTTATTTAAAAGCATTTATGTACCACTTAGATCCTCCGTGGCGCAGAGTGGTAAGTAGCAGTAATGCAGCTGAAAGCTCTGCTCACGACCGGAGTTGGATTCCAATGGAAGGAGGAAGTCGAACCTCCGGTAAAAAGGGTCAAGGTCCACTCAGCCTTCCATCCATCCGTGGTCGGTAAAATGAGTACCCGGCATATGCTGGGGGGTAAAGAAAGGCCGGGGAAGGAACTGGCAATCCCACCCCATATATACGGTCTGCCTAGTAAATGTCGCAAGACGTCACCCTAAGAGTCGGAAACGACTCACACTATAAGTGCGGGGATACCTTTACCTTTATGTACCACTTCATATTTCAAACCTCTCTAAGTGGTGTGCTGTCTAAAGCAATATATCAGTGAAACAAAAACACAACCTAAAGCCAGTAAAATGGCAACGTAAAAACACATAAAAGCATGTAAAAGGGAATAAAACAGAAATTCAAATGATTCAAACACGTAAAGCAGGGTAGAGTTAAGCCCAGCGGTGGAATGTGATGGGAGAGAGAGAGCAGCTGCCACATCTTGCTGACAGCAGGCAAGGCAGTGGGGAAGCCAGGAGAGTTCTGGGTTGGTGATGCTGGTCCCACAGGTGCACTTGCACCTGCAGGGCCGCTACAACCACCAACCTGGCGCTCCCCTGGCCTTATCCCACCCCATTTGGGCAAGCAGCAGCGCCACTGCCAACGGGGCCACCCGCTGCACTTCACCACCACCCCTCACGTACCAGTGATAGTTAATCCTATCCTCCCTTTCTAATAATGGCTTACCAGTGCTCCATTAAAGTACGCTGTAAAAAATATTAATTTTCATGTCTCTAAGAAGACCCCATTAGAGAGATTCTTTCCGGAGTTGGCAAAATTAGTAGCAGCCTTTTCTTGCTAACCGTCTTCGCACCTCCCAAAAATATTTTCATCATGTTTCCTGGGGATAGGGAAGGGCCATAGGTTCAATGGCAGAGCATCTGCCTTGCATGCAGAAGGTCCCAGGTTCAGTCCTTGGCATCCCCAGGTATGCTTGGGAACCCTCCCTGCCTGAAACCCTGGAGAGCCCCTGCCAGTCAGTGTTGGCAGTACTGAGCTAGATGGACCAATGGTCTGACTCAGTACAGAGCAGCTTCCTATGTTCCTGGATGCTCTGGCACACATCCCCCCACCCTTGGAACAACTGAGCCACCATACAGAATAATCGCCTTCCACACACATCAGCTTCTTATTATGTGTGACGATTCATAGGAGCTTTCGGCTGGTAGTAAAACGAGCTGGGGAGGGTAGGCAGGAAAGTTGCCAGGTGGCAGTTGTGGTTTCTTATTGGAGCACTGGGGCTCTTGTATTGGAAACAGACCTTCCAGATGTCTCATCGTTCCAGAGTATGAATGGAAGGATGTGTCGGTTTTGGTTCTCTCGGTTTCTCATTTTTCCATTCTAAAATTCAGTTGTCCATTTTTCTGCAACAATTTGCTTTTCTTTAAATCCTTATGGATTAAATCCTCGATTGCAATGGTGGTACCTTAACTATTGATGGAGAGATCTATCAATTTCAGTTCTCTCATTCTCTCCTTTTTCCAGTCTTATATTTGGTTCTCCATATTTCTGCAACAATTTGCGATTTAAAAAAAATCCCCACAAAAATTCTCCAGCATTTTAGGGAGAGTTTCTCCTACCAAACACATTTTTGTATGCAGCTTTGCCTAATGGTATAGCACAGTGGGGAGGACAGCCTGGCTGGGAGTCCAGAGTCTGTGAGTTCAAATCCCCGTTCGTGTCTCCTGGGTGTCAAGGGCCAGCTAAAGATCACCCCACAGTGAGTGGCTCAGGGGTTACATGCCCTGCCACCTGTGCAGCTGTGGGCAAGCAGCATAGTCCCAAGGAGGCCAGTTGCCCTCCAGCTGGCAGTTGTGGACAAGGAAGGGCTGGCTTGTGCAGCTGTGGCAAGCGGAGCAGGCCCTAGCCAGCTGGGGAGGACTAGCCTCAGAGGGAGGCAATGGTAAACCCCCTCGGAATACCGCTTACCATGAAAACCCTATTCGTAGGGTGGCCATAAGTCGGGATCGACTTGAAGGCAGTCCATTTCCATTTCCATTTCGCCTAATGTACACATTTTGCAGGCAATTTCTTCTAATGTAATGCATTTTTGTATGTTTCTTTTTCACTAATATATTCATTTTTATACACATTCACCTAATATATGCATTTTTGCAAAAACATTGCTTAGTTGGTGAACTGCATTGCAAAATTTGGAGAAGTCTGAATTTCAAAGGATGACACTTTTCAGTTTTCATCTTGTTTCACAAAGTGCAAATTTGAACTGAATCAAATTTCTCCCCTCTCCCTATTCCAGATGCTGGGGTTGTTGCAGGATTCCACCAAGAGAAAATACAAAAGAAGGAAAGAGTAATTTGAACTACAAGCAATTCTGCAAAATATCCTGTTAGCTCATCCCTTAGAAGCAGGAAGCTCCCATATTAGCACCACATCAAGGAGTCCACATAAGCTGTGTGTAACCCATGGCTTCCCCAAAAGCAGCTTTCCAGATGTAGCAGCTAATCTGGGCTCTACTCATTCCCCTCCCACCATACCCCACCCCACAACCACCACAGTCCTATCTCTACACAGTGAGAGCTGCCCATGAATTTCCCATGAAATGACATTTAGAAGCAAATTCGAGCAAAACAGTAGAGACATTTTGCAAAAAACTTCAAAGAGTTTTGAAAGGACTAGTGACATCTCTCAGAAAAAATTGCACATCCCTCACTTAGCATCACTTAGGGCTGGAGGAGTCAACTTGGTGCCCTTCTGATGTTGCTAGGCCACAAATCCCATTTTCCCTGACCGTTGGTCATGCTGCCTGGGACTGATGAGAGTTAAGAGTCCAACAACATCTGGAGGGCATCATGTTAGCTGTCCCTTAGAATAAGATCCTGGCTACGTGGTACAGCCATCACATGAAAAGCAGTAATGTGTTCAGTAGCCAGGCTCTGAGTGTGGAAGTCCGAAGCTCTTCCAGACAGAGAGAAAGCTGAAGGGGATCACAGATCCCTTGGCTGCCTTTCTCTGCCCACCTTACTGAACTCCATCTTCTTATCTCTCTTTAGCAGCTAATTTTCCCCCTGGGTTAGGGGGAGCAGCAGGGATAATTAGCTGCATGGACCACTTGAGAATTGCTTGAGGGTCTTGGTGGAGCACTTCAAAAACTTTTCTGACTGTTGTGGCCATTGTAATGTGCTGTGCTAGGTGCTGCATCATTTTTTATTGTATTTGAATTGCTTCGTTTATTGTATTACAATTTTTAATTCTGTAGAACTCTATGGAATTCAAGTTGTTAAATGTTCTTCACAGCCAAGGGCCCCTATCTCACCGCTTCTGTCTCTGTCTTCTAGGTACCTGGGCTGCCAAAGGCCCACAATGTGGGGGATCAGATTTTCATGTGTGTGCCTGTTTGCCATCTTCTTTGCCACCAGCAGAGGAGGGAAACTGCTTACTTCTCAGGAAGGTAAGAGAACCGCATTGGGAAGATGTGGCTGACACAGCCAGCCAGTTCTTTAATGGGCTATAGAGGGATCGCTAAGATTGTGCCATGCACTATATGTCAGAGAATCCACTGAAATCATTACAAACTCTGGATGTTTGGAAAGAATGCTGGATTTCAGGTAGTCAGTAACATACCGTTTCCACTCTTTTGGAAACCAGCTTGACCTTGTACATGTTTTACTTTTTCTCATCTTAAGCAAAGCAGGATTCTACTTGAATTAATGTTTGGCTTTTAATGAACTAAAGCTGTGCCCTGCCATTAATTAAGATGCCAGCTAAGCAAACTGAATGACATCCAGCTGAAAATGTTGCTGCAGCTCTCCGAGTTGTTGAATTCAAGTTTCCGTGTTGAGCATACGCAACTCCTTTTGGCACTTAAAGTTAGAAGGATTCCAAAGATTTGACACCAAAGAAAGAGGGGATCCAAATCCTTCTGATTATTATTATATTTTATTTTATATCATTTCTTAAATTTATACTTCACCTTTCTTTCATCATGATAGAAACAGGAGGTCTCCCATCCAGGCACTGACCAGACCCAGACCTGCTTAGCTTTAGCAAGCACGTGGCCTCATGTGCCTTCAAATCACAGCCTGGGATTGTTATAATTATACAGCCACGAGAGTGGCGGTATACTATAGCCAGCGGGGATTTTTCACATTCCGCAATGTTAAATTTAAAAATACCCCCATGTCATTCTGATGCTCCCCATAAGCTCATTTCAAAACAAAATCTTACAAAACTTATAGTCCTGAACTCAAATGGTTGCTTAACAACCCTGTCAATTTTCATGGTGATACACAAAACAGTCAGAGAGAATAGACAGTTCAAAGTGTAAAAAGAGAGAGAAAACCTCCAGAACCCTTTTGGACTTTTTTCTCTCAGTTCTCATAATCTGTTGAAATTCATTAAAAATCAGCCATGTTCACAGAGTGCCTGTAATCCTAATACTGACCTTGCCCCATACTCTGACCTTCATCTTCTGCAGTTTAAAACTTTAAAAAATGCCTGGCTGATTTTTAATTAATTTAAGAAATTTTGGCTCAAAGTCAATGATAAGGGCGGGCATGCTCAGTAAGAACCAACTGTCAGAGTTCTAAAAGCCTCGCAGCTGCTGGCCTTGACTAATCAGGGGGCCACACCCACACCAGACTTTGATTTCACTTGAGACAGTCATGGCTTCCCTCAGAGAATCCTGGGAAGTGTAGTTTGTGAAGGGTGCTGAGAGGAGACTGCTATTCCACTGACAGAGCTTCAGTGGCCAGACTGGTTTAACAGTCAGCCACTCTGATTGAAGTCTGTGGGGGGAACTGGGTCTCTCCAAGCAACTCTCAGCACCCTTCACTAACTACACTTCCCAGGATTCTTTGAGAGAAGCTATGACTGTCCAAAGTGAAATAAAGGCCTGGTGTGGATGTGGCCAGGGACAGCTTTGGTTTAAATTTGGGTGGGAGGCTACATGTGCCTGCTGTAGAATAAAAAGGTGGAGGAAAGGCTGAAAAGCAATGATACTGTTCACAATGTTTTCCTTTTGGAAAGGAAAGGGGCTTTCCCTTTGCCCAGTGCCCACCCACCCAATCTCCTCCCTTCCCCCTCCCCCTCCTCTCCCCTCCCCCGGGTCAGTTTCACCTATCCTAAGCATAATTGCAGGGGAGTAAATCCCACTGAACTCAATAAGCATGCAAATGATCAATCCACTCTCAGCAAACCTGCACAGGATCCCATTTCTTACCTCCCGGATTAAAAAGCAGGGAAATTCACTAATAGGCAAAAAACCTTGAGGTTTAAGAACATACATTTAGCCAAGAGATATTTCTATCAAACTTTAAAAAGCAGGGAATTTGCACATCTATAGTGAATGCACCAGCGTAGTAGGAGACCTGACCTCCTCTCTGAGATATTGGACTGCTCTACAAAGTTGTCAAAATGCAAACACAATTTGGGTTGGTCTTTCACAGTCCAATCCACTTGCTGTGTAGCTTGGAAGAATTTGGTAACATGTGCCTCTGAGCATATGGTGAGTGATGGCAACACCTGAAACCAGCCCAAATAATAGAAAGAAGTCATGTGCTGAGTTGATTTTGTTTTAGCAGGGAGGAAGCAATATTATTAAGACAGTTGAAGTTCAGATGGTCACTTAAATATGTCTGATTTCCTTTGCAATTTTAGTGAAGTTTCCTATAGGAAATCATTTTCTTTTGTTTCTGTTTCTGTGATGATGTGAAGTACAGCAACACTTTGCAAAATTTACACTAAAAAAACTTAATTGGGGAATTATTTATTTATTTATTTATTACATTTGTATACTGCCCCATAGCCGAAGCTCTCTGGGCGGTTTACAACAAATAATAGCACTGACGTCTGCAGAATAGTCTCCAGTGCACCTCAGGAGTGTCTCAATTTGCACAAGATAAAACAGTGGGAGGTGAAATATATTCTAGCAAAATGCTAGGTGTGCTCTATGTGCCCACCTTGCCTTAAATAAAGTGGTTTAAACATAGGAGGCTGAAAACATACATCCTCTTTTCTCCCACAGCTAAGAGTCATTGCTGAAGTAGGAACATATTGTAATCAGTCTGATTTTACATCAAACTGCAGTTTCAAATTCAACTGTTAATACACCCAAAATAGAAATAGAACATAAACTCCAATTTGAAACACAAAAGGCTGTCTTCACCATCACATGACAATGACCAATAAAATGGCTTTGAAATTAATAAAAATAAATTTGACACAGATTTCTAGGATGAATAACGAGGGAAATAAAATTTTCTAGTTTAGATTCTCTATAGAAACATTAGTAACACAGGAAAGAAGCAAAGTAAGAAGAACACCAACAAACATACAAAAAATATAATTCTCCATCTTTGGAGATGGCAAGTGTTGCCACCACTCACCATATGCTCAGAGGCACTTGTGACCGAATTCTTCCAAGCTACACAGAAAGTGGATTGGACTGTGAAAGACCAATCCAAATTGTGTTTGCATTTTGACAAATTTGTAGGGCAGTCTAATATCTCAGAGAGGAGGTCAGGTCTCCTGCTCCCCTGGTGCATTCACTAGAGCTGCCCAATTTCCCTGCTTTTTAAAGTTTGATAGAAATATCTCTTGGCTATAGGTATGTTCTTAAACTGCAAGGTTTTTTTGCCTATTAGTGAATATAGGACTAATAATTGGAGGATCCCCTCTTAGATGGCACTAATAACATGGAGATTATTTTAGCATTGACTTTCCCTCTCAGTTTCCATAACAAACAATGGTTGTGTGCTAAGGATGAATATGGCCCTGGGGCCAAAAAAATTGGTAGTCACCCCAATTGATATTGTTGCATGCCACCCCAATCTCCGAGCAGTGAGAGATCTCCAGGGGTCCCTGTGCTTACCCAGGGTTTGGTTTCCTTGGAATGTAGGCCAGCGGAGTCTGTGGTGTCTTTATGAAATATGGTTTGTTTATTTATGCACATTCCAACCTGAGCTTGAGATGGAGGGGTTCAAAGCATCAGCAGGTCAATATCTTACGTTTTCCATCAGGCTTACAGGAGGCACCCTAAAGCCATGGGACAGCGAGCCATCCTCCCTGCCTGTCCCAGTTCCCAGCCTTTGCTCTGATTCAACTAAAAACACAAGCCTCTCTGCGTTCTCCTGAAGAGTTTCAATAACATAGGGTCTCCCTGGCCCATTCGCCAGTTAATGGGAAGATCCATTAGCCTACCTGGACACTCTGTTAGGCTAACAAAGGAGACTCATCTCAGCTACAGAGCCCAGCTCCAGGTGCAGGGTTCCAAACCAGAGGTTGGAAGGGACTCACAGGAATAATTTATGTCAACCCCCAACCCATAGCAATATAATAACATTGTCATGCATGGCACTTTGCAGAGGGCAAGAGGCAGGTCCAGCGGTGGCTGGTGACTCCATGTCAGTGGGGCTTCAACACCTTGGGCAATTCCTTGAAAGTTCAGATTAAAACCCAGAGCAGATTCCTCTGCTGCACTGACATGGAGCCACCAGCAGCTATTGGGCAGGTCCCCTCGCTGGATCGTCACCTTGTAGTGGCGAGTGGGCTTGCGTGTTCCAGTGAACCCTGTGAGCGATGCCGTCGGGAGTCATGTGCTCCCAGCAGGGTCACCCATGGTGGTAAGGTCGAGGGAGAGGAACCAGACAAAGGACGATCCAAGAAAGTCCTCAACGGCAGAACACGCGGAGGATAACAATGTGTATGTTACAACGGCTGTGAAGGCGGATGAAGGCTGCAGCAGATAAAGGACTTCCAGTCGTCGTGGTATCCATGCCACTGGATCAAAGCCTTTTTCTGTCAAGATTGTGTGTTGATCGTGGTGCACCGATCTCCCCACATAAAACAAATTCATGCACAGGCGTCTTCCATAACAAAAGTCCCATGGTGATTGGCAAATGGCGACAGGGGCAGGACTGTGAAATCCAGAAGCCCCTAGTCATGGTCTGGTACATCGGCAGTGGATACAGATTCAGACGGATCCATTGTTAAAGACTATATTTTGGAAGACAATCTTACTCAGTCACGAGTGATCGCCAAGAAGAAGACTGGGCAGGTCTCTTCCTGAGGAGCTTTCAGTTAAAAATTCAGGACCAGGGGCATCAACAGAGGAAGGAAAGGAGAAGCAGACAGAGACAGAGAAAAAAATTGCAAAATACCAGGCAGCATCTGTTGATATGCAAAACAATCATGAAAGGGAAAGTGCCCCTGAGCATGTGGAAAGTGCCTGTTTGTCACCACTGGCTAATGTCAACCTTCCCACCTCCCACAGAGAAAATGTCTCAAGGTGTCTACACATCACACATTTAAAGCACATGGGTTCTTCCAAAGAATCCTGTGAACTATAGTTTACTCCTCGCAGAGATACAATTCTCAGCACCCTTAACAAACTATAATTCCCAGGATTCTTTGGGGGAAGTAATACACTTAAAATGTACTTTAAATGTATGGTGTTTACACAGCAACATTTGCTGCTGCACCTTTGCATACCACTAACCATAATGGAAAAGCTGTGTGTGACAATCTCAATCGGGGAATTCCAGAGTCCTGTGTGATTTGCCGGCTGTTCACACACCAGCATTGTCTGCTACAAACGTCTGAGAGGGGCTTCTGTCCCCACATGTTGAGCTGAGGTCATTGCAATGACCTTCAGATCAATCACAGACCAAAAACACTGTGATTTCTGCACCACCTCTGCAATTGTGCAGGACGCGGGAGGGCAAAATTCAGCTGTGAAAGGCCAGATAAACCTCAGCTCGTTGCTGAATTAATCTTCTGCCATCTCCGACTGACGGATAGGAGTGCTCCAAGGTGCATGTTCAGCAACAATTTGCTGTGACTGATAGCTGCCTTCATCGCTCCTGGCATTTTGCTACAGGCAGCCTCTTGAGACATTCGCGAGCTGTCCACGCCACAGAATGAAACAGATTCCAGCACCCCTGTCTGGGTTATAATAACTGGATGCAACATTAGCTGTCAGTTCAGTTCAGATCCCCAATTTGGTCTCCATTCCTGGGGACCTGCTATACCTATTCCAGGAATGGGTGGGTGGGTGGTTGTGGGGAGGGCATCCCGTTCTCCATGGACTAAGGATCAAAAGGGCATGCTTGCCCCCCAAAATGGCTTCTTTGCAGTACAAAAATGTAGATAATCCAAATATAGATACAATATTCAAGAAGGGATCATGGCTTGATGGGGAAGGGACCCTAACTCACTGAGATAACACATGTTTTGCATGCATGAGGTTCTAGGTTCAAGCTCCAGCACCTCTGCTTTTTTAAAAAAGGGATCAGGTAGTGGCTGATGTAAAGCACATTTCTTTGAGGCCTTGGAGAGCAGCTGCCTAGTGCTATAAAGAACCTAACCCAGTATAGGGAGCGTCCTGTGTTTCAAAAGTGTAGATTCTCTCTTTCTCATTCATTCACAGTCACAGTCACAAACACACACACACTTGACTCTTCTACCCCTTTCTTTCTACAAGTGAAATGGTGGGCAAGTCTTGCACGATAGCACAGCAAAAACGGGACAAAACACAATAGAGCATTTGTGGTATTAAAAGTTACAGGATTTCAGCAGGAAGCCATGGAGCATGCACTGATTGGCAACGAAGCAGCATGTTCACCCTGAACTGTGTGTGGGGGCAAAGAGTATTGAAAGCAGAATTGTGTATAACTGCCCCAATACCATCATGAGCACAAATAATCATGAATGCAAAATCAAAAGGATGTCTGAAGGGGCCCTTTGATTTAAATTGGGTAGGACCACCCTGGGCCACATAAAAATGCCTTGTGAGATGGATTTGGCCCCTGGCACACACATCTCTGGGCTTGTGTTGTTTCCAGATGAACTCAAATATATGGATGACCCAGCTATGACAGAGCAAGCAAGCTCTTACCCCCAGTTTAGATGGTCCATTATTGGCAATAGTGAAAAGGTGGCAAGGCAGAGTAAGGGGTATTTAAAGAGGTACAGAAGCAGTGCCCAGCATGTTTGGATGATGAAAATAGCAGACTGAGGAGCAGATGAGTATCTAGGGTAGGAGTATGGGGCACATGTTTGGGGTGTGACCTGGAGAGGGGTGCAAAATGGTCATTGATCATGCAGTAGTTGTTGGAATGGTGTTTTCAGTATTCAGTATTATAGTGTGGTACAGCAGTTTATTTATTTATTATTTGATTTATATCCCACTCTTCCTCCCAGCAGGAGCCCAGGGTGGCAAACAGAAATGCTAAAAACACTTTAAAACATCATAAAAAGCCCTTAAAATACATTAAAACAAAACAATGTTAAAAAAAATTAAAAAAAGATTTAAAAACATCTTTTTTTAAAAAAAGGGGTTAAAACATAGTATTTGTCATGGCCCCGTCAGAGGACTTATCAGACGAGGATGACTCGGGAGTAACAGCAGCAGACCCAGAAGCAGCAGACCCAGAAGGAGAAATGGAGGAAACTCCTGAGAACCCAGCTCCTTCTCCCCCTCAGCTGCAGAGCCCCCCAGACACAGCTGAAGCCCTTCAGCCAGACGCAGCCAGTGAACAGGATACTCCCCCCTCACCTGCAGAACGTAGACAGCAGAAGGTCAGGCAGAAGAGGGGCAGGCCTGTCCACTTAAGGCCAAAACGCTGAGGGCTCACACCTGCTGACAAACCTGCTCCTTAAAAGACAAACCTTGGGTTCAGCTGTTGCTGACTACAATGTCAGGCATGACCACTGTGTGTCTTCCTATCCCCTGAACCTTGACTTGGACTGATCTCTCGGCAAACTAGACCCGGACCTTCACTGACGTCTCTTCTGGATTTCTGGCTTGGCACGTAAGCTTTGAACAGCCTCTGCCTTTACCTTGCTTCCTCCTTGCTAGCCTGGCAGATTTATAGCCAAGCTGCCGGCTGAGGACTTACGGCCTGGCAATTACCAAGGAATCTCCAGCCCTGCCTGCACCCCCACCGACACTGCTGTCTCAGTGAAGAGCTGGGATAGGTGAAGAGCTGGGACAGATGCAGACTGAGATAGGTCTCAACTTAAAAGGCTTGTTGAAAGAGGAAAGTCTTCAAAAGCCGCCGAAAAGACAGCAGAGATGGTGCCTGCCTAATATTTAAGGGGAGGGAATTGCACAGGGTAGGTGCCACCACACTAAAGGTCCATTTCCTATATTGTGCAGAATGAACCTCCTGATAAGATGGTATCTGCAGGAGGCCCTCACCTGCAGAGCGCAGTGATCAACTGGGTATATAAGGGGTAAGATGGTCTTTCAGGTATCCTGGTCCCGAGCTGTATAGGGCTTTGTACACCAAAACTAGAACCTTGAACTTGGCCTGGTAGCAAATGGGCAGCCAGTGCAATTCTTTCAGCAGTGGGGTGACATGTTGGTGATACCCTGCCCCAGTGACCAGTCTGCACCAGCTGCAGCTTCTGGACTAACCTCAAGGGCAGCCCCACATAGAGTGTATTACAGTAATCCAGCCTGGAGGTAACCAGTGTGTGGACAACAGTGGTCAGTTAAAGTGTTAGATTAGAAAATGGAAGAGCTGGGTTCAAGTCCCCACTCGGAGGACTTTAAGTCCCCACATGAACCCCATTAGGTGATATTAGACCAGTTGCAGTTCTCTATGTAACCTACCTCACAGGGTTGTTGTGAAATGAGAAAGGTGGGGGAGAGACCCATGGGGACCACCTTGAGCTCCTTACAGAATAGATGGGATTATATATATATAAAGAAATAAAACCATTTATCATGTTTTTGAGAGCCAGTATGGTATAGTGGTTAAGGTGCTGGACTATGACCTGGGAGACCAGGGTTCGAATCCCCACACAGCATGGGAAACAAGCAGGACGAACTTGAATTCTTAATACAGGAGGGCAATTACAACTTGATAGGTATAACTGAAACTTGGTGGGATGACTCCCATGACTGGAATACAGCAATTGAAGGATACAACGTGTTCAAGAAGAACAGAAGGAATAAAAAGGGAGGTGGAGTTTTCCTGTATATTAAAAATATATATCCCTGCACAGAAATACAGGAAGATGAGCTTGGTGGCTCCACCGAGAGTATCTGGATTAAAATTAATGGGGCAAATAACAAAAGGAATGTGGTGCTTGGTGTCTACTACTGACCACCCAATCAAGGAGAAGACGAGAATGTAACTTTTGAAAAGCAAATTGCCAATGTTTCGAGGAGTCATGATGTAGTAGTAATGGGGGATTTCAATTATCCCGATATCTGTTGGGAGACAAATTCTGCCAAACGCGGCCTCCCCAATAAATTTCTGACTTGTGTTGCAGATAACTTCCTCCTACAGAAAGTGGAGGAAGCAACCGGAGGATCAGCTATCCTGGACTTGATTGTAACCAATAGAGATGATTTGGTGGATAAAGTGGCAGTTACAGGAACTCTGGGGGAAAGCGACCACACCATACTTGAATTCTTGATGTTAACAGAAGCGAAAGCTGAGAGTAGCCATATGCGCACCCTGGACTTCAGGAAAGCTGATTTTAATAAACTTGGAACAATTGTAAGTACGGTTCCATGGCAAGCCACCCTAATGAGAAAAGGAGTCGAAGATGGGTGGGAGTTTCTAAAAAAAGAAATTCTAAAAGTGCAATGGCAAGCAATTCCAACAAGGAAAAAAGGGGGGAAACAGCAGAAGAAGCCAATGTGGCTTCACAAAAAGCTTAGAGATGACTTGAAAACAAAAAAGGACACATACAGGAAGTGGAAAGAAGGCCAGGCCACAAAGGAAGAGTACAGGCAGGTATCACGGAATTGCCAGGATGGTGTCAGGAACGCTAAAGCTGAGAATGAGCTGAGGCTAGCGACGGATGCTAAAAGCAACAAAAAATCTTTCTTCAGGTATGTCCATAGTAAAAGACAGAGAAAAGAAATGGTGGACAGCTACTCAATGAGGATGGCAAAATGCTAACAGATGACAAAGAAAAGGCAGAAGTGCTCAATTCCTACTTTGGCTCAGTCTTCTCCCAAAAAAGGGCATATGACCCTCCTGGGAAACATGAAGTAGAAGGGTCAGGATTGGACCTTGAGATTGATAGACAAATGGTCAAGGAATACCTAATCACTTTGAATGAGTTCAAATCAGCAGGGCCCGTTAAACTGCATCCTAGAGTATTGAAGGAACTGGCTGAAGAACTTTCAGAACTGCTCTCTATTATCTTTATGAAAACATGGGACTGGTGAAGTGCCGGATGACTGGAGGAGAGCTAATGTTGTCCCTATCTTCAAAAAGGGCAAGAAGGAGGAACCGGGGAACTACAGACCAGTCAGCCTAACATCAATACCTGAAAAAACTCTGGAGCAGATTATAAAGCAGTCAACCTGTAAGCATCTTGAAAGCAATGCAGTGATTACTAGGAGCCAACATGGATTTATGAAGAACGAATCCTGCCAAACTAATCTCATCTCATTTTTTTGATCGGGTAACCTCCCCTGTAGACTGTGGGAATGCTGTGGACATAATATATCTCGACTTCAGCAAAACTTTTGACAAAGTGCTATGAT
Organism: Rhineura floridana; assembly: GCF_030035675.1. Taxonomy (NCBI): domain Eukaryota; kingdom Metazoa; phylum Chordata; class Lepidosauria; order Squamata; family Rhineuridae; genus Rhineura; species Rhineura floridana. The sequence continues at coordinate 7,295,276 of NC_084494.1, forward strand.
ATTCTGATTAGCAAGCTAGCTAAATGTGGGCTGGATGGAACAACTATTAGATGGATCCACAGTTGGCTCCAGAATCGTACTCAAAGAGTACTTATCAATGGTTCCTTCTCAAACTGGGCGGAAGGAATGAGTGGGGCACCACAGGGCTTGGTCCTGGGCCCAGTGCTCTTTAACATTTTTATTAACAACTTGGATGAGGAGGTACAAAGCATGTTTATCAAATTTGCAGATGATATAAAATTGGGGGGCATAGCTAATACTGTGGGAGACAGAAACAAAATTCAAAGGGACCTTGATAGGCTGGAGCATTGGGCTGAAAACAACAGAATGAAATTCAACAGGAATAAATGCAAAGTTCTACACTTAGGAAAAAGAAACCAAATGCACCGTTATAAGATGAGGGATACTTGGCTCAGCTGTACGACATGTGAGAAGGATCTTGGAATTGTCATTGATCACAAGCTGAATATGAGCCAACAGTGTGATGTGGCTGCAGAAAAGGCAAATGCTATATTAGGCTGCATTAACAGAAGTATAGTTTCCAAATCGCGTGAAGTACTAGTTCCCCTCTATTCAGCACTGGTTAGGCCTCATCGTGAATACTGCGTCCAGTTCTTGGATCCACATTTCAAGAAGGATGCAGACAAACTGGAACGGGTTCAGAGGAGGGCAGCAAAGATGATCAGGGGAATGGAAACCAATCCCTATGAGGAGAGACTGAAAGAACTGGGCATGTTTCACCTGGAGAAGAGAAGACTGAGGGGAGATATGATAGCACTCGTGAAGTACATGAAAGGTTGTCACATAGAGGAGGGCCAGGATCTCTTCTTGATTGTCCCAGAGTGCAGGACACAGAATAATGGGCTCAAGTTGCAGGAAGCCAGATTTCGACTGGACATCAGGAAAAACTTCCTAACTGTTAGAGCCATATGACAATGGAACTAATTACCTAGAGAGGTAGTGGGCTCTCCGACACTGGAGGCATTCAAGAGGCAGCTGGACAGCCATCTGTCAGGAATGCTTTGATTTGGATTCCTGCATTGAACAGGGGGTTGGACTCGATGGCCTTTTAGGCCCCTTCCAACTCTACTATTCTGATTTTATGATTCAGCCATGAAGCTCACTGGGTGACCTTGGGCCAGTCACTGCCTCTCAGCCTCAGAGCAAGGCAATGGTAAACCCCCTCTGAATACCGGTTACCATGAAAACCCTATTCATAGGGTCGCCCATAAGTTGGAATTGACTTGAAGGCAGTCCATTTTTTTATCATGTTTTTAATAACTATAGTTGTAAGGCTCGATATCTGCTTGCTCAGAGGCTCAGTGGGGGCAGTAGGTCTGTGTCAAGTTTAGGGATGGGGGAGAAATTCTGTTCTGTTTGCATTAAAACTTAACCTATCAAATTCACACTTTCTAAAACAATTTGAGAACGGAAACACAGCCTCCCTCCTTTGAAAAATTGCACTTATCTGAATTTTGCGATGCAGTTCGCCAACCAACCAATGTTTACAAAAATGTATATATTAAGGGAAGGTGTGCATAGAAGTGAACACATTAGTGAAAATAACATAAAACTGCCTTGTATTACGAGAAATTGCTTGCAAAAATGTGTACATTAGACAAAACTGCATACAAAAATGTTTAGCAGGAAATGTGCACTGAAATGCTAGTCTTTTTTATGAATCTGAACTGAATTTAAGATTGGAAAAATGAGAAAGTGAGAGAACTGAAATTGACAGATCTCTCCATCAATAGTCAAGGTACCACCACCCCTGCAGTTTCTCCTTGGCCTCTCTCTCTCTCTCTCTCTCTCTCTCATGTCAATATGATGCACAGACACAGAGCAGGGGATTGGACTTGATGGCCTTATAGGCCCCTTCCAACTCTACTATTCTATGATTCTAGGAGAAACTATTTCACACAGACACCCTCTAACCAAGCAATGCCAAGAGGGTGTAGTACAAAAATAGTCCATCTCGCAGGAGGTGCCATCATTTGCCTCTAGTTGGTGCTGCCCATGATGGGAGTCCAAAGCTCCTACTTTAGGGGTGACTTATCTGCTGTTTTGGATAACTGGCATCTCTACATCATAAGAGGGAATAATGCTCAATGTGGGTAGTGAATAATTCATTGAGACAAATCTTGCATCTTTTTCTTTTGCCAGATGGTTTGTCAGTTGTTAAAAACCTTTGCAAGGACGTTGAGAGGAGAGCAGTGTTTTCAAATAGGAACTCTGAAAGGAAGGAGCAGCTATTCTTTGCTTCTTGTCTGCATCAGAGATGGAGAAAACATTTGATTCAGTTCACATTTAAAGTCACACTTACCCAATTTGCACTTTCCAGAACAGTATGCAGACCAAAACACAGCCATCTTTCAAAATCTGCACTTCTCTGAATGTTTGCCATGCAGTTCTCCAGTCAAGTTATATGTACAAAAATGAACATCCGCATAAAAATGCACCTATTTATTAAAGGAATATATTGCCCTTCATCAAAAAACCACAGAGCAGTTTACAAAATAGAATATATTAAACAATATATCAATACATAACTTAATATCCATGCAGCACAAAAATATATTGGTGAAAATAACATTTAAAAAATGTGTTATGTTGGAGAAACCTGCTTTGAAAAAAATGTGTATATTAGGAAAAAGTGCATACAAATGTGCATATTAGGAGAAATTTGCTGATGGATTTTCACTAGGACTTTTTTAAAAAAAAAATCCCGAACTGATGTGGAAACATGGAGAATTGAATGTAAGGTTGCAAAATGGGAAACTGAAATTGACAAGATTTACCCATGCCTACTTCACAGTGCACTAATAAGATAGTAAGGGGAATCTATGTTGGAATTCGTTCCGTGGTAGTTGTTGTGATTAGCCTTTGCTACTGACCAGGAATGGGCTAAACAGCTTACTCCATCCCATTTCAGTCTTGCTGGCACTCAATCATAGGCCTGCCCTGTCCCGTTGCATTTCATTGTGTCTCATTGTGTCTTCCTGTTGTATGCATTTTCTGCGCACCATTTATCTAAAATACACACTTTTCAATGCTTTTTCATGCATTCAATATATATTTTTGTGCACTTTTTGTGCACTGAAAAGGCATTGTAGAATGCAGAGAACTGCATAATCCAACTGGAAGTTGCATTCTGATAAGAACATAACATAACAATAGCCTGCTGGGTCAGACCAATGGCCCATCTAGTCCACCATCCTATTCTTGCAGTGGCCATCCAGATGCTTCTACGGAAACCTTGCAAGTAAGGCCTGAGTACAAGAGCTCAGTCCACAAGCAAGCCCAGGAGCATCAGACTGGGTCAGTCCACTGCAGAAAAAGAGGGCCCACTGAATTCCTCTGCCATCCATACAGCTGGCAAGCTGTGCTGTCACAGGGTAGGCAGAAAGGTCTCTCACCTGGGGATGGGCAGAATCACATACTTCTTCTCTTTGGAGTTTTGGGTGGTGAGTAGAGTAAAAACATTCTGCTCCTCCCAAATTCCAGAGTGGATTGTGGGAGCTGATAGCTTTCACAAGTTCCTCCAGAAAATAAAATAAAAAAGAGCAATGCTGCATGCTCTGCTTCCCAAGAGGATCAACCTCCAATCTAAAGAGGGGAAATTTCAAACACTGAAAGTTTCTGCCCTGAAATTTTTTGCAGGCTCAAACAGTACTGACTAGGGCTGCCAGGTTCAGGGCCTGAGACTGATCCTGTATCTTTAGGAGAAGAGAAGGTCGGCCAAGTGCAGGTGTTCTTGCAACACGGTAATGAGAAAAACCACAAGGTGGAATTCCCCACACACACACACACACAACCTTTTAAAGATACAGAAGACCAACCAAGAGGTCTTCTGTATCTTTAAAAGTTGTGCAGGGGGAAGGGAGAATTCCACCTTGTGGATTTTCCCATTACAGAGTTGCAAGAACACCTGCACTTGGCCGACCTCTTCTCCTAAAGATGCAGGATCAGTCTCAGGCTATGAACGTGGCAACCCTGGTACTGACATTATTGAAAGTGGGACTGCATAGAACTGCCCCAGTACCAACATGAGCACAAATCATAAAATAAAAATGATGCATGATTGGTGGGAATCAATTTCACATGCCCCAAGGCCTTGCAGGCATGAGGGGAGGCAAAAATACCCCCTTTCCCTGCACTGAGGCCCTCCCTTTGCTTTCATCCAGAGCAGGTCTCAAACCCACTGGAAAGCAACTGCCCTTCACCATTCCTGAAAAGGTTCTGGCTTGGGAGGGGGCAGTTCTCTATGCTAGTGATTGAGCTGGTCTAGAAAAACAGGCAGAAGGGCCTAGGAAGGAAGGGATAAAAGCTGGAGGGGGGCTGAGGCAGGGAACATTCCCAGCTCTACCTGGAGATATTGAGGATTGAATCTGAGGCCTTTTGCACGCAGAGCAAATGCTCTGCCTTTCCCTAAGGACGCTGCTTTATAATGAGACCATTGGTCCATCTAGTTCAATGGCGTCTGCTCTGAGTGGCAGCAGCTTTCCAGGGTTTAACACAGATGTCTTTCCCAGGGATGGAACTAGGGACCTTCTGCCCGCAAAGCACTTGCTGTGCACCTGAGCGGTGGCTCCCCCATACGTTGTGGAAGGGCCCCCTGATTGCAGGCTTTGGTCTGGACTTGGTCTGTGGTACTCATCTCAGCCACGGGAGGGGGGGATGTCTGTTGTGCAAACACTAATGGGCATGGGAAGGACATGTGATGTAATGCCAAAAAAGCTCAAGTTGGATTAAAGGATGGTGCAGTTGCTCCATGGCAGCTTTCTGCACAAGAAACCACTTGCAAGACATCTTGAGCTGAAGGATTGCTGAGAAGATTTGACAGGCTGCAGATCAAACATGAGTCACCTTTTCCCTCCCTGCTCCCCTTCCTCATCCCCCCACAACTTTTAAATTACTCTGGTGGCACTCGATGGTTGGATACCCCTACCTCCTTCTGGCCCGCTGGTCTTATTTACTGTGCTGCTGATGCACATGACACTTCACAGCATGAGCAAAACCGACAATCTTCTGTCCCCTAGCAGCCTACAGTCTAAAATTATCTGTGCAAATTTCCCACTACAGTTGCACAGCAGAGGCTTGTGCAACCCTAGTACTAAGTGCAAGGCAGTGGTGGCTGGTGCCCAGTCGGACTGGTGGGGCGGAAAGCAGGGACACCAGCAGTTGGTGGAGTCAGAGCCAATGACAGACAGAGCCACCCCCTACTTGGTGGTAAGTAACAAAGCAGGCAAGTGGGGTAGAGCTGAAGGCAGACAGGAGTAGAAATGGGATCCGTTTGCTGGCACCGGCTCAAAAGCATTCCGTTGACCGAACAGACTGGTATCAATTCCCCCCCATTGGGAAAAAACTGTTTTTTAAAGTCTGTGTCTAAAATTTTGATATTAATATCAATACTTTTATTGATATTTCCTTCAATCTATCAATATTTCCTTTAATTTATTGACATTTCCTTTCAAATTTATTGACAATTCCTTTCAGACTTCTTAAAAAATCGGTTTCCGAAAATAGCTGTGGAAAATCACTAGAAACAAATTGGATCCACAACAATAGCAAATAAGTAAATTGATGGAAACTTTGGTCCCAAATCAAAATTGGGTAGAATTCTAGCACATCCCTAAAACAAAGGTTGTTGGGGCAGCGCCCCGTTGGCCCGAATGGAGCAGCCTCCACTAGTGGAAGGGTTTTCCAGTTGCTCCCCTCAATAGGAACACAGGGTTGTATGCAATGTTAGTCCTACTCAGAGTAGTCTCATCCACATTAAAGGATACAACTAATGTGAGCCTTTTGATTTAAGTGAGTTTGGTCTGGGTAGAACTAACATTGGATCAGAGCTTGGAAAAGTTACTTTTTTGAACTACAACTCCCATCAGCCCAATCCAGTGGCCATGCTGGCTGGGGCTGATGGGAGTTGCAGTTCAAAAAAGTAACTTTTCCAAGCTCTGCATTGGATGCACAACCCATCCAACCCATCCACTGCGCTCTGCAGATGAGGGCCTCCTGCAGATGCCATCTTATCAGGAGGTCCATTCCACACAACATAGGAAATGGACCTTTCGTGTGGCAGCACCTACCCTGTGGAACTCACTCCCCTTAAATATTAGACAGGCACCATCTCTTGGCACCTATTGAAGACCTGCCTCTTTCAACAAGCCTTTTAAGTTGAGACCTTATCCCAGTCTGTGTCTGTGTTGGAATTGCTTTTTAAGATGTTTTTAAACCTTTTTTTAAAGATGTCTTGAAAGCTTTTTAAAAAATGTTTTTAAATGTTTTTTAAATGTATTTTAAAGTCTGTTTTTATGATGTTTTAAAGTGTTCTTAGGGCTTTTGTTTGCTGCCCCAGGCTCCTGTTGGGAGGAAGGGTGGGATATAAATCAAATAATAAATTAATAAATAAACCCACACTCATTGACATGCGTGGTTATGCAGCCTGCCCAGAGTCAAACGAGATGAGGAGGAGAGGAGAGCAGAGAGAGGCATAACCCTGCAAGGCCCTTGGAGTCTCCAAGCACAAAGTCTGCTGCAATTGGAGGCAATCTGTTCTGGTTCCTTGGGCACAGAGTGGTTCATTTGTGCATCTGTCTTTGTTCAACGGCAGATGTACGTATTCCAAGCACATCTGTGGCTCCTGCTAGCTTTGTTTCAAGCCTTGTGGGAGGGGTTGCTTTCCTGTGCTGGGGAGAGGAACGGGTGGAGAGTGTAACATCTTCCATGGTGGCTGCAGACGCTGGGGTGTTTTTCTTTTCTTTTGTTTTTATCACAGAATCTTTTAATCTGGTTGGCAGCCCCCTACCCAGCCCCCCTCTTTCCCCAGCTGAATGCATGGATCTGAGTTGGATCATTGCTCCATCTTGCCCAATATTGTCTATTTCTGTCTGGCATGAGAATATGAAAAGAGCCCTGCTAGGTCTGACCAAAGGCCCATCTAAGGTTCATCATCCTGTTCTCACGATGGCCAGGCAGATGCTTAAGGGAGGCCCATGGCCAGGATATGAGGGCATCAGCACATTCTTGTTCGTAATCCCCAGCAACTGGGCGGTATTCAGAGGCAGGCTGCCTCCAACAGTGGAGGTAGAAGAATGCCATCGTGGCTAGTAGCAATAGCCTTATCCTCCGGGAATTTGTTTAATCCATTTTGAAAGCCATCCATGTTGGTGGTCATCCCCTACCTCTTGTATTCCATAGCTCAACTCTGTGCTGTGTGAAGAAGTACTTGGGGAAGGGCTGTAGGTTCAGTGGGTAGAGCAGCTGCCTTGCATGCAGAAGGTCCCAGGTTCAATCCCCAACAGTATCTCCAGATAGGGCTGGGAGAGACTCCCTGCCTGAAACTCTGCAGAGCTGCTGCCCATCAGTCTAGCCAATACTGACCTAGACGGACCAATGGTCTGACTTGGTATAAGACATCTTCCTACGTTCCTGAGTTCTTTTGTCTGTTCTGGGTCTCCCAACATTTAGCTTCATTGGCTATCCTTGAGTTCTGGTATTACGAGAGAGTGGGGGAGACTTCCCTCCACCCACTTTCTCCACATCATGCACAATTTTGCACACCTCTGGCATCATCCCTCTTAGTTGCCTTTCTTCTAAATTCAGAAGCTCCAAACATTGTAACCTTTCCTCATAGGGGAGTTGCTCCAACTCCATGACTATTTTGGTAGACCTTCTCCAGCTCTACAATTTCCTCTTTGAGGTGAGATGACCAGCATTCCAAATGACACAGTATTCCAAGTGTGGCCTCATCAAATCATCACAGATTTGTACAATGGCATGTATTTACAAGGTTCCAGGTACATGAGGTCCTTCTAAACAGATTTGCTGGTAGCTGAACCTGGGCCCAGAGGAGTTCAAAGCGTTCCCTCCATCGTTCCACACACACTTTTTCTGTCTCTTCCAGTGCCTTGCTTGCATTGGAGACTGCTGCAATTTTTGAACCCCTTTTAAAGATTTCCTTCACTCTTGTCAAGTGCCGGGGGAGACGTTTCTGGGCATAGGTTTAGCAGTAGTGGCTACTGACAAAAAATCCAACCAAACGGGGCCTTATAAATGGATGTTCTGTGCCACAAATAGTGCAAACCCTGGGGACATATTTCCAGTTGCTTCTTGGCTCTGTTTTTGGACCTGGAGATTCTTTGCTGCCAGGGCCAACCCCAGACATTTTGCTGCCTGGGACAGAGCTGCAAATGGTGCTGTCCCTCCCCAGCCAAGATACATAGCCCTCAAGGTAAGAGTCAGAAAATCCATGTCACATGTGCCTCTCTCCAGTGGCGGCAAAACCACCTCGGACAGCTCCTTGATAGTTTAGCCTAAAACCCAGAGTGGATTCCACTGTCCCACTGACATGGAGTCACCAACTGCCTTCCTGACTGTAAAAACACAACAACAACAACTCAATTTGCTGCTCTTTCAAAGCACCCCAGATCAATTGCCTCACTCTGCCTAATGACAGGGCTGGCCCTGGTGGCTTTTTTTCGTCTTGCACCCTCAAAGAGGGTATAACAGAGCAGCTTCAGAGGAAACTAAAATGACCTGAGAGAGCCCTATGGATATAATCATGGCTAAATTTGAACTGATTGTATTGTCCCTGCAGCTCAGCATTTCTCTTCCAGGAATGGCCAGCTGGATGCCCCCGTGAGACATGTAGAGAACGGTCTGGAGGGGAGAACTGTAGCTCAGTGGAAGGTGCATCTGTTTTGCATGCAGAAGGCCCCAGGTTCAATCCTTGGCGTCTCCAGTTAGGGCATAAAAATACTCATGTCTGAAATCCTGGAAAGCTGCTGCCAGTCAGTGTGGACAATACTGAGCTAGATGGACCAGCAGTCTGACTCTGTATAAGGCAGGGTCCTATGTTCCTAAAATTCATAAACACAGTGCAGAGGGGAATATCCATCCCATTTTTCTTAGTTCCCAGCATTGGTAGGCAGAGGTGCACACTGTAATGTCTATGGCAGCAGATCCATGGAGCTTCCCCTTTTAGAGGTTGTGGTTTGTAGCTTTTGGGGATTCTGGGACTTCAGCCAGGTATTCTTCACCTGAGGCCTAGAGAACTACCCTAGAAGATGTGTCCTCATGCCTTGGAGCCTTCTTCAGGTGCAGGAAGGAACAGCAGTGTGCAGCATCAGCTGATCACAGAAGGTAGGCCGCTCAGAGGCTCTGGATTGGTCAGGGCTAGTATAAATGCTCAGAGTTTGGTCCTTTGCTTTTGTCTGGCCAGCAGAGTAGGATCTTCTGCCTTATGCTGTTCTGGCTGACCTAAAGAGTCCAAGTAAGGTTGCTCTAGCACTTGCATGAGCTCCCTAAGTCAGGCTACCAGCTGCAGCAGCTTTCCTTAAGACCCAGAGCTGGAGAAAGTATCCTCCAAATCTGGATTCAAGACCAGCTGCCTAATGGCCCATCTTGGCCCTGAATGCAGCCATGTAGCCCCCTAGTCCTCTCAGTCTGGCCCCCAGGACTCTCTCCAGGCCCTTCTTCACACCCTCCTCAAGTGCTTTTGCCTGGCTAATTATGTGTCCTTGGAAGTGCGATAATGCCTCTTGCTGGCCTCTGGTTCTTTGTGGCTGGATGTAGCCGACTGTACAAACATTACTGGCACATCTGTTGCTCCGCCCGCTTTTGCCTCCGGCCCCACCCATCACTGTCATGTGACCCTTGAGAGATTTCCCAAGAAGGACTATGACCCTCAGGCTGCAGAAATGTTCCTTGCCCTTCCTCTATGTGCTTATCTGATACACTGGTAGCCAGCATAATGTCTTGAAGCAATTAAGGCCCAGAGGCTCATCCTGCTGTGTCTCAGCCCTAGTGCACATCACTGACGGTGGCATTCCCTGAGTCTGAGTCCCTGGCTGGGTTATGATGCAGTCGCTCCCTGCCTTGTTTGCCCTGGTGTTTTCCAAAGCTGATCTGATCTATGCTGCTTCCAGCTTTCACATGCTCTCCTTTCATTCCTCTGTGAAGTATTAAACAGAGAGACATTCCATCTTCCTGACTTATGAGCTTGTTTTTCTCAGGAATTGGCTAAGCATGTGGTAAACAGACAATTAAGACCTCCCTTACAAAAGGCAAGCTTTGGGTGTGTTTTTTTAATTATTATTGTTTTCTTGTTTTTATTCTGTCTCCCTGAAGTTTTATGATTGTATTTATATTTGTTAATTAATTTATTTGCTTTAAAAATTAAACCCTGCTTGGAGAATCTAGTTGATTGACAAGCGAGCTATAAATTGCCCATCTCAAATGAATCAAATTAAGTCAACAGAAAGCAAGAGTGGTATGTGTGTGTCTGTTTTAGGAAAGGAAAAACAATTCAGTGGCCCAGATCACACATAATGCTAAGCTACAGTTTGTTTAGCTTTACTATGATTTGTTTCATGCGAATCCAGCTCAGCAGACTAACCATGGTTTATTTTCTGCCAACAAACCATGATGTGAAGCCATACTTTGTTGTTGACTTACAAGCCATGGCTTGTTTTTACTATGGTTTGGCATTATGTCCAAACTCAACAGCCTTGCTTAACCATGGTTTGTTTGGCCATTCCACCCCATCCCCTTGCCAAGCTATAGAACATGAAGCAAGAGCAGCTGGAAAACAAACCAGGCTTTCGAGGGAAAAAAGCCATGGCTTTTTTGTTCATCTGTAAGGTGTGAAAAATTCAAAGCAGCCATTGCCAAATCGGGTTCATTTGGAGAAAAGGATCAGAGGGGCTAGCCACTTGCAGCAGCTGCCAGCTTTTGTCTATTGCTGTGACAGATCAAGGCAGGAGGAACTTCTGTCACCCTTCTGCACCTCTCTGACTGCAGCTATGTGTAGCTCTCCTTCCTGACTCTTCCCTTCATCCCTCCCTTTTCAAACCATGTTCATGTTATTGAAACTCTTTTGCCTTCCTTGGAAATTCCACAGACATTGCATCACAGCACGAGGAACCTCTTTGAATTTTACTTCAGACAAAGTCTGGAGACAACTTCAGGGCATATGGAATCCCACAACCATCACACCTCTATCCTGAGACAGTTTGACAGTCTTTATTCATACTCTTCCTGCCTTATGGATTATTTATGAATTTGAACCATGTCCTCCTTGCCTTTCCCTGTTAATGTTTGGTGCAGCTAACAGCTTCCCTCTCAAAGTCCCACACTGGAGAGCCCCACAAAATCATGGTGAATTTTTGCTAAAGGCCAAATTGTGGTGGCAACAGCTCTTTATATAGAACGTTCCATGTTCTCCTTTCACTGCACAGAAAGCGTCCCTGATGACCTTGCCAAGGGGCAACCTACTGCCTACGCAAACACAATGACTTTCTGTTTCAGTTTTTTGTTTTTAATAGGCCTGGCAGAAAGACACAAAGCAGATGTTGTAGCCTGGATGTCTTGCAAGGGCCCTCAGGAGCAGTTTTTCGGGAGCTGTGATGTCCCTTTATGTAAACACTCTGCAGTAAACCGTGGCCACAGCTGCACATTGCCTGTGATTATGCGGGTCAATGCTCTCAGGAACTCCACAGTTCCAAGATCATTCATTGGAGAGGGGTCAGCTTTTGACTTTGCGGCTCTCTAGTCTGACACCTAAGAACATAAAAAGAGCTCTGCTTGATCAGACCAAAGGTTCACCTTGATTTCAGCATCCAAACCCTATTTCTAGCAACAGTCGACCAGGATAGGGAGGAATGAATCTGTCAGATTTCAGTTTCTTTTATTTTTCCCCATCTTAAGTTCCGTTTGCCACATTGCTGCCCTCTAAAATTCATCCGCTTTCTAGTGTGCATTTCTCCTAATGTACACATTTTCTGTGCAATTTTGCCTAATATACACATTTGTGCAAGCAACATCACCTAATATCATTAATTTTGTTTTCACTAATGGATCAGTTTCCATGATTGCAGTCTGAGGATGTGAACAAGCTGCTTCAAGAAGTGCAGTCGACCACCTGTCCCCTTGACCCTTGCCATCTTGGCTTTTTAGAGCTAGCTGTAGGGGGTTGACTGGGTGTGTCCAGGGAGTAATTAATGCTTCAGTGGAAGAAGGGGAAAATACTATCTGCCTTGAAGGAGGTGGTGATGCATTCCCTCCTTAAGCAGACCTCCCTGGACCCAGAAGTGTTAAACAACTGTCATCCAGTGGCAAATATCCCCTTTTGGGTTAAGGTGTTTGAGAAGGTGGTGGCGGTCCAGCTTCAAGCATGCTTGGAGGAAACTGATTACTTGGATCCGTTCCAGTCTGGCTTCAGGCCTGGTCACGGCACTGAAACTGCCTTGGTCAACCTAGTTGATGACATTTGTCACAAAAGAGATAGGGGGACCATGACTCTGCTCATTTTCTTTGATCTCTCAGTGGCTTTTGATACTGTTGATCACAGTATCCTCCTGGAGTGTCTCAGGGTGGTGGGGGTTGGGGGCATTGTGCTTCAGTGGTTCCACTCATTCCTCCAGGGCCACTTCCAAAAAGTAGTTATGGGAGGCTACTGTTCATCTGTAGGATTCCTTCTTGTCTACCGTGCTATTTGACATCTATATGAAGCTGCTGGGAGCTGTCTTCTGGAGAGTTGGAGTGAGGTGTCATCAATATGCAGATAACACCCAATTCTATCTCTCCATTCCATCTGAATCGGGAGAGGCAGTGGAGGTGCTGGACCAGTGCTTAGAGGTGGTGATAGGCTGGATGTAAATTGAGGCTAAATCCTGAAAAAACAGAGGTATTGTGGGTTCAAAATTCTCATGACTGGGAGGTGGGAAGACAGCCTGTTCTGGATGAGGTTGCACTGCCCTTGAAGGAGTAGGTCTGCAGCTTGGGGGTACTCCTGGATCTGACATTGTCACTGGAGGCTCAGGTGGCCTCAGTGGCTAGGAGTGCCTTTTTCCAGCTCCGGCTGGTTCACTAGCTTCAGCCCCTTTTGGACACAGATGACTTGGCCACACTACTCCATGCTCTGCTAACTTCCAGATTGGATTCTTGCAATGCATTCTATATGGGGCTGCCCTTGAAGCTGACTCTGAGACTCCAACTGGTCCAAAATGCAGCAGACAGATTACTGGCTGGGGTTCTCTTTAGGTCTCATATAACCCCTGTTTTAAAACAGCTGCATTGTTTGCCAGTTTCTTTCTGGGCCCAATTCAAGGTGCTCAGACTAGTGTTTACAGCCCGATCTGAAAAACCGCCTCCTTCCTTACAGACTCTCTCAGGTGTTGAGATAACCAGAAGGCAGGGCCAGCACCAGGCATGAGGGGACCCTCGGGCACCAACAGCCCCCCATGCAGCCAGCATGGGCTTAAATAGGCCTGGACACCCTGCCGCCAGCATCAGCACATCAGCGCACTGCATGTGCATACCTTCGCACACACTGCCATAGCAGTGCAGGAGGTGGGCGGCCAAGCCTGTTTAAGCCCACACCAGCTGCATGAGAGGTGTTGTCTGGGCAGGTGGAGCTCCTGCTCTAGGATCCAAACCAGCACTGGGTTGGGCCGTGGGGCTTGATTTGTGGTGCACATCAACCACTTAACCCAGGCTGCAAATCACGCCCCGCAATCTGACGCTGGCGTGGATTGCAGAGCTCTACCCTCCTAGCCCCAGTCTATAGATTTAGGCAGGGGCTCTTGGGCTGGCACCAGGCCTGCCAGAGAGGTCCCTTTTGGTAGTTCCACCACCCTCAGGAACTCAGGAGGGTGACCTGGGAGAAGGCATTCTCTGTGGAGGCCCCTAAGTTGTGGAACTCTCTCCCCACTGAGGTGTGCTTGGTAACTTCATTGTACAGTTTTAGGTGAATGCTAAAGACGCACCTCTTTACCCTGGCCATTGACACCTGATACATATATTTTTAGGACATTTTGTGGTTTTATGTTGTTTTTAATTGTTTTTAATGCTGCATTTTAAAATTGTTGTGACCCACACAAGATCCTTGAGTAAAGGGTGGGTAAAATGATGATGATGATGATGATGAATAATTTCATTGCTATGTGCACACACTTTCCCTTAATATACATATTTTCTTGGTTGGAGGGCTAAATTGCAAAATTTGTCAAGTTGTGAATTCTAAAGAATAGCTGTGTTGTGGTTAACACATTGTTTTGGGAAGTGCAAATTAGGTAGATTTGCAGTAAAGTGTGAACCGAACCGAATTTCTCCCCCATCCTGTCAAACAGGGCATGAAGATGAGTTTTCTCCTCTTGTTTTCCCTGGCGTAATGCATTCAAAGGTATACTGCCTCTGAATGTGGAAGTTCCATTTAGATAACCTGGCTAATAGCTGTTGCAGACCTCTCCTCCATGAGCTTGCCTGATCCTTTTTCAAGCTATGTCAGCTGGTGTCTGTCCACTGCCACTTCTCATGGCTAGCAGAGGCTTCAGCACCTTGGTCACCTCCTTGAAAGTTCAGATGAAAACCCAGAGCAGATTCCACTGCCCCACTGACATGGAACCACCAGCTGCCACATCTTGTAGCAATGAATCCCATAAGCCAATCTGGCTTTCTGTGCAAAAGTTCTGCAATTTGTCTGTCCTAAGCCTACCACCCACCCACCAGTTTGACTGAGTGACCCTTATGAGAGAGGGGGTCGAAAAACCCTTTCTTTACCCAAGCATGGAGGGAAGCTGACTCCAGCTGAGTCAGCACTTCTGTTTCCAAAGGAAGGACAATGGCCAGGAAGATAATATAAAAAGTTGCCTTTGCTGTCTTCTTTTTTTAGCTATGCATTAACTCCAACTTTTTTTCTTGGCTGTGGTGGCTTTTTGAACTCATGCAAGACACTTTTGGCAACGCCATTTTCTAGCGGCTTGACTAAAACACATGGTTTTGTCCTGTTGTGCCCTTTGGATAGGACAGGGAAGGGAAAGTCTAAGGGAGATTGATGGATTGGTAGAGGACTGGTCTAAAAAAAGTCTTGGATCAGAAGCATAGATAGTTCTGCCAAGGGAAGAAGGAAGGAGAGTGATGCAGAAAGTTAGAAACTACCATATCAGCTTGGGGCTAAGATTTCCAACCCTGCTAGGGCAGGTGCCAAATGAACTGCCTGGCAGAGATCGTGGGGAAAGGATTAGTGCTGAATTGGGTGGAATTAATCCTCTTCATTGTATTTGATGATGTATTTATTTTTTGAAGGTACATTTAACAGCTCATATTGTGATTATTAGACGACACATATTGATAGGGACAATGTAACGTACCATGGAAGGATTCAATGTGTTATTAGTTGGGTGTGATAGGATGTTATTATATTATGTTATTGCAGGATGAGCACTTTTAGTTAATAATGTTCTTTTATCTTCTGATGTATTCTAAATTTGGAATTATTAATTTTTTAAAAAAAATTATGTCATTTTGAGACTTTTTTGCAGTAAATGACCAATAAATATAAATAATTGTTTTCTTTTTGATTTATTGCCAATATGATCTTAATTTATATTGCTAAAGATGACTATGTTTGAAATGTATCATACTATAAATTGTAATGTAAAATATTGTGCAAGATACACTGTTTTTTAAAAAAGAAAAGACAGGGGACCAAAAGAAATTTTCTAAATTGTCCTTCATCGGAGTGGATTCCAAGGTGATGTGTAACAACAGCAACAACAATATGCAATAAAAACATAATCCAGAATAAAACAATAACTAAAAGACAACTGCTAACAGGAAGCCAAAGATGGATGCAGTGTTTAAAATGCCTAGACAAACAAAGGCGTAACATGGTGCCAAAACAACTGTGATGTCACCACCAGGTGAGCCTCTTCAGAGAGAGAATTCCAAAATCAGGGCACCACCACAGAAAAGGCCCTGTCCTTTGTACAGGCATATCACACATCAGCAAGTGATGGCATGCAGAGAAGAGCCTCAGCTGAAGATCTAAATGCACAGGCAGAACGATAGGGGAGGAGGTGGGCCCAGAAGGGAATAAGCAGCTAGTGCAATTCTTTAAGAATTCATGTAAAATGGTTTTTCCTTCCCACACCAGACACAATTCTTGTAGCTGAATTCTGAACCAATCTTCAAGGGCAGCCCCATGAACAATACATTTACAGTTACAACTGGGAGATTTCCAGGGCATGAATTACTGTGGTTAAACTATCAGGACATGTGAACTACAATGACAAATGCTAAGGTTCAAATGCTAATTTGGCATTCTATGCACCCCTCCCAAACTGCAGTCTGCAAGTTTTCTGTTTAAGAGGGTTTAGCCACGATGTTTAAATCCATATAAAGCTAATACAAATTTGTAGTGTAGATACACCACAGGTTTTCACCATAGATTATATCTCTCTGTTATTCCATCATGACTTTCTCTCTCTTTCACTGCACTTCATCTTTCTCTTTCTCTTTAAATAAACATTTTAAAAAATACAGAAAGAAAATGAGGCTGGAATAACCCACTTTAGGTTGGGTTGAGGTGCACCACGTTTGTGGGTTGTACCCCACCAGGTGGAAACCAGTGATGCGTCACAAATAAATTCCTGGACTTTGCTTGTGGAGACCAGAGTTCAGATCTCCTTTGAGTCACTGAAGCTTATTGGGTGACCTCAGGCAAATTTCTGGCTCTTGGACTAGCCTACCTCATTGGATAATTGTGAGAGTAAAATGGCATGACCCTTTGTGAGGCACTTTGAGCTCCTTGCAGGAAGGTGGAATTTAAATATGACGAAGAAATTATTTGCCTCTCCACAAGGACAACTTGGAAGGTTTAGGAAGAAGTTGCTCAACCTTTACTTATTCACCTCGGAATATCCACAAGAGAGATGCATCATCCTGGTTGTCATCTAATGTGGAAACTGGACAGGGATCAACCCTCATTTTGCCAGAGGCACCTCTAAAGAGCTGCAAGATAATCTGTGCTTCTGCAGAGCGGAGCTTCCAGCCTGAGCTCTCTCATTTGGCCATTTTAGAGCCCAGCAACATTGCAATGTGTTGATAAAATCTGAACTCGGAGTGTACTTTTGTGTAATGCAAGTACTCAAATAATCTTTGGGGACAGATCCAGCATTGCAATAGTAGCAGAAAGAGTTAGGGAGAGGGGAAAGAGATTATGTATTTACTGGATGGACCACTGCATCACCCACATCTTTTATAAATGGAGTTTTTTCACCTAACTTTCACTCTGAGTAAACCCATTGAAATTAATGGTCATGACTAACTTGGGTTCATTCATTTCAATAGATCTACTTTGATAACAGCATATTTATTCAACCGTATTTTACTCAGAGTAGATCTTTATATTTACGCTTGCCTAAACAACCCCCAACTCAGTTGATTAATTGTGTGAGATTTAGGTTACAGTCTTAATCCTATTTACCTGGGAGTAAGCCTGACTGAATTCAATGGGACTTACTTCTAAGTGGACGTGGTTAGGTTTGCAGCCTTAGCTAATCAGCACATAGGTTTCATCTCACCACAATTATGTTGTACAGATAGGGTTGCACAGGGATCCCTCAAGACATTTTATTGTCTGAGATGAAGCACAAGATGCCACACACTAGGGATGGAAAGATGTCCGTTCAGTTCTCTCAGTTTCTCATCTTTCCAGTCTTAAATTCAGTTCTCCACATATCTGTAGCAATTTCTTTTAAAAAAACCATCATGACAATTCTCCAGCATTTTAGTGTGAATTTCTCCTAATAAGCACATTTGTGTAGGCACTTTTGACTAATGTGCACATTTCACAAGTAGTTTCTCATCACGTAATGCAATTTTGTCCATTATTTTCACTCACATATTCATTGTATGCACACTTTCCTCTAATCCATGCATTTTTGTAAGCAATGTTTGGTTGGCGAACTGCATTGCAAAATGTGAATAAGCGCAAATTTCAAAGAATGGCTGAGTTTCAGTTCTCGCATTGTTTTGGAAAGTGCAAATTTGACAGATTTGGCTTAAAATGCAGACTGAATTGAATTTCTCACCCGTCCCTCACACTCTCTCTCTCTCACACACACACCCTTTTAAGTTCTGAAGCCAACTGTACTGGTAGTTGAATGTTACTTCAGCATTCAGCAGTGAGGTGACTAGTGCCCATTGGGAATGGTGGAGCGGAAGACTGGGAAGCCAGCAGCAGATGGAGCCAGAGCAATGGCAGGCAGAACCAACTCATTCTAGTTTTGTCCCCATCCTCTTCCCTGCTCAGTTCTACAAGGGCAACACTGAGGCTCTGTGCACGTGACAGGCTCAAAATGCAGCGAGGCTGATTTTTCTCACTGCGGTTCAATTGAGTCTTGCAAATCCCACTCTAAGGAGGAGGCTGAGAGGCATGCCACCTCCTGGGCTCATTGTCAGTAAGAAGGCAGGCAGATGGGGGCTGGCTGAGGGCAGACTGAGTTGGGTGGGACAGTGCCTCATGCACCCTAATGGACCAGACTTTACTGTCAGCACTGGTGATCAGACAGCATCCTCCACCACATCTGAGAGCAGACGGTGTAGTGTAGGGCAGGTGGGACAGGCACACAGGGAATTCTATTCTCCAGCACTTTGCCATTGTTGGCCTCCTCTCCAGCATCTGGTGCCTGAGGCAGCTGCCTCCCTCTGCCTAACAGTAGGGCTTTAGGTGGGGCTATATATTCTGGCTGAATACGCAGAGGTCTGGGTAATCCTGTTCCACACATTCAATGCACCTTGCTTATTATCTGAACGGGGCTCTAGTGTGTTCATGGCTACCATGAAATGTGAATGAAGGGCTTCCCAGCTCTTACTCATAGCCACTACACTGCGATGCCGTCTTGCACGTGGCTCCTTCTATGGGGAGATGTTACGTCCATGCCAGATTTCAGCCACAGGTTTGCTGGGGATTGTTGAGGGGTAGGACTATCGTGAAGAGAAAACACAAAGGGTTTCTGGTAAATGCACATCAAGGGCTGAGTCATTTGCCTTCTACTACACTATTATTCATTGCCATCATTTCCAAAATAAAGTGTAATGAGCTGAAGAAGAAGGCTCTTGCATAGAGTCTTGGCAAGGCAGGACTTGGCGTCCTAGACTAGCTGATGTGAAGATTGCTCAATAACTCCAAGGTCTGCTTCAGCAATATCCCCCAATTATTCATATGTGTTTCCCTTTTGTCAAACAAAAGAGCAGAATAACAAATTGTAGCTTACTTTTTAATAACAGGTCATATGGACAACTTTCACATGTGTTAATAAATTCAGGTTCAATGCACTGATTTGCTGGATGTATCTTGTAGGAGAGAAATGTCCACAAATGCAGAAGGAAGGTCTCCGGCTGGACCAGAACAGTGACAAATATGTAAATATAACTGGTGAGTGTGCTTGTCTTTCCAGCAGAGTTCTCCTCTCTGGCCACTGCCTCCCCCACCCCCAGCAGTTTACCAGAAAACAGAGATAAACCTGCAATGGCTCCTCTCTGCCCAATCAGGACCCATGGATCCGAGATCCTGCAGAATCAGGCAGGGAGACCCACTTACCTGGGGGCAGCAGAGAGGGCTAGATCAGCCACACAGAAATGCAAACCAAGGAGTGCCCATAAAACAACCTGAGGATCAGTAGTGGACTGTAGTGTCAAATTCAGAAGTGCAGGGCCATGCCGCACCCCTTCACAGCCATACTGCCTCACTCCCTTGCTTGCTCTCCGTCATCAACTCCACACTCCTCAGTCCTTCCAGTGTGTGCCTTCTCCCACAGCAGAGGTCCCTAGGAGCCAATCAGCATGAAAGGGGAGTGTGTTAGCTACTGAGAAGAATCTTCTCAGTGACTGACTCACCTCTTTTCACTCTGCTTGGCTGCAATCAGCAAGAAAGTACGAGGAAGCAAGTTAGAAGATGCTTCTCAGTGGCTAACATATTCCCCTTTCATGCTGATTGGCTCATAGGTCACTGGAGACATAGGGACCTGGCTGGGGCACTGCTCCCAAAAAAAGGAAAGGGTCTAAGACCCCCTGAGACTCTGGATGACTACACCCCTGCTGAGGATCCCTTGCAATGACACAGGCAAAACTGGCAAAGGTTTAGGTATTGAGACTGGGGAGCAGGTAGAGAGAGGATTCATGAGGAGGACCCAGGATTTCTGGAGTTCTTATCCTCCACAATTTTTATATCTTTCCTCTTTCAGCAAGTCTTCAAAGTGGAGCTTTTTATCCCGGTATCTGCATTTATTGGTGTCTGCATTGCATTTGATCTTGTTTTTGCATATATAGTGTTTTTAATTGTGTTTATATATGCAGTTGCTTTATAGATGTTTCTAGGGTATTATGAAATAACTATGAGATGTTTCATGGGAAGTGATTCATAATGAACATAAATAAATAAATAAAATCAAGACCAGCTGGGTTCATAATATGCTTGTGAGCAAATTAAATGTGTAGGCCATGTCAGTGAGGGCTAGTGACATGCTACACCAAATAATATTTTAAAATTTTAATATTTAAAATTCCAAACATATTTCTTAAACCATCAGGGAATAATATTTTTATACAAAAAAAGGATGGAATGTGCATTTTCTAATGCCACACAACCTTATACTCTGCTTCATAGCATTTTCAGAGTTTAATCTGCACTAGCCATCTAAACCTGTACATAATGAGCGAACAGGAACTAGACCAATTCAGTAAACATACAGGGGGATAGTGTGGGAGACTGGACCTATTCACACAGCCTTTGCTGGATTTGATTTCTTTTCCTCTCTCTTCTGTGGCTTTTGCAGGATTTAATCTAATTAAAAGATTTGCTCTCCTGAAGACCTCGGCCGTTAAGAAAATCCGCAACCCCAAAGGCCCGATGATCTTGAGACTGGGCAACACCTCTCTGATCCAGTCCACGGAGTGAGTCTGCCTGTTCTTAGTTCGAAAAGCTGCTATATGGCTGCATTTGTACATGTACCACTTTTGGCACAGATTAAGTTATTGTGCCAAGTTTGTCTTATTTAGTCTAATTGTAGAACTGAGGATTTCCTATTGCAGAGAGAACAATACGACTTAACATAAGAAGAGCCTGGCTGCTGGGACAGGCCAAAGGCCCACCCAGTCCATCATCCTGTTCTCACCGTAGCCAACTAAATGCCTATAACAAGCCTGCAAACAGGGCCTGGGTGCAACAGCACTCTCCCCTCTTGTGATTCCCAGCACTGAATATTCAGAGACATACTGCCTTTGAAAGTGGAGGTTTCATGGCTATAACCTTTATGAGTTTGTCTAATCCTCTTATTAAAGCCATCCAAGTTGGTGGCTGGCCATTAGTACTTCCTGTGGGAGTGAATTCCATAGTTTTTAACTATGTACTGTGTGAAGAAGCAAACAAAACCCAAACAAATGACATTAGACCTTTGAGAGTAGACCTCTCGGTGGGATATGTCTTGGATGGGATGGCCAGTTAGTACCAGCGTCGTATCCAAACAGATTCAGCCTGTTAACTCTATAAAAGCGCCTGCAGTCTTCCTGAGCAAGGATTTTGCTGGTGCCTCAGCCACAGCCTAATAGCTGAAAGCACATCTTAATCCTAGAAAGTAAATCACTGCACAAGAGCAACAGAGTTTGGGAGCCTTCCAGAGCATTATGCAATCACTGTTCCATGTGTGTTTTTCTTCCTCCACTGAAAGTTGGCATGCAGCCTGATGGGTCTAGACTGGTGGACTGAAACAGCTTAAGCTGTTTACTAGCTGGGCCTTTGCTTTCTTTGGGACCCTGTGGCAATGCAGAAAAAGCAGGCTTAGAAACGGACCCCCTTCCTCTGCCTCTGCATGTGGGACAGTCTTTAATGTCTAAAAGGAGAGGTACTGCTCTAGGACTCATGTCCTTTCTCAGACCTGCTTCAGATCAGGACTTTTGGTTCACACGAAGCGGCTCAAAAAGCCCAGTCCCTATTTCCCAATGGATGGGACTGATTTATTCTTCCTTTGCATTTAAACACTGCCATACAATAAATTATGACTTAGGATAAACTTCAAGAAATGACTTGTAACCATAGCTTTAAAAAGCAATATGAGTAAAACATAAAGCAACAGGACCTCTGATCTTCACAAACCTCTCCCCCCCAACACACTACGGTAGTTTACACTGCAGCCTCCCTGCAATGTTGAACACAGGTTGTCTGTGCTGGCAGCATTGTAGCCAAAAATGGGGCCAACAGGAAACAGGGGCAAGATATCTGCATGCTGAGGGGAACTGTGGAGTGTGCAGAAGTACATAAAATCAGGAAAAAAACACCATAGACAGCAGGAAAATCATGCATGCATATGGTTGGGTGGAGCAAAAGGGATGTGAATGCACCCTAGAGATGGGGGAGAAATTATTATTACTATTATTATTATCATCATCATCATCATTATCATCATCCAACTAACTAACTAACTAAATTTATATACCATCTGAATTTAAAGACCTCTAAGTGGTTTACAAAAAACATTACAATTATCAATAAAAAAGTTAAAACCGAGTAATTGAAAACATATTTAAAACAATTAAAACAGCAACTAAGTAAAAAATTTAAAACAGATCAGCATCTATGTGTCTGGAAAGGCTTGCCTAAATAGAAAAGTTTAAAGCAGGCACCGAAACGAATATAGCAAAGATGCCTGCCTGATGTCAATTCAGTTTGCATTTAAAGGCAACTCTATCAAATTTGTATTTTCCAAAACAATGTGAAAACCTCCATCAGGTTCCTCCCTCATCTAGCACAGCCATTCCATCAGGATATAGTAGAGGGAGAAAGATGGGGGGAACTGCAGGGTCTCTCCATGGACTCTTCTGAAAGACTAGCAAAATTCAGCTCCTTCTTTCTTCGCATTCTTTCCCTTCCAGCTGGTCAGTACAAGAATTCTGGAATGAAGAAACAGTGCTGCTGGGTTTGCTTCCTCCCTCCCCATCCCTTTTCCTTTTGCGTCATGACGTTTAGATTGTTAGCCTGAAGACAGGGACTGTGTTATCACTGAGATATGGAGCACTCTTATTTAGGGTTGAAGAGTGAGGCAAAAATGCTTCTACATAAATCATTTTCAGGTTGTGGTCTTTTAACCTTTTTAGGGTTAGCCTTAAGCTCATACCGGGTTCCATCCATGGTCACCGGGGGGGGGGTCTTTTTTGAGAGCAGGGTCCCAGCAGGATCCCTATATCTCCAGCATCCTATGAACCAATCACCATGAAAACAGAGTGTGTTAGCCACTGAGAAGAGTCTTCTAGCATGCTTCCTTGTCCTTTCCTGCTGATTGGAGTCAATCAAAGTGAAAGGAGGTGAGTCAGCCACTGAGAAGCCACTCTTAGCATTTAACACACTCCCTTTTCATGCTGATTGGCTCCTACGGACGTCTGTTGTTGCAAGAGAAGGCATTAACAAGGACAGAGAAGCAGAAAGCAGTATTCAGACCTGGCCAGGTCATTCTATAATATTAGATTGCATAATTTTAGAAGGGGTGTGGCCGTGAGGGGGGTTAGCTGTGACTGTTATGAAGGGACCCTGCACTTCTGAATTTGCCACCACGCTACTGTCCCCAGGTAGGGGAAGATTCTGGCAGAAGCTCTGGAGAGTCGCTGCTATTCAAGACAGGCAGTAATGAGGCAGGTGGGCCAATTATCTGACTTGGTGTAAGGCAGGTTCCTATGGCTTCCAAACAGTTGTGAGGCCTTGCACCACTAATTTTAGAAATGAGCCACTTCCTACATCTTTAACCTGTAAAGGCCATTTAAAAATGTTTATTAAAATAGACAGCAATATTTATCGTCATGTCTAAAGCAAGCTTCTATCCAGCCTGATATGTTCTAATTTAGTATTCCAATAATCAATAAAGCTTGCCTATCCAGAGTCTGTGAGTTCAAATCCCCACTAGTGTCTCCCGGGTGTCACAGTCACAAACGCACACACACTTGACTCTTCGACCCCTTTTTTCTACAAGTGAAATGGGCAAGTCTTTTTTTCACACTTTTGGGCCCTCCGGACTGCTGGGTTTCATTTGTGGGTATATTCTGGTATAGCACAGTGGGGAGGAGAGCCTGACTGGCAGTCCAGAGTCTGTGAGTTCAAATCCCCACTCCTGTCTCCTGGGTGTCAAGGGCCAGCTAAAGATCACCCCACAGTGAGTGGCTCAGGGGTTACGTGCCCTGCCACCTGTGCAGTCGTGGGCAAACTGCAGAGTCCCAAGGAGCCCAGCTGCCCCCCAGCTGGCAGTTGCGGACAAGGAAGGGGCTGTCTTGTGCAGCTGTGGCAAGCTGAGCAGGCTCTAGCCAGCTGGGGAGGACTAGCCTCAGAGGGAGGCAATGGTAAACCCCCTCTGAATACCCCTTCCATGAAAACCCTATTCATAGGGTCGCCATAAGTCCGGATCAACTTGAAGGCAGTCTATCTCATTTCATTTGTCAGCTATGCTGGTTGTCTGATGTTGCCTGGATCATCTACAAAATCCTGTCAGTTTATTCATTTCTGTTGCATCCAAACATTTCAAAAGCCATCCCAGAACAGAAGAAGACTCAGCATTTTTTCACTGCCTGCTACATCTAGTTTTATCTGCAGTGAGTAAATTCATAACAATTTCTTTGTTAGGAATAGCTGCTTCAGTTACATTAAAAGGTACCAGAAATGGATTCAGTCTTAAATTTATGACTGACAATTTGTGATATTATGTCCAGGATACTTTTCCAATAATTCTGGACAAACCTACCCTATTAAGGCCTCAGTAGTATTTCACGCTCCCCATATTCTTGAGTTGTAAGATTTTCTGGGGACTGCCTTGAATAGAATCAGTTCACTAGTGAGATGAGAACAGATATGTGAGGGTAGTAACATTTATAGATATACAGGTTTACCAGGAGGAGGAAGCAGCCACTCAACGGGTGCAAGCCCTTAAATCAGCCTTCTCTACCTGGTGCCCTCCAGATGTTTTGAACTACAGCTCCCATCATCCCCAGCCAGCCCAACAGGCATGAAGGACTGTCAGTTTTCCACAAGTAAAATGACAAACCCTTGGACTATTCTTTCCCATAGAAAGGGCCCTTCTTGCCAGAACTCAGACTGTCTCTTTCTCTTTCAGAACTCTCAGACTTACTCTTTTCACTCCCACCCACCCTCAAGCAGGTCGGGAACTGTTACATAGTTAGTAGCCATCAGCCATCAAAAGCCATCAAGTCTTATTTAGCAAGCATGTCCAACACAAATATTTCAGCATGTTTAATGAAACTTTGCTTAAATGCTCCCTCAAACATCTGGAATTCAGCCTTCGGGATAGGAAGTTCTGCTGCAAACGACTGAGGCACTGGAGACAGGCGGTGCATGGCAGAACGGTCTTCATGCCTCCTCTTTCAGAATTTTCTCCTCTCTGCCTTCTTAGCATTCTCTGCTTTTGTTCTCTTCTAAAAAAGACAAGTCCATAGCTGTTTGCAGAAGGAGTACATCAGCCCATCCTCCAGGGCAGCTGATGCTTACACTTGCCACCTCCCAGGGGTGTGGGTGAAGATGGGAGAGAAAGTTGTTTCAGTTCTCATTTAAAGCCGAATCTACCAAATTTGCACTTTCCAAAACGATATGAGAGCTGAAACACAGCCATCCTTTGCAATTCACACTTTTCTGAATTTTGTGATACAGTTCTCTAACCAACCAATGTTTACAAAAATGAAAACAGCATACCAAAATGCATTGTGTTCGGAGAAATTGCTTGCAAAAATGTGTACATTAGTCAAAACTGCACACAAAAATGTGTTTATTAGGAGAAATTCATGCTACAATGATGAAGAATTTTCATCAGGATTTTTCTGTTAAAAAATTGCTAATTGCTGCAGAAATGTAGAAAACTGAATTTAAGATAGAAAAAATGAAAAATGGAAATAAATAAACAGATCCTTCCATCCCTAGGAGCAAAAGAAGATAATGGGAAAGAAAAGGAATGTTTAGTGCAGCCTTCCCCAACCTGGTAGCCTCCAGCGATTTTGGTCTACAACTCTCATCATTCCCAGCCAGAAGTGGCTGAGGCTGGTGAGAGTTGTAGTTCAAAACAGCTGGAGGCTACCAGGTTGGGGAAGGCTGGTTTAGTGTGTCCCTTCTGAAGGTACTCTTTATCTCCAAGCAGATATCTTCAAGATAAAGCAGACCTTTATCTACAAGTCTTGTGAGATGCTGTCCTTGGTCTGACAAGTGCATAATCCATGCAAATTCAATGTAAAAGGATATGTTACACATACTAGAGGGGCACATTAAATTTGGGGTTGAGAATAGTGGGCCAAAATCATAGGAAACTGCCTTATACCAGGTCAGACAATACCAGGGGGGAAGGGTGTAAAATCTGCATACCGGTGCATTTTAAACGGACCAGAAATATATACATTGGACTACAAAACAAGGAACAGCAATTCCTTCATTATCTTAGGAACATGAGAATATGCTAGGGTTGCCAGGTATCTGGTTTTTGCCTGGAGACTCTGCATTTTTGGGGTCCTCTCTGGGTCTCCGGGTGTGTCACCTTAATATCCAGACTCTCAGCTTTCATTTTAAAAAAGTTAAGTGTCTAGATGGTCTGGTTCACGAGATATACACCAAAATGTTGGCCGCCACCCCCTGCAACTTCTGTGAAATGTTCTCTCAGCTGGCTGCTCTAACTTTCAGGTTTGTAGCCAATAGGTGAAGTCAGGGTTGTGACTGACAAAGGATTTATTGGCCTCCAGGCAGTACCTAGATCCCATTGTAAAGGTCTAGGCTGGTTTGCAGGGTTTTCCCCTTTTTATCTGAAAATCTCATAAATTGAGTAAGAATATAGCTTTCAGCAGTACCAAAAGGGTTTTTCTCTCTTGTGTGCGGGAGTCAAACAGGTTTAAATTTTGAAGAGGACAGTGTTTTGAAAACCTTCCCAATATGAAGCTTTAATCCAATACTTGCTTTTCTGGGAGTAAAGCTGCAATGCTAATCCCACATACCCGAAGTAAACCCCATTGAATTCAATAGGACTTACTTTTGAGTAGACATCGTTAGGATTGTATTGTAAATTAATGGGAGTTTTGAGTGAACATAGCAAAGAATTGTGTTTGTGTTGTAAATCGTTCTCTACCCTCCAATCCTATTTTTAAAGCAATTACGCAGGGCTTACACAGGTATCACTGCTTTTATTATGTAGGAAGCTAGTACTGATTTTATTTTATTTATTTATTTTTAAAAGTTCTGCAATGACCAACTGGTTTTGACAATAAGGGGTCTATGTATTTTTACATCTCCAGTGTGTGCATGTATATGGAGTCTTCTCAACAACCCTGTGAGGCAGGGTTGGTGATTGGAAACCAAGGCAGCTCACAACAAGAAAGAAATCCCTTTAAAATCCAATAAACAAAACAACAAGTATAAATTGCTGCAAAACAACTTAAAGTGGCATGATTCTGAATTTTGGGTTGGGTGAGTGAAGTTCCTTATCACTTGAGGTTGCAGTTCTATGCATGGTTCCCTGTTTGAGTAAGCCCCATTGAATACATTGGGACTTGCTTCTGAGTAAACAATCATACGATTGCACTAAAAATATCTTTACAGGCTGTGTAAATAATAAACATCTTTGACAGTCATGCTTATATAAATATGTCTTCATACTATGTCCCAATAAGTATCTGATTTCACACTATGGTTGTACAGTATTATTTCCTCTACATTTTAAGTGTGCCCTTCTTCCTTGGGGTGTTCATGATTCCCCTCTGTTGTTTTCATCCTGAGGGGCAGATTAGGCTAAGAGATGGTGAGTTAAATTACATTTGTAAGCCACCCCATATAGCTCATTTCCATTTTTTTAAAAAAATAATTAAAACAATTTACATGCAGGCCAAGTTTATTAAGTAGATCCACACAATACATTAAAGCACATCCAACTTGCATTTAAAGTGCATGACTTCCCCTTAAGAATCCTGGGAAGTATAGTTTCCCCCTCAGTTATTGTTCCCACTACCTTTAACAGTTCCCTTGATTCTGTAGTGGGATTCATGTGCTTCAAATGTGTGTTTAATGTGCTTTAAATGAATGATGTGGATCTGCCCTAGGTACGCTGTGCATTCATTAGTGAATCGAAAAGAACAATTTTAAAAGATACTTTTTTAAACAAGTAAAGGGCTGTAGCTCAATGGCAGGACATACGCTTTGCACACAAATGTCCAAAATTTAATTTCTGGAAAAGACTATTGCCTGGAATCCTGGAGAGCCAATGTTAGTCCATGTGATCAGTACTTAGCTAGATGGTATCAAATGGTCTGAGTTAGTATAAGGTAGAATCTTTTGTTCCTAAAAGAGGAAAGAGACCCAAAGGGTGCAGTGACTCCAAAATTTATTTATGTATTTCATTTACAACATTTATATATCGCTTTATTGTAAAAAATCCCAAAGTGGCTTACAGGAGGAATTAAAACAATAAAAATATTGGCCAAAACAGTTAAAGACAAATATTTAAAAACATTCAAAATAATAAAACCAATAATGAGTTAAAAATAGATAAAAAACACAATAGCTTCTACCTGCCTGGGTAGGCTTGCCTAAACAAAAATGTTTTTAGCAAGTGCTAAAAAGAGTACAATGAAGGTGTCTGGCTAATGTCAATAGGCAGGGAGTTCCAAAGTGTAGGTGCTGCCACACTAAAGGACTGATTTCTTACAAGAGCAGAACAAGTACTATGTGGCACTCTTAACATGGAAAGCACACCTTGAACTTGGCCTGGTAGCAAATCAGCAACCAGTGCAGATTTCAGAACAGAGGTATTATTTGCTGATAGGGTCTCACTCTTGTCAGCAATCATGCCACAGCATTCTGCACTAACTGCAGACACAGATCAGGTTGTGCTGCATGGGGATTTCTGTGACCTTGGCTGACTGGTTGCCAGGAATTTTTTAGTTTCATTTTTTTGTTAGGAATCCTGACTGGCTGTGGGATGCTGAGTTTTCTGCCTTACTCGCAGGAATTTTGTTATGGTTGCTATGGTATTGCATTTAGGAAAGCATCACTGTCTTTTGTTTTTCTTTTTCTATTTGCATTTGATTTACCTTTAACCTCACTCCCTTACATCCATAGAAGCAACAACAGTGGTTCCATGCGCTCAGCTCAACCCCTTAAACCCACTGATGACGCACCTTGTTAGTTGCATGATGGTTTGTTTCTTGCCCAATAGTGGTAAAAGAGAATTCACATACTGGAAAATGTGGCTGCAATTGCTGTTGTTCCCAAGCTGCTGTCTGTGAAGGTAGACCAAACCATGTGTGTTTTCTCTCTGTCCATTATTACTCACTGGAATTGGATTGGCTGTCTAAGTGAGTTTATAGCAGCCCACAGGGTAGACAGAAAAGGGTAGAGAATGTTCTTACTCTTACTCATTTCTCAAACCTCTTTCTGAAGTGAAAGGTCAAATCTGCAAAGAAGTTTGGAGCAGCCAAGTTAAAAGGTAGGGGCAGGGCATTCCAGGCAGGGTGTTGCCAACCCTGCTTGGATATGGATATATTTGCAGAGGATCCCTAGTCAAGCTTTACCAACAGCACAAACCAAACCATATCTACTCAGAAGTAATTCCTATTGGGTTCTATGGGGCTAAGTGTGTTTAGAATTGCAGCCTTCGGGGGCATCCATCTTTACTCCTGAGTGCTCCCATCTAACATCTCCACAACACTAGGCTCCTTTCTTCCTACAATGGCCTTCTGGTGGCTGGCCCGGCCTGAGGGCACTTACACCCTTCTTGCAAGAAGCAAGAAGGCTAGATTTAATGTTCCCTACCCAGGCTCCATCTTTTAGCTAAGATTTCTATCTTAATTTCCAATCAGAGAAATGTTTTTGTTTGAATTGTATGCTCCAAGCAACTGTGGTTAATGCTTAATGTATCAAGCTTAATGATATCACTAGAGCCCACCCCTGTGACATCACTAAGCCTCCTGTGACATCACTAAGGCTCACCCCATGATATCACTCAGGCCTGCCCCTATGACATAACTACGGCCCATCCTGTGACATCACTACAACCTGCCCCTGTGACATCATTAGGGACTGCCCCTGAAATCTCAGGGTTTGGGATGCTTCTGACCGGGCAACTCTAAAATCTACTGTGTCGGATCATTGGTCCATCTAGCTCAGTATTGTCAACACTGACTGGCAGCAACTCTCCAGATTTTTCAGGTAGGTGACACTACCAGCCCTGTCTGAAGATGCCTGGGACCTTCTGCAGATGCTCTACCACTGAACTATGGCCATCTCCAGAGTTTCAGACAAGGGACTTTCCCAGCTCTGCCTGGGGACGAAACCTTCTGCATTTAAAGCAGATGCTCTATCGCGAAGCTGTAGGCCCTTCTGCTTAGCTCTAAGATTCTCAGGAATGTTCGTGCACAGAGCTGCCCTTTATGTCACATAACAGAAAAGAATGATGCCCAGGCTCCAGGAAAGTCATGCCATCTACTGGAACGTTGTCTCCTCTCTCCAGGTGTATGGGGCTTTTCCTTAGTATATATCTTCTTCTTTTAATTTTTAATTATAGTTATTTAGTCACTTTTCAGGTCCAAACCCTCACAAAGCAACCTAGAAACAAAAATAAATACAGCAGAGCTTCAAGAAAGAATATGAAGCACCGAGCAGATGGATTCAGACAAATAGACTGCTGAGAGAAACTGAATTAGATCACCTAAACTCTCTTAGGGAAAAGGCAATAAGTAAAAAGATACATTTTAAAGGTTTTCTTGAATGCCAGAACTGAAGGGGGCAAGCAAGGGCTGCTCTGGAGCCACCACTGAGAAAGCCCTGCCTGGTGTGCTTGCCAACCTGTTTTCATTGGCGGGCACATAAGCAGGAGCTCAGAAGCAGCTCATAGGGTCACATGCATATATGTTGCATATTTCAAGTGTACAAAAAGCATCCTACACACTATCATAGTAAACTTTACAACACACCTTTGAGGTAGTTCAGATTGCTGTATTGCAAAAAAGGAGACTGAGGCCTCTGGGAAAACAGTGGACTGCTTAACATAGCTGTTATACCATGGCTCAAATTATGCTCTGGAGCAGATCTGCTATGAGAAGCTGGAGAAAAAGTAGAGAGATTTATCTGTCTTTCTTTTTTGAATCTGTCAGTGCCAAAATATTTACTTCAGGTTCCTCAGTGCTTCCCTTTCTCTCTCTTGCTCTTTGTTTTTTTAAATCTTCATTGACAGTTTTTAAACAGTTAGTTAATGGATGGATGGGTGCCGTGGCAGATGGGAATAGGTGTGTTTGTTTAAACACTTGGCTAGCCACGGGCTGCCTGTTATGATCTCCTTCTGCTGGTTCTTGTTTTGCTGGGGTGATTCATGAACCAGGCATGATGACCCCAGAAAACAGAGAGAGAAGAGCAAACGAAAGACAAATGACCTGGGGTGGGCCTCCACGAGGACGACAATGAGCTCAATTTGTATCCGGTACAATGGCTATGCCAGAGGTGCAGTGGCCAAAAAGTATTCATTCTGGTCTCATTCCTTAGGTGGGCAGGGGAGTCTGCAACCAAGGCAGAGAAAAACTCTCCACCCACACACTGATAATGAGGAAACCGTCTGAACATTTCTTATTTTTATTTTTTTGCAAAGGCTTATTGTGACCCATCACCAGGGGCTGCTCTTTACTCTAGCCTGTTAGCCTCTTATCAGAAGTTGTTGTTGTTGCAAGTCAGCAATGGAAAAGAACTCAGTGGTATTTTCCAAGTTGGGACAAACAGTGGCACCAGTGGACTACCAAAGTGCAGCACTGGCATGCCTGTCAGTCTTTGAATGTTGAAAATGGAGAGATTTCAGCTCCTGCTATCGTGGTGTGCAAACTGCTTGACCTCCTCCTCCCTCCATATCCCTTTCTTTGCAGTCTCAGCTGAGCAGCAAAAAATATGGAGGTTTATTGAACCCCTGGGGAGTATCCAGACAGGATACTATTAAGCTGCTTTCAGCCTTCAGTCTGGCGGGTCACAAGTTCTGCAGCCTGCTCTCTATTATTGTCTATAATTTAGATGAAGCCAAGCCAGAATCGTAGCCCACCAGTCATGTCTGTTGGGCTGGTAGATGCTTCACACTCTTCCCCCTGGTTTTTGAGCAAAAAACCAAGTGGTTTATCAAGCCTCTGGCTAGGGATAAGAGGATTCCCCAGCTCCGTACCTCTATTGATCTACTGCTGGTTGGCTTTGCCCTGGGTTGCTTTCCTCCTGCATTCCAGTTTAACAAGGATAATTTCTAAAATTAACTCCAGAATTGGCTCTTAGGCAGCTTGTCCCCGCTTTCTGTTCCCTCCATTTATCTGCATCCTTTCAGACTCCTGCCCACAGACATATTAATGGAACACTGCCTCATCACACACAGAAGAAATCTTGCTGGGGTCATATATTAGTGGAGGCTGCTCCATTAGGGCACCTGGAGCACTGCCCCACCAACCTGATTCTGCCCTCAGCCAGCCCCCACCTGCTTGCATTCAGCCAGAATCTATAGCCCCAGAGTGAGCCCTACTGTTTAGGCAGAGGGAAGCAGCTGCCTCTGGTGGCCAATGATGGAAAGGTGTTGGAGAACAGAACTCTGTGTATGCCTGCCCTGCCTCCCCCAATCTAGTCTGTTGCTCTCAGGTGTGGTAGAGGATGTTGTCCGATCACGAGTGCTGACAGTGAAGGCTGGTCCACGTGGGCAAATGAGGCGCTGCCCCACCCAACTCAGTCTACACTCAGCAGCCCCCACCTGCCTGCCCTCTTATTTACAATGAGTCGAGGGGGTGGCATGCCTGTCAGCTTCAGAAGAACATAAGAACATAAGAAGAGCCTGCTGGATCAGGCCAGTGGCCCATCTAGTCCAGCATCCTGTTCTCACAGTGGCCAACCAGGTGCCTGGGGGAAGCCCGCAAGCAGGACCCGAGTGCAAGAACAATCTCCCCTCCTGAGGCTTCCGGCAACTGGTTTTCAGAAGCATGGTGCCTCTGACTAGGGTGGCACAGCACAGCCATCACGGCTAGTAGCCATTGATAGCCCTATCCTCCATGAATTTGTCTAATCTTCTTTTAAAGCCGTCCAAGCTGGTGGCCATTACTGCATCTTGTGGGAGCAAATTCCATAGTTTAACTATGCGCTGAGTAAAGAAGTACTTCCTTTTGTCTGTCCTGAATCTTCCAACATTCAGCTTCTTTGAATGTCCACGAGTTCTAGTATTATGAGAGAGGGAGAAGAACTTTTCTCTATCCACTTTCTCAATGCCATGCATAATTTTATACACTTCTATCATGTCTCCTCTGACCCGCCTTTTCTCTAAACTAAAAAGCCCCAAATGCTGCAACCTTTCCTCGTAAGGGAGTCGCTCCATCCCCTTGATCATTCTGGTTGCCCTCTTCTGAACCTTTTCCAACTCTAGAATATCCTTTTTGAGATGAGGCGACCAGAACTGTACACAGTATTCCAAATGCGGCCGCACCATAGATTTATACAACGGCATTATGATATCGGCTGTTTTATTTTCAATACCTTTCCTAATTATCGCTAGCATGGAATTTGCCTTTTTCACAGCTGCCGCACACTGGGTCGACATTTTCATCGTGCTGTCCACTACAACCCCGAGGTCTCTCTCCTGGTCAGTCACCGCCAGTTCAGACCCCATGAGCGTATATGTGAAATTAAGATTTTTTGCTCCAATATGCATAATTTTACACTTGTTTATATTGAATTGCATTTGCCATTTTTCCGCCCATTCACTCAGTTTGGAGAGATCTTTTTGGAGCTCTTCACAATCCCTTTTTGTTTTAACAACCCTGAACAATTTAGTGTCGTCAGCAAACTTGGCCACTTCACTGCTCACTCCTAATTCTAGGTCATTAATGAACAAGTTGAAAAGTACAGGTCCCAATACCGATCCTTGAGGGACTCCACTTTCTACAGCCCTCCATTGGGAGAACTGTCCGTTTATTCCTACTCTCTGCTTTCTGCTTCTTAACCAATTTCTTATCCACAAGAGGACCTCTCCTCTTATTCCATGACTGCTAAGCTTCCTCAGAAGTGTTTGGTGAGGTACCTTGTCAAACGCTTTTTGAAAGTCTAAGTACACTATGTCCACTGGATCACCTCTATCTATATGCTTGTTGACACTCTCAAAGAATTCTAATAGGTTACTGAGACAGGACTTTCCCTTGCAGAAGCCATGCTGGCTCTGCTTCAGCAAGGCTTGTTCTTCTATGTGCTTAGTTAATCTAGCTTTAATACTACTTTCTACCAGTTTTCCAGGGACAGAAGTTAAGCTAACTGGCCTGTAATTTCCGGGATCCCCTCTGGATCACTTTTTGAAGATTGGTGTTACATTTGCCACTTTCCAGTCCTCAGGCACGGAGGAATTTTCTTCATTTGGACAAGACTTCCATTTTCTGAAGGAAGACTTTTTGCCTCTAAGAACTTCCTTGACTTTGCTCGTTAACCATGCTGGCATCTTCTTGGCCCTGGCGGTACCTTTTCTGATCTGCGGTATGCACTCCAGTTGAGCTTCTAATATAGTGTTTTTAAACAACTTCCAAGCATTTTCGAGTGATGTGACCCTCTGGACTTTATTTTTCAGCTTCCTTTTTACCAATCCCCTCATTTTTGTGAAGTTTCCTCTTTTGAAGTCAAATGTGACCGTGTTGGATTTTCTTGGCAATTGGCCATTTACATATATGTTTAATTTAATAGCACTGTGGTCACTGCTCCCAATCGGTTCAACAACACTTACATCTCGCACCAGGTCCCGGTCCCCACTGAGGATTAAGTCCAGGGTTGCCGTCCCTCTGGTCGGTTCCATGACCAACTGGTCTAGGGAATAGTCATTTAGAATATCTAGAAACTTTGCTTCTTTGTCATGACTGGAACACATATGTGGCCAGTCTATGTCCGGGTAGTTGAAGTCACCCATTACTACCACATTTCCTAGTTTGGATAAGATAGATCGTTCCCAGTATTAAGTCGCTCCTGGGGCATGGTATCACCACCCACAACGATTCTGTGGAGGAGTCTGCCTCTTTTGGGGTTTCGAGCTTGCTGGATTCAATGCCTTCTTTCACGTATAGAGCGACTCCGCCACCAATATGTCCTTCCCTGTCCTTCCGATATAGTTTATATCCAGGGATAACCATATCCCACTGGTTTTCTCCATTCCACCAGGTCTCCGTTATGCTCACTATATCAATGCTCTCCTCTAAGACCAAGCACTCCAGTTCTCCCATCTTGGTTCGGAGGCTCCTAGCATTAGCGTGCAAGCACTTGTAAGCAGTGTCTCTCTTCAAGTGTCTTTGGCACTTGTGGTTAGGCCTGTGGTAATTTTGCTCTTCTGAATTTATATCCTGTGCCCCTGCTCTCACAATGCCTACTTCTAGGCCTACCCCTTTTAAAATTTCATCATTTCTTTGGTTTTTATCCCAGGGGGGAGGTTTATTCCGAACCGGACCTTTCTCAGCTCCTGTCGGGTTTCCCCCCTCAGTCAGTTTAAAAGCTGCTCTGCTACCTTTTTAATTTTAAGTGCCAGCAGTCTGGTTCCATTCTGGTTCAAGTGGAGCCCGTCCCTTTTGTACAGGCCCGGCTTGTCCCAAAATGTTCCCCAGTGCCTAACAAATCCAAACCCTTCCACCCGACACCATCGTCTCATCCACGCATTGAGACTGCAAAGCTGGGCCTGTCTGGCTGGGCCTGCGCGTGGAACCGGTAGCATTTCAGAGAAAGCCACCTTGGAGGTCCTGGCTTTCAGCATCCTACCTAGCAACCTAAATTTTGCTTCCAGGACCTCACGGCTGCATTTCCCCATGTCGTTGGTGCCAACGTGCACCACGACCACTGACTCCTCCCCAGCACTGTCTACCAAACTATCTAAATGACGGGCGATATCCGCAACCTTCGCACCAGGCAGGCAAAACACCTTGCAGTCTACACGCCCATCACACACCCCATTGTCTATGTTCCTAATGATGGAATCACCCACTACAAGGATCCCTCCATCCCCTGGAGATATATCCTCGGCACGAGAGGATAGCTGCTCATCCCCCAAGGAATGGGTCCCTTCTAAGGGATCGTTTCCCTCTTCCTCAGCTGGATGCTCTCCTTCCCTGAGACCATCGTTCTCCATGATAGCAGGAGAGCTATCATCGCTGGAGTGGGACACAGCTATAATGTCCCTTGAGGCCTCCTCCACACACCTCTCTGCCTCTCTCAGCTATTCCAGGTCTGCCACCTTGGCCTCAAGGAAATGAAGTCGTTCCCGGAGAGCCAGGAGCTCATTGCACCGAGAGCACACCCACGACTGCTGTCCAACAGGCAGATAGTCGTACATGCTGCAGCTTCCTCCTCCTCAGCCTCAGGGTGTTGTTGTTATGTGCCTTCAAGTCGATTAAGACTTATGGCGACCCTATGAATCAGTGGCCTCCAAAAGCATCTGTAATGAACCACCCTGCTCAGATCTTGTAAGTTCAAGTCTGTGGCTTCCCCTATGGAATCAATCCATCTCTTGTTTGGCCTTCCTCTTTTTCTACTCCCTTCTGTTTTTCCCAGCATTATTGTCTTTTCCAGTGAATCATGTCTTCTCATGATGTGTCCAAAGTATGATAACCTCAGTTTCATCATTTTAGCTTCTAGTGACAGTTCTGGTTTAATTTGTTCTACCACCCAATTATTTGTCTTTTTCACAGTCCATGGTATGCGCAAAACACCACATTTCAAATGAGTTGATTTTTCCTCGCTTAAAATGCAGTCATTCCTGTTCTTTGAATCCAGGTTACCCACAATTACCCACAATTCACTGGTTTCTTCTGAAATACTGTGTTTTGATGCAGTTTAAACAAAACCAGCTTCACTCCAACTTTAAAACTGTTTGGGTGGCGAATCCCAGGTGTATTCAGTTAAAACGTTTCCTGGGGGTGGTCCTACATGCTTGATGTCAGTGGTATGTGTGTCTGTATGTGTGTATTGCAGAGGAGCACCCCATTTCCACCCACTGCCTGCCCACTGTAATCCCACCTGTGTCTACTCAGAAGTAAGCCTCATTGAATTCAGTGGGGCGTACTCCCTGGTGAGTGGGTTAGGATTGCAAGTCTTGTTCATTTCAAAACAAGAGGTGGCGGTTGGGGGAGATCCATCTTTGCCCACCAGTGTCTGTAAACTGGAAAGGGGGGATCTCTCTCAGTTTGATTATTTAAAACGCCAACACCAGGAGATGATTTCCAGGGGGTGGACTTGAAGGGATGAAAGCTTCATATGATAGGAGTTGGGGTGGGCAGAGGAATGATGAAAGTGGGTACGGACAGCAGGTGGCTGGAGAGACCAGGATTTGCAAAACTGCATTGAACCACAGTGAGAAAAAACAGCCTCTCTGCATTTTAAGCCTGTGACGTGCACATAGCCTCAGTGTTGCCCTTGTAGAACTGAGCAGGGAAGAGGATGGGGACAAAACTAGAATGTATTGGTTCACCTGCTGCCGGCCTCCTTCTGCCCCACCAGTTCCAATGGGCACCAGCCACCACTGAGGAGCTACATATGACTGCATTGTCTCTTTTTGTGTATGGTGTTTTACTGATGTTCCTGTGCATTGGTAGAACACTACACACAAAAAACCTTGATACAACCATGTGCTCAGTCACATCATGTTTAATTTTGTGCAAAGTCTTATCAATGCACGCATGGGCATCAGTTTTTTTTTAAATGCACCCAAAGAACCTTGGTGCAAGCATGCATATAATCATATCAAGAGAGGGTAGCCCCTTAACAAAAGTGCAGAGTGTAAACACCATAAATAAATAATACAATCATATTAAAACAGGGTGGCCGCTTGCATGTTGCCAAAAAAGAGAAAATGCATTACTAAAAGAGGACGTAGGTTGTGCAAAATTTGCTAATTTATGCATAGAGATGCGGATTTAAAAATCATTACTGTAATTCAAAATAGCAATGCATCTTACCATACTGGGGAACAAGATCAGGCTTGCTGTGTGCCTGCCTAGTCTGTCGTCGAGGTGCTAAATGTGGATAGGCAACTTCAAGGCCCCTCCAGCTTTCCCTCTCCAGGTAGAGCTTGGAAATACTCTTGGTCTGAAATTGTGGAGAGCCACTGCCTGTCAGCGAAGACAATATGAACTAGATGGATCAATGGCCTGACATGGTATAAGATGGCTTTTATATTCTATATTCTGAATGCACAGGTGCGCAGTGGTGACACAGAAGGAGGCAGGGAAGATGTGAAGGAACAGAATGCTGTAACAAATAGTGCATGTGCTAGGCCCTGCACAAAATTAGGGAATACAAATGGAACAATGGACGACTTTTAATGCCTCGATTCCACTTTGAAAACAAGACTAGGTGATTCAGGACTCCAAAACCCATTAAAATCTATCTATTTATATCTAGGATGTGATGAATTTTTTAAACATTTCCTGCCCTGGCAGGCCCCAGTTCATCACTGTTGGGCCTACTGGCTTGTGATAGGTCATACAATTTACAGGCCTGTGGTAGAGCTTCATCTCTTAGAGGGCCCTGATTCTGACTTTTGTCTGGCATCCAAAGAACAACTCATCACTGGCGTCCCTCTATGAAGACCATGTGATGCAAGGGGAAGTCTCTGTAGTGGATAAACTTGGAGTAAATAACTGGTGGTGATTAAGCTCCAGAATTGGTCAGTGACGGGCAGTGTTGCAATAGAAGGATGAATTCCACAGATGAAATCGATTGCTGCTCAGTTCAGCTTCCAAATCCCCTGATTGTGTCTGGTCTGGATACTTTCTTAATATCCGGAGAAACGAACACAGATGTTAGTGGCTGCTGTTGCTACTGGAACAAAATTGTTGGACTCACTCTTAAGTTCGGTCCCCACCATGATCTCATTATAGTAATCATTTAAAAGTATTATTAGTGGTTTGGAGTAGAGAGTGGGGAATAAGTAGTTTCTAAATGTTTGTTAGGGTTGCCTCTTTTCCTTCCTAACAAAGTTGCTGTGCCTTTGAGCATATGCAGAGGAGACTTGTGCCTGGGGTGAAAGAAACTTGCTCTGCTGGTCAGATGAGTCTCTCCTTTGTTAAACAAATAGAGTGGCCAGGTAGGATAATGGGATTATTGGTTGCCCAGCAACTGGTGAATGGGCCAGGGAGACCGTTTTGTCATTGAAACTCTTCTGGAGAGCACACACCCCTTCCTGGAGCCCAGGAGAGGCTTGTAGTTTTAGTTGTCTGAGAGAAAGGCTGGTAACTGGAGGCAGGCAGAGAGGCTGGCTCTCTGCACCATCGCATTTGGGGTGCCTCCTACAACCCAGATGGAAAAGTTGGATATTGGACTGCTGATGCCTTGAACCCCCCTCCATCTTAAGCTCAGGTTGGAATGTGTGTAAATAAATAAACCATATTTCATAAAGACACAGCAGTCTCCACTGACTTTCTTCCCAAAGGAAACCAAACCCTGGAGGAGCGCAGGGACCCCAGGAACCTCACCACTTGGAGATTGGGGAGGCGTGCAACAATATTATAGAAACATGGATGTTTTGCCTTCTCCAATGTTAAATTGAAAATACCGCCATGCCATTCTAACCCTTCCCATAAGCATTTCAAAACAAAACCTTACAAAACCTATAGTCCTGAACTCAGAAACACTTGCTTAACAACCCTCTAAATTTTCATGGTGATATGCAAAACAGTCAGAGAGAATTGAGAGTGTAAAAAGAGAGACAGAGAGAGAAAACACCCCTTTTAGACTTTTTTCTGTCAGAGTTCTCATAGTCTGTTGAAATTAATTAAAAATCAGCCATGTTCACAGGGTACCTGTAATCCTAATACTGACCTTGCCCCATACTCCAACCTTCATCTTCTGCAGTTTAAAGGTTAAAAAATGCCTGGCTGATTTTTAATTAATTTAAGAAATTTTGGCTTGAACTCAATAATAATGTCGGGCATGCTCAGTAAGAACCAACTGTCAGTGTTCTAAAAGCCAGACTCATAGCTGCTGGGCTTGCCTAATCAGGGGGCACACTCACACCAACACCAGCCTTTGATATCATGTGAGATCATTGCTTCCCTCCAAAGAATCCTGGGAAGTGTAGTTTGTGAAGGATGCTGAGAGGAGACTCCTATTCCCCTGACAGAGCTGCAGTGGCCAGAGTGGTTTAACAGTCAGCTGCTCTGACTGACATTCAGTGAGTGGAACAGGGCATCTCTTAGCAACTCTCAGCACCCTTCACTGACTACACTTCCCAGGATTCTTTGAGAGAAGCCATGACTGCCTAAAGTGAAAAAAAAGTCTGGTGTGGATTTGGCCAATGACAGCTTTGGTTTAAATTTGGGTGGAAGGCTACATGTGCCTGCTGTAAAATAAAAAGGTGGGGGAAACCCTGAAAAAGAATGATACTGTTCACAATGTTTTCTATTTGGAAAGGAAAGGGGCTTTCCCTCTGCCCAGTGCCTACCCACCCAATCTCCCCTCCCCCTCCCCTCTCTGCCCTCCTCTTCCCCCCTCCCCTCCCCCAGGTCCGTTTCACCTATCCTAAGCATGATTGCACAGGAGTAAATCCCACTGAACTCAAAAAGCATGCAAATGATCCTCCCCCTCCTGCCTGCTCCCCTTCCCCTTCTCCCCTCCCCTTCCCTGTGGTCAGTTTCAGCTATCCTAAGCATGATTGCAAGGGAGTAAATCCCACTGAACTCAATAAGCATGCAAATGATCAATCCATTCTCAGCAAACTTGCACAGGATCCCATTTTTACCACCCGGATTAAAAAGCAGAGAAATTCACTAATAGGCAAAAAACCTTGGGGTTTAATAATGTACCTATAGCCAACAGATATTTCTATCAAACTTTAAAAAGCAGGGAAATTGGGCAGCTATAGTGAATGCACCAGGGGAGCAGGAGACCTGACCTCCTCTCTGAGATATTGTGTACTGCCCTACAAATTTGTCAAAATGCAAACATGAATGAATGAATATTTATTGCGGTCATAGACCAAAATACATATATACATCAGTAAAAGCAACAAAGTACAATAAAAGTAACTTAAAAACAATTAAACAGTTAAGATTTCATTATAGCCTGGGTTGCATCTATATCCAACCCACGGCTTGACATAGATCTCCTGCATTGGATAGCAGCAGAGCAAAAACTAGCAACCTTAGCTGTTATCTGTGGAGTCTGATCGGATAAAAGGTGATTTGCATAAAAAGCCTCACTTCTACCAGGGAGATTTTGTAAAATTGGAGTGATTAACTGAAATCTGAGATCTCGATAGAACAGGCAACGAAGTAGCACATGTTCTACCGTTTCTACTACTCCACCACTGCATGGGCAAAGTCTCTCCTTATAAGGGATTTTTTTATATCTGCCCTCCAAAAGTGCTGAGGGCATGATGTTGAACCTTGCCCAAAAATGCAAACACAATTTGGGTTGGTCTTTCACAGTCCAATCCACTTCCTGTGTAGCTTGGAAAGATTTGGTAGCATGTGCCTCTGAGTATATGGTGAGCGGTGACAACACCTCAGCCCAAATAACAGAAAAAAGACATGTGCTGTACTGATCTTGTTTTAGCAGGGAGGAAGCAACTATATTAAAACAGTTGATATTGTTCAGATAGTCACTTTAAATATGTTTGATTTACTTTGCAATTGTAGTGAAGTTTCCTATAGTAAATCATTTTCTTTTGCTTCTGTTTCTGTGAAAATGTGAACTACAGCAACACTTTGCAACACTAAAAAAAAGCTCCAAAAACAAATGTGGAATAATGGCACTGACTGTTCTGCAGAATAGTCTCCAGTGGACATGAGGAGTGTGTCAGTTTGCACAAGATAAAACAGTGGGAGGTGAAATATATTCTAGCAAAATTCTAGGTGTGCTCTATATTTTTAATTGACCATGCCCACCTTTCCTTAAATGGAGTAGTTTAAGCATAGCAGGCTAAAAACATGCATCTTGGGCAGGTCAAGTTTCTTTCTCCAACAGCTAGAGTCATTGCTTAAGTATCAACATATTGTAATCCATCTGATTTTACATCAAACTACAGTTTCAGATTCAAAATAGAAATAGAGCATAACCTCCAGTTTGAAACAAAAAGGCTATGTTTTATTTTATTTATTTATTTATTAAATTTATATACCGCCCGACTAGCGATAGCTCTCTGGGCGGTGAACATAAAATAGTATAAAAATACAATGAATAACAAAATAATATTAAAATACAATCAACAATACAATAAACATTTTTAAAATTAGATCAATGTAACTTAAAATGCTTCAGAGAATAGGAAGGTTTTGACCTGGCGCCGGAAGGAAAGCAGAGTCGGCGCCAGGCGTACTTCCTCAGGGAGACTGTTCCATAGTTTGGGGGCCACCACTGAGAAGGCCCTAGATCTTGTCATCACCCTCCGGGCCTCCCTGTGAGTTGGAACCCGGAGGAGGGCCTTCATAGCAGAACGTAGTGCACGGGCCGGTTCATATCGGAAGAGGCGTTCCGCAAGGTATCGTGGTCCCGCACCGTATAAGGCTTTATAGGTTAACACCAACACTTTGAATCTAGCCCGGAAACATATTGGCAACCAGTGCAAGCTGGCCAGAACAGGTGTTATATGCTCGGACCGCTTGGTCCTTGTCAGCAATCTAGCCGCCGCATTTTGCACTAGTTGTAGCTTCCGAACTGTCTTCAAAGGTAGCCCTACGTAAAGCGCATTACAGTAATCCAAACGTGAGGTTACCAGAGCATGTACCACTGATGTAAGGTCCTCTTTACTCAAATAGGGACGTAGCTGGGCTACCAACCGAAGCTGGTAAAACGCATTCCTAACCACCGAGGCTACTTGAGCCTCAAGTGAGAGGGAGGAGTCTAAAAAGACTCCCAGACTACGAACCTGGTCCTTTAGGGGGAGTGTAACCCCATCCAGGACAGGGTATATATCCACCATCCGATCAGAGAACCCGTCCACCAACAGCATCTCAGTCTTGTCTGGATTGAGCTTCAGTTTGTTAACTCTCATCCAGTCCATTGTCGAGGCCAGGCAACGGTTCAGCAAATCGACAGCCTCACCTGAAGAAGATGAAAAGGAGAAGTAGAGCTGCGTGTCATCAGCATACTGATGACAACGCACTCCAAAACTCCTGATGACCTCTCCCAACGGCTTCATGTAGATATTAAAAAGCAGGGGGGACAAAACTGACCCCTGCGGGACCCCATATTGGAGAGCCCGCGGTGTCGAGCAATGTTCCCCAAGCACTACCTTCTGGAGACGACCCGCCAAGTAGGAGCGGAACCACTGCCAAGCAGTACCTCCAACTCCCAACTCCGCGAGCCTCTCCAGAAGGATACCATGGTCGATGGTATCAAAAGCCGCTGAGAGATCAAGGAGAATCAACAGAGTTACACTCCCTCTGTCTCTTTCCCGACATAGGTCATCGTACAGGGCGACCAAGGCTGTCTCAGTGCCAAAACCGGGCCTAAAACCCGATTGAAATGGATCTAGATAATCAGTTTCATCCAATAGCGCCTGGAGCTGGCCAGCAACCACCCGTTCCAAGACCTTGCCCAGGAATGGAACATTCGCCACTGGCCTGTAGCTGTTAAAATTGTCTGGGTCCAAGGAAGGCTTTTTCAGGAGTGGTCTCACCACTGCCTCTTTCAGACAGCCCGGGACCACTCCCTCTCGTAAAGAGGCATTTATCACTTCCTTGGCCCAGCTACCTGTTCCATTCCTGCTAGTTTTTATCAGCCAGGAGGGGCAAGGATCCAGTACCGAAGTGGTTGCACGTACCTGTCCAAGCACCTTGTCCACGTCCTCGAGTTGAACCAACTGAAGCTCATCCAACAAAACAGGACAAGACTGTGCTCCGGACACCTCACTAGGATCTACTGCTATAACTTGAGAGTCTAGGTCCCGGCAGATACATGAGATCTTATTCTGGAAGTGATCGGCAAACTGATTACAGCGGGCCTCTGATGATTCCACCGTGTCCGGAGGGTTTGAATGGAGAAGCCCCCGGACAACTCGAAAGAGCTCCGCTGGGCGGCAAAGAGATGATTTAATAGTGGCAGCAAAATGATGTTTTTTAGCTGCCTTCACTGCTCCTACATAGAGCTTAGTCGAAGCACTAACCAGCGCATAATTGTATCCGTCGGGAGTTCGTCTCCATTTCCGCTCAAGCCTCCTCCTATCTTGCTTCATCGCTCTCAGCTCCGGAGTATACCATGGAGCTGTATGAGCTCTACACAGGAGAGGGCGTGCAGGAGCGATCGTGTTTACAGCCCGGGTCATCTCCATATTCCACAGAGCGACCAGGGCTTCAGCAGGAGCGCCAGTCCTATCAGCCGGAAAATCCCCCAGAGCCCTTTGAAAACCTTCAGGATCCATTAGTCTCCGGGGGCGGACCATTTTAATAGGTCCCCCACCCTTGCAGAGGGAAGAGGTTACTGAAAGTCTAAACTTCAGCAAGCAGTGGTCTGTCCATGACAAAGGGAGTGTTGTAAAACTCCCCATATCCAGATCACTTTCCCCATGCTCAGTAGCAAAAACAAGGTCTAGAGTGTGCCCCGATACATGTGTTGGACCACTAACATATTGAGACAGCCCCATGGCTGTCATGGAAGCCATGAAGTCCTGAGCCGCGCCAGACAAAGTGGTCTCGGCATGAATGTTGAAATCCCCCAGTACTATTAGTCTGGGGGATCTCAACAATATATCCGAGACCACTTCCGCCAGCTCAGTTAGGGAAGCCATTGGGCAGCAAGGTGGGTGGTACACCAAAAGGATTCCCAGCCTGTCCCTCTGGCCCAACACAAGGTGCAAACACTCCAGGCCAGTAACTGAATGAACATGGTGCTTGGTGAGTGAGATGGAACTCTTATAGACGACAGCAACCCCACCTCCCCGACCCTCAGATCTACCATGATGCTGGACCAGGTACCCCGGTGGGCAGAGCTGAGAGAGACCAACTCCTCCCTGCTCACCCACCCAGGTCTCGGTTATACATGCCAGATCGGCTGCCTCATCCACAATCAAATCGTGGACGAGGGAGGTTTTATTATATACCGATCTGGCATTTAATAACAGCAACTGGAGATCTGAGAGTTGGCTGATAGGAC
The DNA here is from genome assembly GCF_030035675.1 of Rhineura floridana. NCBI lineage: Eukaryota > Metazoa > Chordata > Lepidosauria > Squamata > Rhineuridae > Rhineura > Rhineura floridana. The sequence goes on from NC_084494.1 coordinate 7,340,187, forward strand.
TACCAACGACCTTGCGGGTGTGGGAAGGACCGGAACAAGGCACAGCCACAACATGTCTGGACCGCGTTCCCCTTACCTGGCACGTCCTTCTCACAGCGCCATACCTTCCTTTGCCCGTCACTACAGCAATTGGGGCCCCCTCAAGTCTCCCCGCCTGATGGATAAAACTCTCTCTGAAGCACATAATACAACTAAAATATACAACAATTAAATGTATAAAAACAGCTATATATACAGCCATATATACAGCATATAAACAGACATACATTCATATAATCAGGCACCCATTCATCTCAACTTGCATCAACACACCAACAAAAGTAAAAAAAAGAAAAAGAAAGGAGCAGCACAGCAGCAGCAGCAGCCTCTCCTTCCCTTGGGGCGATGCTTTCTTTCTCCTGCAGGGCCTGGGTCTCCCAGGCCACCTCAGCCAGCCGGCTTATGTATCCCTCCAAAGAGGGACAGGTGGTAAGAATCAGTCCTGGCTGGCTGGGTACCTGGGGCCTGGTCCTGCCAGGCAGAAGTCCCTCTGGGAAGGGTGGTGGAGGTGGTGGTCCCACAGCAGCAGCAGCACAGCAGCAGCAGCCTCTCCTTCCCTTGGGCGATGCTTTCTTTCTCCTGTCGGGCCTGGGTCTCCCAGGCCACCTCAGCCAGCCGGCTTATGTATCCCTCCAAAGAGGGACAGGTGGTAAGAATCAGTCCTGGCTGGCTGGGTACCTGGGGCCTGGTCCTGCCAGGCAGAAGTCCCTCTGGGAAGGGTGGTGGAGGTGGTGGTCCCGCAGCAGCAGCAGCAGCAGCCTCTCCTTCCCTTGGGGCGATGCTTTCTTTCTCCTGCAGGGCCTGATGTTCACTATCATATGACATTGACTACTAAAAAGGCTTTGAAATTAATACAAATAAATTTGACACAGATTTCAAGGATGAATAATGGGAGATAATTTTCTAGGTTAGATTCTCTGTAGAAACAGTAGAGGTCTTCTGTATCTTTAAAAGTTGTGCAGGGGGAAGGGAGAATTCCACCTTGTGGTTTTTCTCATTACAATGTTGCAAGAATACCTGCACTTGGCTGCCTTTCTCTTCTCCTAAAGATACAGGATCAGTCTCAGGCCATGAACATGGCAACCCTAACCAACAAACATACAAAAATGTAATTCTCCATCTTTGGAGCTGGCAGGTGTTGCCACCACTCCCCATATGCTCAGAGGCACATGTTACCAGATTCTTCCAAGCTGCACAGCAAGTGGATTGGATTGTGAAAGACCAACCCAAATTGTGTTTGCATTTTGACAAATGTGTAGGGCAGTACACAATATCTCAGAGAGGAGGTCAGGTCTCCTGCTCCCCTGGTGCATTCACTATAGCTGCCCAATTTCCCTACTTTTTAAAGTTTGATAGAAATATCTGTTGGCTATAGGTACATTCTTAAACTGCAAGGTTTTTTTTGCCTATTAGTGAATATAATGTATGTTCCTTGCTATGTTATATTGTTCCTGTTTTATTGCTGCTGCTGTCTTTTGTTGTTGCTGCTTTTAGAATTGCATTTTGTGTGTCTGTGTGTGTGAGTGTGTGTGTTTACACTGCCTTTTGTTTGCCTGTGGCGTTGAAAGGCAGGATATAAATAATTTTATTAACTAAATAAAATGCTAATTGGTCCCAGCTGAGTCCATGGAGGGAACTTCTCTCTCTCTCTCTCTCTGGCAAGCAGAATGAAGGCAGGTCTGGGAGAGAGGAGCCACTGGCAAGCTGGAAATACCCCCCCCCCCAGAATGTACCGCTCCATTCACAGGTGGCATTTTTGTGGTTTTGCGGGGGAGTGAGGTCCATTGGCAGCAGGCCTCTTTATTTGTAAGCTTTTTATATAATACAGAGGTGGCAGCAACAGTGCTGTTTACCTCAGGCCCTTGCAACTGACTACTGCCATTTTCTATTTCCTAAAATTGCCTGTCACTTTGGGGCACTCCGAGGGGAAAAATGCATGTCACACACACACACACACACACACACACACACACAAAAGCAGTTGCAAGTGGGTGCTGCCATTTTCAGGAGCTCCCATTTACACCTGCACATAATTTATGTGCGCACACAACTATAAAGCCTTGCACAGCTCAGGACCCCAATATCTAATACAGTGCCCTTCCTGCATAAACCTGCTAGACCTTAAAATGGACATCAGAGGCCCTTTTCTCTGACAGAGCCTCAGAGGTTGGCAATGAGGGAAAGGCTGGGCTGTTTCGGTTATGCTGCCCCCCCAACACAGATTCTGGAGTTTTCTCCCCAGTGAGAGGACTGCTTCGCATGAACATTTCAGCACCAGGTTAAGACCGCTCTTTGGTCCCAGGCATTTGATAGCATGTGTGACAGGCCAAGTATATTGCCTTTTGGCTGGCAATTGGTTTTATGCTGGTGATGGTGGTGTTCAGTATTGTTTCTTTAAATTGCTGTTGTTATGGATGCATCCTAATTTCTTTTGCGTCTTTCAAATTTTTATAGGTTGCCATCAGACTTTTTGTGTAAGGCCTCTGCTCAATTAAATAATACTTATGATTGGTAACACACCCAGACTTTTTGGGAAATAGAAAATAGTTGCTGCCAGCCACCTTATGGACCCGCAGCTTCTCCTGCTGCTGACTCAGCAGTATTCAACCAAAATTAAACAGATAAATAGACAGCCATCTGCCAAGAGTAACCCCCCACCCCTCAAGAAATTTCACCATCTGCCGTCCCAGTTTTGGACCCCAGAAGTTCCACCCAAAAATGTCAAGCCAGATTTGGGGGGGGGAGTGTTAAAACTTTTGGCTTCACCACAGTTATAGGAGGGAATGAGCCAAAACTAAATACTCCATTTTTTACTCTTTCAACTGAATTTTTTTAAATTTTATTACCCACCCAGAGATCACTTTTGATTATGTGCACAATAGAAATCTTATAAAATAAAATAAAATCCAGCCAGGCCTCTGAAAGGGGCACTTCTGACCAACTTATATTTTTCTTTCTTTCTTGTCATGCTTTTGAGACATAGAGACTTTGACAGGTAGGGAAAGATATATTCCCTTGCAGCAATTATTTATTTAGTTTACTGCTTGTTAATAATTCCATTGTAATTTGGGCTATTTCACCCAATTTTTTATTTTTTTTTAGGCAGCCTCAAATGTTTTAAGTCAGGGGTGGACAACTCGATCCGGCTAGTGGGCTGGATCCAAAATACCCCCCACCCCCACTGGCCAATTTGACAGGTGGGTTGGGCCTCCACCCATCAATTACATGATGTCACATGAGAAAGAACGGGGAGCACACTCGAATTCAAGCCATGCCTGCAAAGGAAGGATTGGCTCTTCCTTTCTAGTCACAAGGTGACAGAAAAGGGTGGCAAATTCAAGAGGTGCCAAATTTTCCTTAGAGTGGGTTTCCAATTCTTCCTTTTCAATTTGGCTCAGTAGCATGTAATGTCAGAAGATGGACAGGTGGGCATGGTTTGGGCTTGGGGGGCCTAGTTAGTCCCAAGTGCCAGAGGTTTCTCACCACTGTTGTAAATGTGTCCCGGAAACCATAACACATAAAAACAAGTGGGGGGAAACTTACATTACCCGCAAGTGTATTATCCACATACATTCCTTTAGGGTGCCTAGATTGGCTGTAGACCTGTTGGCAAATCCAGGTTCGCCACTGTATGACGTATGATACGACCCTTTGAATGAAAAAAAAAGGGGGGGGAAGAAACTCCACTGGAACCTGTATCCCAGGCTTGTGATAGACTAAGATGGTACTGTTTGTTATTAGGGTGCTGCTGAAGCATTCTGCAGCTGTTATGAGGGTCGTTGTTTTGTTTTTATGGTATATTTATTTGTGTTTTTAACAGTGTTGTAAGTCACTTGGAGACCTTCGTAACAAGCAACTAACAAATCATCATCATAATAATATGTTTGAAGTAAGAAATTATTTAATGGGTTGGTAGAAGGGATTTATTATAAGCTGTGCAATCACAGAATACTTGGTTGAGCAAATATTTGCCGTTGTTGTTGTTATGTGCCTTCAAGTTCACTACGACTTATGGCGACCCTATGAATCATCAGATGGTGTGGCACCCCCATTTCTTTTAAAGCATTCCATAGTTTTTCATGATCTACACAGTCAAAGGCTGTGCTGTAATCTATAAAGCACAGGGTGATTTTCTTCTGAAATTCCTTGGTCTGTTCCATTTTCCAATGTATGTTTGCGACGTGATCTCTGGTGCCTCTTCCCTTTCTAAATCCAGCTTGGACTTCTGTCATTTCTTGCTCCGTATATGGCGAGAGCCTTTGTTGTAGAATCTTGAGTGTTACTTTACTTGCATGAGATATTAAGGCAATAGTTTGATAATTACTGCATTTCCTGGGTACCCCTTTCTTTGGAATTGGGATGTATACGAAATGCTTCCAGTCTGTGGGCCATTGTTTAGTTTTCCATATTTGTTGACAGGTTTTTGTCAAAATTTGGACAGATCAGTCTCCATAGCTTGTAGCAACTGTATTGGTATTCCATCTGTTCCTGGTGATTTGTTTCTTCCAAGTATTTTAAGAGCAGCTTTCACCTCACATTCTAAAATTTCTGGTTCTTCATCATATGGTCCCTCCATGAATGAATCTGTCATCCTGTCATCTCTTTTATAGAGTTCTTCAGTGTATTGCTTCCATCTTCCTTTTATTTCATCTCGGTCAGTCAGTGTGTTTCCCTATTGATAATTCAACATCCCTACTCTTGGTTTAAATTTCCTTTTAATTTCTCTTATCTTTTGGAATAGGGCTCTTGTTCTTCCCTTTTTGTTGTCCTCTTCTATTTCTATACAATAACTATTGTAATAGTCTTTGTCCCTACATACTAGTTGCTGTATTGTTGCATTTAGGGTTCTGACCATGTTTCCATCTCCTTTTGCTTTTGCTTTCCTTCTCTCTCTAACCATTTTAAGAGTTTCTTCAGTCATCCATTGAGGTCTTTCTCTCTTTTTAACTAGAGGTATTGTCTTTTTGCATTCTTCCCTGATAACGTCTCTGACTTCACTCCATAGTTCTTCTGGTTCTCTGTCAACTAAGTTTAAAGCCTCAAACCTGTTCCTTATTTGATCTTTATATTCTTCTGGGATGTTATTTAAATTGTATTTTGGCACTATGATTGCTTTGTTGTTCTTCTTTAGCTTTACTCTGATTTTCATTACGACCAGTTCATGATCGGTACTGCAGTCTGCTCCTGGTCTTGTTTTCGCAGAAAGTGTGGAACTTCTCCATCTTCTGCTACCAATTATATAATCAGTTTGATTCCTATATTGACCATCTGGTGATGTCCACGTGCACAGTCGTCTTTTAGGTTGCTCAAAAAATGTGTTCGCAAGAAACAAATTATTGACTTCACAGAATTCAATAAGACTTTCTCCTGCTTCATTTCTATCTCCTAGGCCCCATTTTTGCACAATTCCTAGTTCTTCTCTGTTCCCTACTTTTGCATTCCAGTCCCCCACAATTATCAGCACATCTTGTTTTGGTGTGTGATCAATTTCTTCCTGTACTTCTATGTAAAATCTCTCCAGTTCCTCTTCTTCTGTGTTTGCTGTTGGAGCATAGGCTTGGATGATGGTTGTGTTAATAGGTTTCCCGTGTAATCTCATTGATATCATTCGCTCAGACCTTGCGTTGTAGCTCCTAATTGCTTTTGCTACATCACTTCTCACTATTAAAGCACCCCATTTCTTCTTAATTTCTCATTTCCTGCATAAAATATTTTGTAGTTGCCTAATTGAAAATGTCCCTTTCCCATCCATTTTAATTCACTCACGCCAGGTATTGTAATGTTGATACGTTCCATTTCTTGCTTAACAATTTCTAACTTTCCCTGGTTCATGCTTCTCACATTCCACGTTCCTATTGTGTGCGTCGTACAACTCCGGACTCTCCTTTCGCATCTGTGCTCATCAGCCTCTGGGCTTCCTTTCGGCTTTGACCCAGCTGCGTCATTAGTCACAGCGCTACTCGTACTTGCCCTTTGTTCTTCCCCAGTAGCTCGGTGAGTGCCTTCTGACCTGGGGGTCTCATCTTCCAGCACTATCTCGTGTTGCATTTTGGATACTCTGTTCATAGGGTTTTCATGGTAAGAGATATTCAAAAGTGGTTTACCATTGCCTTCCTCTGAGTTTGGGTGCATCTTAGTCTGGTGTCTCAGCTTTGACCATTCCGCCTTGGGTGCCTCTGCTAGGAGTCTAGCCTCTTGGTCTAGACTCCTGACGGCATTGCTCTCAGCTTCTTCAACACTCTCAAACCCCCTCACCACATTAAGGTGTGGATCCTAGAGAGGGTATTTGCCTTTATATATATTAATAAGTTAATTAAAATAAATTGACATATTGCCCATAGATGCCTTTTTTTAAAAAATGAAGAAAGTGAAAGTTTGCAACTTAATAATCAAAGCTAGCACTCATTAGCAGGAAAGGCCATCGTTAATATTTTCTTTTTCATTCCAGAAGTGTCCAGAACCAAAATACCCACAAAACAACACTGCCCTTCAATCACAACCTCATCAATTAAAAGGAACCCCCACCAATGAATTAACTGAAGCTATTGTGGATTAATATGCCAATTAAAGCTTTATTTGCAGTGTGTGTGTATGTTTCTTTCCTAACATATTCTGTACTTCTGTAGTCAGTCTCCTTCAAATTGTTAGGTTTATTTCAATGTCTGCTTGTTGCTTTCATAAACAGGAAGCTGTTTTATACTGAGACTAAAGCTGATCTGTATTTTATGATCTCTGAATCTGATATTTTAATTATTTTTCTTGTACATTTTGGTGTACATCATTGTATTTTATCTTATGAACTGGCAGTTTATAAATAACCTTATAAATAAAAGATTTTGCTAGACCACTTGATCCCTCCAAAAGCAGGAGATTTGATGACTTTTGTGGGAGGACAAATACTAAGAATTTGGGGGGAGGTGATGGTCTTGCCTTCAAGATGAGATGACTCCCACAAATGTGGGAGTTTTCCTCAATGGCCAATTTAACTCATTATGCCAGATTTAAAGAGAACAAAGAAAGACAAGATAAATCTGCAAAAAATTGAAAGCATTTATTAAATATACCAAGGATTTAGGGTTAATCAAAGCATACTGTAGTTTTACACAGTTTTGAATTCAGGTTTGGCAAGGATGGTTAAATTATTATTTAATTGAATATATGATTTAATTTATTATTTAATTTATTGGGAATAATTATGGTATATATTATAATAATTATAACAATATATATTATTTTCTCTTTTTCCTCCTCTTGTTCACTCTGTGTGTGTTGTGTGTGTTGTGTGTGTGAAAGAGAGAGGGAGAGAGGATTTTTCTTTCTTTTTTGCATCACCCAGAAAAAGCCCTGCAGTGGCATCATTGTCCTCACAAGACCAGCATGGTCTTTTAAACAGAATGCCCCATAGGAATGATGTCATGTCATGTTGTAATGTTATTTCCAGGGGCATTCTTGGGGTGGGAGAAAGATGTCTGCCCCCAGCAGGGATGGAAAGATCTGTCAGTTTTGTTTCTCTCCATTTCTTATTTTTCATGTCTTAAATTCAGTTCTCCACATTTCTGCAGCAATTTGCAATTAAAAAAAAAACCTAATGAAAATTCTCCAGCATTTTAGTGTGAATTTATTCTAATAAATACATTTTGTAGGCATTTTAAGTAATGTTCACATTTTTGCAAGGAATTTATCCTAATATAATCAATTATTGTATGTTATTTTCATGCATACATTCATTTTTATGCACACTTTCCCCTAACATATGCATTTTTGTAAACATTGCTTGGTTGGAGAACTGCGTTGCAAAACTTGCATAAGTGTGAATTTTTAAGGATGGCTGCATTTTGGTTCTCATGTTATTTTGGAAAGTGCAAATTGGATAGATTTGGCTTTAAATGTGAACTGAATCGAATTTCTCTCCCATCCCTAGCCCCCAATGCTTGCCTGTCTTTCCTCACATCTGTCCCCTCCTCTTTGTTCCCAGACAGCTGTTCCCCCTGGGCTTGCCAGATGAATTCACCTTGGTGGCTACTCTACTATTCAAGAAACAGACCAGCAAAGAGAACTGGTACCTCTTCCAGGTCACCGATCATCAGGGATACCCCCAGGTACATCTAACTACCATGGTGCATCCCTCCCATGGCCTCAGTGCTCTTTCCAGTTAGGGCAACCACCACCAGCTTCCTTTGCCGCTTCTGCCTGCTCCAAGCAAAAAGTCTTCCTTCCGAAAATGGAAGTCTTGTCTGAATGAAGAAAATAAAAAAGAACACAAACTCTGGCAAAAGAAATGCAAGAAGACAATAAGGGATGCTAAAAAAGAATTTGAGGAGCACATTGCTAAGAACATAAAAACCAACAACAAAAAATTCTATAAATACATTCAAAGCAGGAGACCATCTAGGGAGACAGTTGGACCCTTGGATGATAAGGGAGTCAAAGGTGTAGTAAAGAACGATAAGGAGATTGCAGAGAAGCTAAATGAATTCTTTGCATCTGTCTTCACAGTGGAAGATATAGGGCAGATCCCTGAACCTGAACTAACATTTGCAGGAAGGGATTCTGAGGAACTGAGACAAATAGTGGTAACGAGAGAGGAAGTTCTAAGCTTAATGGACAATATAAAAACTGACAAATCACCGGGCCCGGATGGCATCCACCCGAGAGTTCTCAAAGAACTCAAAGGTGAAATTGCTGATCTGCTAACTAAAATATGTAACTTGTCCCTTGGGTCCTCCTCCGTGCCTGAGGACTGGAAAGTGGCAAATGTAACGCCAATCTTCAAAAAGGGATCCAGAGGTGATCCCGGAAATTACAGGCCAGTTAGCTTAACTTCTGTCCCTGGAAAACTGGTAGAAAGTATTATTAAAGCTAGATTAACTAAGCGCATAGAAGAACAAGCCTTGCTGAAGCAGAGCCAGCATGGCTTCTGCAAGGGAAAGTCCTGTCTCAGTAACCTATTAGAATTCTTTGAGAGTGTCAACAAGCATATAGATAGAGGTGATCCAGTGGACATAGTGTACTTAGACTTTCAAAAAGCTCTTGACAAGGTACCTCACCAAAGGCTTCTGAGGAAGCTTAGCAGTCATGGAATAAGAGGAGAGGTCCTCTTGTGGATAAGGAATTGGTTAAGAAGCAGAAAGCAGAGAGTAGGAATAAACAGACAGTTCTCCCAATGGAGGGCTGTAGAAAGTGGAGTCCCTCAAGGATCGGTATTGGGACCTGTACTTTTCAACTTGTTCATTAATGACCTAGAATTAGGAGTGAGCAGTGAAGTGGCCAAGTTTGCTGACGACACTAAATTGTTCAGGGTTGTTAAAACAAAAAGGGATTGCGAAGAGCTCCAAAAACACCTCTCCAAACTGAGTGAATGGGCGGAAAAATGGCAAATGCAATTCAATATAAACAAGTGTAAAATTATGCATATTGGAGCAAAAAATCTTAATTTCACATATACGCTCATGGGGTCTGAACTGGCGGTGACCGACCAGGAGAGAGACCTCGGGGTTGTAGTGGACAGCACGATGAAAATGTCGACCCAGTGTGCGGCAGCTGTGAAAAAGGCAAATTCCATGCTAGCGATAATTAGGAAAGGTATTGAAAATAAAACAGCCGATATCATAATGCCGTTGTATAAATCTATGGTGCGGCCGCATTTGGAATACTGTGTACAGTTCTGGTCGCCTCATCTCAAAAAGGATATTCTAGAGTTGGAAAAGGTTCAGAAGAGGGCAACCAGAATGATCAAGGGGATGGAGCGACTCCCTTACGAGGAAAGGTTGCAGCATTTGGGGCTTTTTAGTTTAGAGAAAAGGCGGGTCAGAGGAGACATGATAGAAGTGTATAAAATTATGCATGGCACTGAGAAAGTGGATAGAGAAAAGTTCTTCTCCCTCTCTCATAATACTAGAACTCGTGGACATTCAAAGAAGCTGAATGTTGGAAGATTCAGGACAGACAAAAGGAAGTACTTCTTTACTCAGCGCATAGTTAAACTATGGAATTTGCTCCCACAAGATGCAGTAATGGCCACCAGCTTGGACGGCTTTAAAAGAAGATTAGACAAATTCATGGAGGACAGGGCTATCAATGGCTACTAGCTGTGATGGCTGTGCTCTGCCACCCTAGTCAGAGGCAGCATGCTTCTGAAAACCAGTTGCTGGAAGCCTCAGGAGGGGAGAGTGTTCTTGCACTCGGGTCCTGCTTGCGGGCTTCCCCCAGGCACCTGGTTGGCCACTGTGAGAACAGGATGCTGGACTAGATGGGCCACTGGCCTGATCCAGCAGGCTCTTCTTATGTTCTTATGTTCTTATGTTCTTAAGCTTAATGGGCCAGCGCTACTCAAGAAACAACTTGATCTCTTCCCCACCTGATCTGTATGGCTAATGGTGCTAGTGGAGGTCCTGTGCCTTTTAGATGCCAAAAGCTGTCGCCAACTACACAGCCGCCATCTGCACGTGTGCCCGGCTTTGTTTTGCCCTGCCCACAACTGGCATGTGATGCAGACGGCAACCCTCAGGTGAAAAATATTTCCCATCCCTGGTCCGATGCAGCCTTCCCCAACTGGGTGCCTTCCAGGTGTTGTTGGACTATAATTCCCATCAGCCCCAGCAAGCACAGCCAATGGCAAGCAATGATGGGAACTGTGGTCTTATCTATCTGGAAACCATCTGTTTGGGGGAGGTTGCTCTAAAGTGCCCATCCTAACTTTGAGAATATGCCCATAGGGCACAATGGAGCAAAGCAACACCATGGATCACTCCAAGTGAGCAATTTGTCCCCACCAAGGCCAAGAGTGGGCTGGTCCCATTTATCCACCAGGAATCCAGAGCAAGATCACCCTTCTAAGGCCCCACCCCATCCTTGACGAATTGAAAGACTTGAAGGGGCAAGCCTCTGGCTTGGAGCCTAGCTCTCCTCCTCCACTCTGATAATTCCTTACAGGAACATTGCCTAGTTATGAACCAACATGGGGATGTTGGTCCCTATTGTTGTGGGAAGGGGATTGTTTCCTTGGAAGGCATTGACTCTGAGGGTACAGATTCCAAATGTCCCAACTAAGGGGTCTTTTGGTTAAGGGCCTCTGATCCACTGGGCTCAGGATCAGGTGTGGCCATGATGCAGGGGTCTGGGTTGGTTTCTAGCACCTCTGCCTTCAGTGCTACAGGTCTAGTGAATCCAGCCAGCCCCTTCTTTTCCAAATCGCAATCAAGTTGCTGCTCATGGTGAGACTCCTAACATCATGAGCATGACTGGTGCTCTTGCCACAGAAGTGAGCCTCACAGTTTTCCTAAAATGTCCTTGTATTGTGGCTTTGCCACTGAAAACTAGCATGGGAGTGAGGCCTGGACTGGGCTGGGCTGGGTCACTGGATCTGACTGATAGGTTTTCCTATCCATAGTGTGCCATTTTGACAGGTGAGTGAGGCGCCCCATTTTTCCTTTCCAGTGGGGCTTGAAGTTACTGCCTATCGGCTGATTGATGCTGACTTCAAGCTCTGCTTTCATCAGGGGTCAGCTGAGCTACTGAGTTTCTCATAGGGAAGTCAGCTCAACCAATCTGAGCTGTCTTGCTCTCGGTGCCAATCAGCTGATTGGTGGAGACAGCAATCCTCCCTTGCCTGTGCACAGTCGGAAGCCTTAAAGTGCACTCCTGGTTGTGCATTGTCAGCTGCATCTCCACCTGCCCCCCAGCCGACGTCACATACAACATCAGGTGTGGGACAGGTGAGCGTGGTTTGGGGAAAACAGTGTCACAGGGCAAATTGGGATTCATGCTGGACCTAATTAGGCCTGTGGGCTGGAGGTTCCTCACCCCTGCTCTAGAGAAAGGGTTGCCAACTTTTGTTGGGGCTGTGGGCACATTTGGAGAAGGAGAAGCTGTCACTGGCGGCACCACCTGACAACCAAGCTCACCCAACAACCTGTTCTATTGGCTACAACAGAATGCATCTTTCAAGCCTAATTTCAGTGGGGGAGGGTGGAAACCAAGAAACACCTCTGTGGGGATATGTCCACCTGTGGGTTCCCCCTTGCAACTTCTGCTCCAGAGAGTCTCAGCATCACCTAATGCCCAGTGCAGCTGCTTGCTGTCTTGGACATTCTGGAAACATTCTTGACGGACTGCCTGTTAACCTTGCCACCCCCTCCAAAGATTGCCTGAGAAAAATAGCAGGATTGTTACTTTTAATTTCCTGGCCTGCCTCTGTGCCTTTTATAGCAGCCTGATGCACAGAAATGAAGCAGGTGAAGCTGCTCCTGGCATGGAGACAAAAATCAGGACGATAAGATAAGAAGCACGTCCTTCATTTTTTTTTCTTGCTAGGCTGCTATTACAGGCACAAGCAACTGCCGCAACCTCAGAAGATGCAGGGGGGGATGTTCATAAGAAAACATTCCTTATGCTACTGTGTAGGGGGGGAGAGGACTGGGGTCATACCTGCTCCCCACATCCCCATCACCAGTGCCCATGCTAACCATATCTCGCGCTTGCTACTCATTCACCGAGTGTGAGAATGGTGCGTGGGAGCTCTATATGCATATATCAGCAGGGATGTGGAACCTTAGGCCTGGGGGTCAAATGCAGCCCTCCAGGCCTTTCTGCCTGACTTCGGAATTCCCCGCAGGCCACACACCCTCACCAGCTGCACCCCTTCTCTGCAGCCCATGTCCCTCAGGAGCCCTGCTTTGCATCCTCCTTGCGTCTTTTTGCCTGGTTGGAAAGGATCTTTGAACTCTGATAATGCTTCTTGCTTGCCTGAATGGAGGATAGAGAAGGCTGTGTTGCTCCATCCACTTTTCCTCCTGGCTGTGCCCACCGCTGGCCAATGGCCCTGGAAGGTTGCCTAGAAGGGAATGCGGCCTTTGGGGTGGAAAAGGTTCCCTACTCCCGGCGTATAAGGACCCTTCTCACACTCACCAAACATGCAGCGGCAGGGAATAAGGCTAGTATGTGTATGTTGGTGGTTGGGTGCGTAGCCACCCAGCATATTGGTGTTGCTGTTGTCAAATGCCTTCAAGTTGATTTTGACTTATGGCAACCCTATGAATCAGCGACCTCCAAGAGCATCTGTCATGAACCACCCTGTTCAGATCTTGTAAGTTCAGGTCTGTGGCTTCCTTTACGGAATCAGTCCATCTCTTGTTCGGCCTTCCTCTTTTTCTACTCCCTTCTGTTTCTCTCAGCATTAATGTATTTTCTAGTGAATCATGTCTTCTCATGATGTGTCCAAAGTATGATAACCTCAGTTTCATCATTTTAGCTTCTAGTGACGTTCTGGTTTAATTTGTTCTAACACCCATTTGTCTTTTCCGTAGTCCATGGTATGTGCAAAGCTCTCCTCCAACACCACATTTCAAATGAGTTGATTTTTCTCTTATCTGCTTTTTTCACTGTCCAACTTTCACATCCATACATAGAGATCGGGAATACCATGGTCTGAATGATCCTGACTTTAGCGTTCAGTGATACATATTTGCATTTGAGAACCTTTTCTAGTTCTCTCACAGCTGCCCTCCCCAGTCCTAGCCTTCTTCTGATTTCTTGACTATTGTCTCCATTTTGGTTAATGACTGTGCCAAGGTATTGATAATCCTTGACAAGTTCAATGTCCACATTGTTAACTTTAAAGTTATATAAATCTTCTGTTGTCATTACTTTAGTCTTCTTGACATTCAGCTGTAGTCCTGCTTTTGTGCTTTCCTCCTTAACTTTCATCAGCATTCGTTTCAAATCATTACTGGCTTCTGCTAGTAGTCTGGTATCATCTGCATGTCTTCAATTATTGATATTTCTTCCTCCAATTTTCACACCGCCTTCATCTTGGTCCAATCCAGCTTTCCGTATGATATGTTCTGCATATAGATTAAACACATAGGGTGATAAAATATACCCCTGTCTCACACCCTTTCCGATGGGGAACCAATCGGTTTCTCCATATTATGTCTTTGCAGTAGCCTCTTGTGCAGAGTATAGGTTGCACATCAGGACAATCAGATGCTGTGGCAACCCCATTTCTTTTAAAGCATTCCATAGTTTTTCATGATCTACACAATCAAACACTTTGCTGTAATCTATAAAGCACAGGGTGATTTTCTTCTGAAATTCCTTCCTCCGTTCCATTATCCAACATATGTTTGCAATATGATCCCTTGTACCTCTTCCCTGTCTAAATCCAGCTTGGACATCTGGCATTTCTCGCTCTATGTATGGTAAGAGTCTTTGTTGTAGAAGCTTGAGCATTACTTTATTTGCATGGGATATTAAGACAATCGTTCAATAATTCCCGCATTCCCTGGGATCCCCTTTCTTTGGAATTGGGATGTATATTGAACGCTTCCAGTCTGTGGGCCATTGTTTAGTTTTCCATATTGTTGACAATTTTTTGTCAAAATTTGGACAGATTCAGTCTCAGTAACTTGTAGCAACTCTATTGGTATGCCATTTGTTTCTGGTGATTTGTTTCTTCCAAGTATTTTAAGAGCAGCTTTCACCTCACATTCTAAAATTTCTGGTTCTTCATCATATGGTTCCTCCGTGAATGAATCTGTCATCCTTGCATCTCTTTTATAGAGTTCTTCAGTGTATTGCTTCCATCTTCCTTTTATTTCATCTTGGTCAGTCAGTGTGTTTCCCTATTGATCATTCAACATGCCTACCCTTGGTTTAAAATTCCTTTTAATTCTCTAATCTTTTGGAATAGGGCTCTTGTTTACCATTGCCTTCCTCTGAGTCTGGATGCATCTTAGTCTGGTGTCTCAGCTTTGACCATTCTGCCTTGGGTGACCCTGCTAGGAGTCTAGCCTCTTGGTCTGGATTCCTGACAGCATTGCTGTCCGAACCTTGCTTTGGTTTCCCTTAAATGGATAATGTTTAATAGATGTTGTAAATGCTCAGCAAATGTTGATTGTTTACATGCATATTGATCCTGTCCAATTATTCAGTCATTTTGGAGAGAGATTTTGAAATAAATTCATTAAATCATTGGCTGTCAAAACCCAACCATGCTTCCAAATGCCACTACTCTGTCACTTGGAACAAGATACTGAATTAACCGACTGGGAGTGAGCAGTCAACCTATTAACTGCAGCAACAACCAAAGTATATGGATTAGGAGAATAGTATATCATTAATGACTAAAGAAACCTTTTTCTCAAGACTTTATTTCAGAAAACAAGCTGATCCAAATTAATCAAAAAGCCAAATTCCTTTAATTATCTTCTGGAATAACAAGTATTAAGACCAAATTTATCCTTGTGTGGTCTATATAATGTTACAACTGTATCTTTACATCTCTCTTTTTCTTTAATAAAATAATATATAAAACGGACAATGGTTCATTGTACCACAAAGAAGCCGCTTCTGAGATGGTAGTGACTGATGTTCTGCCCCATTAGATTTCTCTGATGTTATAATGGAGGGAATGTGGACCAGAGGGAAGGCTGCCCTGGCTTCTCTTAACTTATCTCCTGCTGCCACAGTCCTAGTCTCTCTCTCTCTATTTAATGAACTGTCTTCATCTTTCTGTCTCCCTGTCTTCCTTCATGTCTTTCCTCTCTGCCTCTCTTTCTAGAAAATTCTCTTAGTCAGCGCCGTCTCCTTTCACCCCCTCAGCTCTCCCTGGGAATCAACAGCCAAGAGCGAAGTCTGGAATTCCAAGCCAAGGGCCAGGACAACGAGTTCGTCAGCGCCGTCTTTGCCGGCAAAGGGGTCTCCTCCCTTTTCGACTTGAAGTGGCACAAAATGGCCCTCAGCATCCAAAGCCAGGTGGTTTCTGCCCACATTGACTGCAGCTACATCTCATCTAAGCCACTGCAGCCCCGCCGGCGGTTGGTCAGCGAAGGCAATGCATTTGTCGGACTGGATGCTGTGGAGGGCACTCCTGTCTCAGTGAGTCATTCATGGTGGGGCTTTGTGGGCCTGTTGTAGCAAGGGTGGCATTTCTCCAGCCTGGACAGTTTGGCCTTTTCTTAAATATGGAACCAAGCCCAGCTTGACCCAAGCACACATTAATACTTGAAGACACCATCAAACCCAAGAATTTTTGCTAAGATTAAAAATATATTCATCAGTAATGTCACCATGGGTAGCATGCATCCTTTTAGCTAATTTTATTTAAACCCTTTAACATCCCTTGAAATTTCTCAGGTATTTTGCACAAGAAAGAGCCTCCAAATTAACTCCAGAATGTCACTTTACACAAAATTCAGTAGCAATTCTGTTTGAGGCCTCTACCTGAAAAGAATCCCCCCCAGCTGCAAGAACATGAGTCAGTGTGTGTACTGCGTGCATCAAGCTAGAGATCAAACCTTTGAACTTCAAGAATGAACTAGGCTATTTTTACTCTTTTGTGGCTTCCTTTTTGCAAGAAGCTCCGTTGCACATCAGTATTTAGTAGTAATAGCAATATTGTTATTATTATTATTCCAAAACTGTTAGGCATTGTATAATTATTTTACAAAGCAGGAGTGCACGCTTGGGAGGGTCTCTTAACAGTCAAACTAGTGCTTTTCATACTTTTTACATGGTATCCACCTGTAAACTTAGGATAGAGACACATTTACTATTGTGCCTGTTCCAGTGCTTCTCCACCTCTATTCTGTGAAAATGGGGGCATACAACGCTAGTCAAACTCAGCCCCTTTTTACTCTAAAACCTGGTTGGATCAGCTCAAGTGCATTTGTTTCTAAATTCAGATTCAGACAAATTTTGCAGCTGATTGGCAGATCAACTCGTTGCCCCTCCAGGTGTAGCCAATGGAAACACTTTGCTGTAGGTAATTAGTGTGTAACTAGTATGCCCACAGCCTTAGTCAGCTTTTCAAGAGTCACTTGTGAACTTACTCCATCTTTCACTCCTTTCCCATTATGCAACAAAAATGCAAGCATATCACTTTTGCAATTAACATTAAACAAGTTTTTATATATTTTTTTCATTTTAATGATAATATGGACAGCATGTATTGGAATGGAACTTAAGCATGGCAGCACGAGGTGTGAATAAGGTGGAGGAATGTTGTGGTAGTAGAGTGAACTATACTAATTCAGATAGCAGGAGGAAACTCATATATTTGAATCATCCTCTACTGGGGGAAAGACCTAGAACACTAGCACAGCGGTAGAAGCTGGTGGAAGAGGTGACGGAATGTGGCTCAGTGGCAGAACATCCGCCTTGCATTCAGAAGGCCCAAAGTTCAATCCCTGGCAACTCCATGTAGGGCAGGGAGAGACTCTTGTCTGAAACCCTCTATAGCCGCTGCCAGTCAGTGTAGACAGTACTGAGCTAGATAGACTAATGGTTTGACTCAGTATAAGGCAGCTTCTTATGTTCCTATGAGGACAACACTTTTCCACCTGATGTGCTGGTTTTCTTTGTGAGGGTAGTGTTCAAAATAGTTCTTTCTACCTGATACCTGAAGTGGGGAAGGGTGTGATAGGGTTCATGCTTTGCATGCTCCCAGGTTCAGTCCCCACCATCTCCAGGTAGGATCGGGAAAGTTCCCTGCATTGAAACCTTGTTGAGCTGCTGCCCCTTTGAAGTCCATTTACAGTTGTGGTTTGAATCCAAACTGTGCTGGACAAATGGGCAAAGTGGGGTTCACTGACAGCATTGGTCAGCTGATTGGCACTGACAGCAATTTCCCTCAGCTGTACTAGGGAACTCTCACTGGGAAACTCCTTAGTCCAGCCGATCCCAGTGGGGCTCACTGTCAGTGCCAATCAGCTGATCAGCAGTGCTTGCAAAGGAGCAACTGGGAACTCACTATAAGCTCCTGATTGTTCCTTTCCACCCACATCCTTTGTAGCCACATGTGATATCAAGTGTGGGGAGAGTGGCCATGGTATGGGGGAAATGGCCTCAAATTGAGACCTGTGCCAGGCCTAATTAGGGCTGTAGGTTGGAGGTTCCCCATCCCTGACCTACACTAATTGGCAGCAGCTCTTCGAGGTTTCAGACTTGGGGCATTTCCGATCCCACCTGGAGATAGCTGGGATTGAATTCTGCATGCAAAGCAGATGTGCTGCCACCGAGCCACGGCCTTTCCCCTACCACCAGCAGTGTTCCGCTGGAGAAGCCCAAGACAAGCTGCATGACGATAAAGCAAAAAATGACTGTAAATTTCCAGGAAGCAGTTTTGAAACACTTGAGCTGATTAGCCAATGCATAATTAACAACAAACTAAGCTATTTTGATGTGAGTGCATTTTGCAATAAATCAAGCAGCTTTAACAAATCCAGAAGCCATCACACAGCATTCTCAGGCATGGGTTGGGGCCTTTGCAAGGCTTAATGCCACTGCCATCAGGCTGCTGCTAAGGCTGGTGGGCATCAGCGGTCACTGCTGCTCCTTCCGTCAGCTGTTTGCCCGTAGTGACCACCAGGGACTGGGTGGGTGGCCTTGAACATAAGAACCCAAGAAAAGCCCCGAGTACCTGATGGCTTTGAGATTTAAATGTGCTGCCTGGATAGGGTCGCCAGATTCAGGGCCTGAGACTGATCCTGTATCTTTAGGAGAAGAGAAAGTCAGCCAAGTGCAGGTGTTCTGGCAACTCTGTAATGGGAAAAACCACAAGGTGGAATTCTTCCTTCCCCCAGTACAACTTTTAAAGATACAGAAGACCTCTTGGTTGCTAGGCCCAGCCCATGCCTGGCGGAGATGGAAACCTGAGAGTGGAGCATAAAACCTCAGCCTCAGGGCCAAGCCTCACCTGGCAACCCTAGGCAGAAGCCACTTGAGAAGCCAAGAAATATTGGAAGAAGCGTGAACAGTTGGGAAGTTTACTACTTCTCATGCCCAGAAGCAGCTTGCCAAGTGGGGAGGAGCCTGCTCAGTATTCCACTGCTTAGTGGGAGGAGGGAAGCAACAGGGAAGTCAGAGCAGGGCAAATGCACTGGCAGGAGCACCAGGTTGGCTTCCCCAGTGCATCTGAACCACGCCAACCTCCCCACCACCTTGCCCCTCCTCCTCTCCTTCCCAGTAAGCAACAGTGATCCATCTGCTGGGAAGCCCACATCATGGCTGTGCCCTACCCTACCCTGGTGAGCTGCTTCTTCTGTTCATGTCTCTGGTGGATCACACCTTTATCCCTAGGATTTCCCATGCTAAGGTGGATGATTGGCTGAGGCCTCTCCTCCAGGATCTGAAAAACCAGAGTGGGCATTTGTTATTTGTCCTGCCATTGTTTCTTTGTTTGCAGTTTGACATACAGCAGCTCCACATTTACTGTGACCCCGCTATGGCTATGCATGAGGGATGTTGCGAGATCACCGATAACGGGGTGAGTAATACCAGAGAAGTACAAAAGATGTCACTTCTGTTTATGTGTGAGTTTCTGCATTGTCTCATGCTGAAATTGCAGGACTGGGACGCTTATGAGCAAATAGACATCTTCCCCAGAGACAAAAGAATTGTTGTCTGTGTCACACATTTTTTATTCTCTGCTGTGGTGCATCAGGTTCCCCAGTCAAAACCACAGGCGACAGGATCAATTGATGCAGATCTGATGCAACATTGTGCATTGCATGTGCAATTTACTCAGTTACTTATTTATTTATTAGATTTATGTCCCGCCCTTCCTTCCAGTAGGAGCCCATGGTGGTAGCTGTATAATCAAACTGCTACAATTGCTTTGGTGAATTTGATGATAATATTTTGCAACTTGCTATCTGTTCGAGATGCTTGTTTGAAAAAATGATTATGTGGGTTTTGCTTCAAAAAGCCCTCATATTCAGGTCCACTCATTCACTCCCACTTCTCAGTAAACGTGGATCTTGTTAAAATAGCACAGACTCATTGAGTCCATAAACCAGTGGTGATGAATCTCTGGTCCCAAACCAGACCCACCTGCAACACACCCGATTGTTCTTGATTGTTCCTTGGCAAGCAGGACTTGCTGTCAGCACTGATCAGCTGATTGGCACTCAAAGGCAGCCTCTTTGAAGTTGTCACCTGATGCCATGATAAGATCAGGTGACTGAGAGATGGGTGGCCCGTGGTGGGTGGAGGAGTTGAGGATCTGGCCCACAAGGCTGAAAAGCTTTCCCATGCTTGCCATAAACTTTGGACTCCTAGTTCCTATTTCATTGCAATAATTCAGCGGCGGCTAATTCCCAGTTCAAGGGCCTGATCCATTCTCCCCCGCATCAATTTTTTCTGCCCCCTTCCCAAGACCCAAGCAATTTTGGCAACAGTAACAAAAAGAGAAAATTAAGTAGAGACAGTGCTAGGCTGGGCAGAGCGCAGTTCCCTGATTGGGATGCAACTCAACTCTTTCCTGGTCATCGGGCTGATCATTTCATAGCACAGAGAAGCGGGGTGTAACCCCCCTCCTCAGCTGATCTGCATGGGTCAGCTGTGGAGAGGGTGCAGCCTGTCTGTGTGTACAAGCAAGAGTGTGTGTGACAGAGTGTAGGGTGGCCACTCCCACTGCTAAACCCAGAGGTTTACCAAGGGTGAATGCAGCTCTTGGGCCAAAAAAGGATTAGCAACCCCTGCTATAAGCCACAGAGACCATCCTGGTCTATCAACAGTTAACCAGATGGCTCACCAAAATTCTTTCAATACTTTTCTTTTTCATCAGTGCTTTCCTGAAGCCCCTAAAACTCGCCGGGATGTGGAAGTCATGCAGAGCAATGACCTGATAGAGATCAACCCCCAGACTGAAGGCAAGGTCTACACTCGTTGCTTTTGCTTGGAGGAGACCCAAGGCAAGCAGGTGAGAAATACTGACCACCAAGGAAGACCTAACATAGCACAGAGCAGGGGCAGCCAACATGGTGTCCCTCCAGATGTTTTGGACTACAACTCCCATCAGCCCCAATCAGCACAGACAATGTCAGGGACGATGGGAGTTGCAGTCCACACCATGTGGAACGCACAACACTCCAGTTATCCCTGGCATAGAACTATAAATCAGGCAGCCTCTAATTCAAATCTTAATTCTGCCATGAACTCAGTATGTGGCTGTAGGCAAATCTCTCAGCCCCTCATCTCAGTATGGGGGTTTATTATGCTGTCCTTCCCTGTTGTAATCATAGAATCGTAGAGTTGAAAGGGGCCTACAAGGCCATCAAGTTCAACTCCCTGTTAAGTGCAGGAATCCAGCAACACATAGGTGGCTGTCCAGGTGTCTCTTGAATGCCTCCAGCGTTGGAGAGCCCACCACCTCCGTCAGTAATTGGTTCCATTGTCGTACTGCTCTGATGTTTTGTTTTTAAGAGATTTCACAGATGTTTTTAAGTGTGAGACAACCAAGAAGGAATCCTGGTCCTCCTCTGTGTGATAACCTTTCAAGTACTTGAAGAGTGCTATCGTATCTCCCCTCAGTCTTCTCTTCTCCAAGCTAAACATGCCCAGTTCTTGTCGTAACAGTTACGACAAGCTAAAGTATGTGGTGCATTTGTAAGTGTTACATAAAAGTAGAGTGCTTTGGAATCCCCTGGGGAATTCCATTCAGTGTGATTGAAGAGCCTG
Organism: Rhineura floridana; assembly: GCF_030035675.1. NCBI lineage: Eukaryota > Metazoa > Chordata > Lepidosauria > Squamata > Rhineuridae > Rhineura > Rhineura floridana. The sequence goes on from NC_084494.1 coordinate 7,361,685, forward strand.
ACCTGTGGAAATATGGAGTCACAGTTGTTCAAGGGTGTTTGTTGCGCATGTGTAGACAGCCAAGATGATATTGTATGATTAAATTAGATGGATTTGTGTGAAAATGATTTGCTTGTAGTGGGAAAGCCATGATCATTACCAAACATCTAGTGCAATAGGAGACTGCAAAAACAACACTGAAACATCCAGTGACTGTGCTTAGCAACAGGTTCTATGAAAAAACTGCAGATTTCTGATGAATCTGTTAGTATTTTCAAAGTAGCATTCAGGAGCCTCAGGATTTCATCTAAGCCTGGAACCTTTTTGGAATGCCACACACAGCTCCAGATGTCACCAGCTCTATTTCTTGGTAATATCAGGAGAGGCTGTGCAAGATTGGGACTGGTGCATGGCCTTGGTAGTGGGCTGGATGAGGGCCAATAAACTGATTCCGAATGCTAGCAAGAAGGATGGTCTGTGGTTCCCAAGTCTAGATAATTAAGTGCCTTCTTCGGATGGGGTCGTACTCCCCCTGAAAGAGCAGGTTCATTGTCTGGGGGTGTTCCTGGATCCATATTTGTTGTTACAGGCCCAGGTGACCTCAGTGGCTGCTATAATAATAATAATAATAATAATAATAATAATAATAATAATAATAATAATAATAATAATAATAATAATAATAATAATAATAATAATAATAATAATAATAATAATAATATCATCTTTTTCCAAACTGGAACTCAAGGCGGCTTCCAGATAAAAATAAGTACATATCATTAAGAACATATAAACATATAAAACATATAAACATAAAATCAGCATTAAAACAGGATTAAACTATTATGATGTTAAAACCAAACAGATATACAATTAAAATACTGTAACCCAATTTAGGAGCATACAATTAAAACAATAATATACAGCACCCTCTTCAATCACTACCCTTAAAGCTTTCAGTTCCAAAGGCCTGCCGGAAGAAAAAAGTTTAGCTGTCGACGGAAGGACTGCACAGAGGAGGCCATTCTTGCCTCCCTAGGGAGGGAGTTCCAGAACCTAGGGGCAGCCACCGAAAAGGCCCTGTCTCTTGTCCCCAGCTTTGACTGGTAAGATAGCTGTGACTGTTTCTGGACTGGGATAGCCTGACCACTGTTGTCCATGCACTGGAAACCTCCAGGATGGATTACTGTAATGCACTCTATGTGGGGCTGCCATTGAGATTGGTCTGGAAGCTGCAGCTGTTGCAAAATGCAGTAGTGTGACTGCTCACTGGGGCAGGATATCACCAACATGTCAACCTGCTGCTGAAAGAATTGCACAGAGCCAGTGTGGCATAGTGGTTAAGGTGTTGGACTACGACCTGGGAGACCAGGGTTCGAATCCCCACATAGCCATGAAGCTCAATGGGTGACCTTGGGCCAGTCACTGCCTCTCAGCCTCATGAAAACCCTATTCATAGGGTTGCCATAAGCCGGAATCAACTTGAAGGCAGTACACACAGGCTGCCAATTAGCAACCATGCTAAATTCAGAGTTCTAGTTTTTGTATAAAGTCCTATACATCTTGGGACTAGGATACCTGAAAGATCATCTCACCCCTTATATACCCAGTCAATCACTGCGCTCTGCAAGATACCATCTTATCAGGAGTCTGTTCTGTACCATATGGAAACTGGGCCTTTGATGTAGTGGCACCTACCCTTTGGAATTCCCTCCCCATAAATATTTGACAGGCACCATCTCTTTTGTCTTTTCAGCGCCTACTAAAGACCTTCCTCTTTCAAGAAGCCTTTTAAGTAGAGACCTTTAATCCAGTCTGCATCTGAACTGGAACTGTTTTTAAAGATGTTTTGTTTTTAAGAGGTTTTTAGTGTTTTATCACTTGTTTTTTCCTGCCATGGGCTCCTTTTGAGAGGAAGGGTGGGATATAAATGAAATAATAAAACAACTAACAATAAATGAAAGAGAGGGATACAGTGCATGGATGTCAGTCAACAGAGCGAAGGGGCACCCAATGTGATGTCCTCCATCATTCTTACCATTGGCTGTGCCGGCTGAGGCTGGGGGAAGTTGGAGTCCAACAATTGGCTACACTGGCCCTGACTCAGTGCATAGGAGCAATCCCTGTCAATCCACTTTCCCATCTGGCTTTGTTCCCAATCACAAGCAGCCTTCTTCTCATGCTTTCTGCTGGGAGGACTGGAAGGGACAGCATCTTGATTCTCACACCCCTTGTGTGTGTCTCTCTCACACACACAAATATTACTTGTCTGGTGCTCCATTGAGCCAAAACACCTCACCAATATTTGCCAGCATTTTTGGCAGTACAGAAAAATGGCTCGCCTTTTCAGTAATGTTTAGCATTCTAAGTGGAGCATGTTTGCTTTTCCTTTTAAAATGCCTTCCCTCTCAATTGCCTTCAATTTATTTATCGTATTCATTTTAGATCCCTCTGCACTCCAAGAGCTCAAGCTGGATAACGATACTGCAAGCCATCAATTCCATCCCTGAAAACCCATCTTGCCTAATAGGAGCGATCAGAATGGTGACTCTGGGGACAGCTGCAGAGCCTCCATCCTGACACTCAGTGGCATTGCTGCTGCTTACCTGGATGGTGCAGGGGTTAGGACAGGGCAGCAAGGATAGGGCTGCATGGGTACACTAGTGGATCCAGTCCAGCATTCCTGCTGGAGCACCGGTGCACGCCTGGCCTTTCTGCCTCCCTGCCTCATCTAGGTAAGCGACACACTCTCAGGATGGCAGCATCACCTCACGGTGCCAGTCACTCCTGTTGCCTATCTTATCCTTGCACAACAGGTGTGGGGAACCTTTGGCCCTCCAGATGTTGCTGAACTACAGCTAATGTTGTCCCTGGCCACTGGCCACCCTTGCTGCAGGGGCTGATGGGAACTGTAGTTCAGCAACATCTGAAGGGTCAAAGGTTCCCCACTCCTGTTGTACAACAAAGCCAATTTGAATTATAATGTCCGCTCTCCTTCCCAAAGATGCTAAACTGGGCTCCAGCTGAAGGGAATTCCATAGCTGAGGAATGAAGAGTGAAGGACACTGAATAATGGGCTTAAGTTACAGGAAGCCTGATTTTGGCTGTGCATCAGGAAAAAAACTTCCTGACTGTTAGAGCGATATGACAATGGAACCAATTACCTGGGGAGATGGTGGGGTCTCCAACACTGGAGGCATTCAAGGGGCAGCTGGACAGCCACCTGCTGGATATGCTTTAAGTTGGATTCCTGCACTGAGCAGGGGGTTGGACTTGATGGTTGGACTTGATACAGAAACTATATGATTCTATGGTTCTGTCTTTGCACTTAGAGAGAGGCAAGGCCTTGAGAGTGAGAGAGCATGCATTTCATGTACACCACTTGCAGAATGATTAGATTATCTCCCATCTCCATAAACTGTCACTAACAGACAAAGAAACAGAAGTTGTACTATTAGTGTACACCAGAGACTGATATAATAATAGGTCCAAAGGAGGGCAACAAGGATGATCAGAGGACTAGAAACAAAGCCCTATGGAGAGAGACAGAAATAACTGGGCATGTTTAGCCTTCAGAAGAGAAGCCTGAGGGGAGATAAGACAACATTCTTTAAGTACTTGAAAAATTGCCACACAGAGGAGGGCCAGGATCTCTTCTTGGTTGTCCCAGAGTGCAGGATATGGAATAAAGGGCTCAAGTTACAGGAAGCCAGATTTTGACTGATTATCAGGAAAAAACTCCTAATTGTTAGAGTGGTATAACAATGGAACCAAAGACCTAGGGAGGAGATGGGCTTTCCAACGCTGGAGGCACTAAGAGGCAGCTGGACAGCCACTTGTCGGGTATGCTTTAACTTGGATTCCTACATCAAGCAGGGGGCTGGACTCAGTGGCCTCATAGGCCCCTTCCAACTCTACGATTCTATGATTCTATGAACCTGTTGTCTTGGCTGGCCCCAAACATTTTGCTGTCTTAGGCAAACACAGTGCTCTCTCCAATTCCATGTACAGAAGCTGAGCAGACTGATGTTGGGGATGGGGGAACATCTTCCTCTGCACCAGGTCAGCTTAGGGGCCTCAGAGGCACACGCAGCTCTGTCCTCCAACATCTTTCTACTGCCCCTTAGAACCTGCCACCTGAGTCATCTGACTCATTCTGCCTAACAGGTAAGGCTGTCCCTGTTGGTTGTGTCATATCACTCAGCTTTATTTCCTGAAGCCTTGTAAGGTTCTTGCATCAGGTATAATACCTAAGCCTGTATACACAGTCACACCATGTACTTAAAGCACATTACTTCTCTCAAAGAATCCTGGGAATTGTGGTATTTGCAGGGGGAAGGGAAATTCCTCCATCAAAATAACTCATTTTGATCCACAAATCTGAACACTCAATGCGGACCTAATTTCCTGTTGAGATAAGTTTAGATTTAATGGCTCGGCTGATGGAAATCAAAATTGCCTGTTTCCACCACTAGCATTGTAGTCTGGTAAATATGTTGGAGAAAGAAAGAGAGCATGGCTAGAATTAGACACCAGTCATCTGTTCTCTTTTGCTGGGAACAGATTTGCTACCAATTTACAGATTTTTTTTTACTGTCACATCCTACTAATAAATATACATCAGAAAAGGAACTAGGGAGGGGAAAGCCAGAAGTTCCAAGCCAAACCATCTGAGACAACTGCCAGCCAGTTGTGTGCTGCTGATATGATGGAGGAAGTGATAGAATATGGAAATATTTACATCCCTGCTCACCAAAGATGGTTCTTAAGGGGGCTTGCAATATATATATCTTAAAACCAACATAATATAAATGGAAACAGAACAAAAATGAAACACAACCTTCAGCAGATTAAAAACAGCCAGAATGTATTAATCAATATTTAAGCACTTATTAATCAATCACTCAATCCATACATAGTTTTTACCTGCTCCCATAGGTGCTGTTACTGCTTGATTTCTGTCCTATAACGTGGGTTTTATAGTTTGCTCTCATCAGGTGAACAACTCACCTATGATTGATAGCTGGAAACATTCATATTTGAGAAATGATCAAACTGGGTTTTTTATTTATGTGCAAAAGCCCCATTTAATTAAATGTATCTGGTAGGGGCATTGATTCTGTGTAGAGATTAAGTATAGGGCCAACATGTTTCTGTTCAGATAATTTACTGTTAACCTAGGCTGCAATCTTAATCCCCTGGTCCTTGATGCTGAAGGGGGTTAGGATGCTGAAGATGAACTCATCTGCTGAGCTATGCATTTTGGGGGGGGTGTCCATTGCTGCGGAAGCCCCCCTTCCAGGACACAAGCCTGATTAAAATGAATGGCAAAAGAAGAGTGGCCTTGTCGGACCAGGTTAAAACTAGGGAAGCTTGAAGAACACAGGGTGGTATTCAATGCCAGTCCTATTCAGAGTAGACCCATTGAAGTTAATAGACATACAGTGGCAGCTGGTGACTTCATGTCAGTGGGGCAGTAGCATCTGCTCCAGGTTTTAGTCTGACACCTTGGACAGCTCCTTAAAAGTTTAAACTAAAACAATGAGTGGATTCCACTACCCCACTGACATGGAGCCACCAGCTGCCACTGTAGGCGTGGCTAACTTATTCATTCATTTCAATGGGTCTACCCTGAGTAGGACTTAGTTGAATGCAATCCCCAGTCTCTGCAATTTCCTATACAAAAAGACCCAATCTGCACTTCTCAGACTAATGGGTGGATCAGAACTGGATTATCCACCAGATTCTGCACTTTTCCAAATGTTCCAACGTAGTTGTTGGCAATTTAGACATATCAGACTATGCCAGGGGTAGCCAATGTGATGCCTTCCAGATGTTGTTGGACTTCCATCATCCCTGACCACTGCACTGGCCATGCCAAGCTACGGCTGATGAGAGAGTCAGTGACATATGGAGGGCACCATGTTGACTACACCTGAACTACATATTTAAATATGCATTTTGATTAAAAATGTACATTCAAATATGTATTTTGAGATTTATTTATTTATTTTAAAATGCGGATTAATGTTCAAACAGAAAAGAATTGTGGGTAAAAGTACACAGAAGAGAATTACGGGTGAAAGTATACCCTCTGCAGAGTTCAGGTTCCTTCGGTTTCTCTTTTTTCCAGTCTTCAGCACACATTTCTGCATCATTTTGTGATTTTTTAAAAAGTCCTCCCAAAATTTCATCAGCACATTAGCGTGTGCATTTCTCCTAATGTACACATTTTCATTATGCAATTTTGTCTTACGTAGACATTTTTGCAAACTAGTTTCCCCTAATTTATTTATTTATTACGTTTATATCCTGTCCTTCCTCCCAGAAAGAGCCCAGGGCAACAAACAAACAACAAAACACTTGAAAACATCTATGAAACCTCTTAAAAACAAAACACCTTTGGAAAACATCTTAAAAACAAAACTTCTTTTTTAAAAATTTAAACAATCTTTGAAAACATCTTAAAAAAACAATTCCAACATAGATACAGGTTGGGATAAAGGTCTCTACTTAAAAGGCTTGTTGAAAGAGGAAGGTCTTCAGTAGGCACCGAAAAGACAACAGAGATGGCATCTGTCTAATGTTTAAGGGGAGGGAATTCCAAAGGGTAGGTGCCACCACACTAAAGGCCCACTTCTTATGTTGTGTGGAATGGACCTCCTGATAAGATGGCATTTGCAAGATACTGTCACCTGCAGAGCACAGTGATTGACTGTGTATATAAGGGGTAAGACTATCTTTCAAGTGTCCTAGTCCCAGGCTGAACAGGGCCTACCAAAACCAGCCCCTTGGCCTGGCATCTAATGACCAGCCAGTACAATTCTTTTGGCAGCGGGGTAACATGGTGATATCCTGCCCCAGTGAGCAGTCACATATTTGTATATTATCTTATGCACATAAAAAAGTGGTTGCACACAGAAAGTGTGTAGGCTGGAGAATTATGTCACAAATTTTGGAGAACTGTGAATTTTGAAGGATAGCTGCATTTCGGTTCATGCACTGTTTTGGGAAGTGCAAATTAAGTAGGTTTGTATTAAAATATGGACCAAGCTGAATATTTTTCCCACCCTTAAAGTGACATGAATGGATTTTCCCACCACTGGATAAAGCTGACCCTGAGGTGTTACATTCTGACTTGGATACAAGGAAAAAATGCCACGCCAGGGCCCCTTTCCCTGTTGCTCCCTCTCCATCCCTTGCGATTCTCTCATTGATGAGAACACAAGCCTCATTCATTCACCCTCTGGGACAAAAACAAACCTGCCTCACTTTTTCCACAAGCCTTGAAGATTTAATGGTAGAGAGACTAGGCCAAAAGAGCCAGAGTGAAGAAAATGCAACAAGAGCCAGAGGACAGAAAATACAGCTTATCGAGAGGCGAATCTTGACAGGAAGGAGCAGGGATAAGTGGGAGGGGGAAATATCCTTACAAGCCCAGGGTGGGTGTGTGTGTGTGTGTGTGTGTGTGTGTGTGTGTGTGTGGGTGGGTGGGTGGGTGGGTGGGTGGGTGTGTGTGTGTGTGTGTGTGTGTGTGGGTGTGTGTGTGTGTGTGTGTGTGTGTGTGTGTGTGTGTGTGTGTGTGTGTGTGTGTGTGTGTGTGTGTGTGTGTGTGTGTGTGTGTGTGTGTGTGTGTGTGTGTGTGTGTGTGAGATAAGCATCTTGCTGGGCTAGTAGAAAGAGGCTGGGATGTCAGGATGATGCGGAGGTGGACCAGTCCCTGGATGGTGTGGGTGGATTAAGCATGATTTGGACTGACACAGAGGCAGATATGCCACTGCTGGCGAGCAAGTTCTCGGGGCGGCTTGAGAGGGTCACTTGGGATGTGAGGAGAATGTACTGGAGACTTGAGTGGCATGTTTGCAACTTAGGGATGGAGAGAGGGAGCAAGCAGCCCACAGACAGGCAGTGCTAGTCTAATCACCATCTGTTTCTGTGAGCTATTTTCTTGGGGGAGGGCCACAGCTCACTGGCAGAGCACATGTTTTGCATGCAGAAGTTCCCAGGTTCAATCCCTGGCATCTCCAGGAGGGGCTCTTGCTGAGGCTCCGGAGAGCCACTGCCAGGCATTGCTGAGAGAGATGGGAGATGAGTGATGAGTGGCTGACTTGATATAAGGCAGCTTCCCGTCTAAATCAGCCCTTTATTCAGAACCACAAGGATTGGGATCTTACTTTATTTTTAAGGGCAGAGCCATTGCTCAGTGGGAGAGCATCTGCTCTGCATGCAGAAGGTCCCAGGTTCAGTCTTTGGCATTTCCAGGTAAGGTTGGGAAAAGACTCCTCACTGAAAACCCAGAAAGCCACTGCCAATCAGTGTAGGCAATGCTGAACTAGATGGACCAATGGTCTGACTCATAGACAGAGCTTGGAAAAGTTACTTTTTTGAACTACAGCTCCCATCAGCCCCAGCCAGCATGGCCACTGGATTGGGCTGATGGGAGTTGTAGTTTAAAAAAGTAACTTTTCCAAGCTCTGCTCATAGAGTCATAGAATCATAGAGTTGGAAGGGGCCTATAAGGCCATTGAGTCCAACTCCCTGCTCAATGCAGGAATCCAAATCAGAGCATACCCAACAAGTGGCTGTCCAGTCGCCTCTTGAATACCTCCAGTGTTAGAGATTCACCACCTCCCTAGGTAATTGGTTCCATCGTCGTACCGCTCTCACAGTTAGGACGTTTTTCATGATGTTTAGCTAAAATCTGGCTTCCTGCAACTTGAGCCCATTATTCCATGTCTTACCCTCTGGGATGATCGAGAAGAGATCTTGGCCCTCCTCTGTGTTACAACATTTGAAGTACATGAAGACTGCTATCATATCTCCCCTTGGGATAAGGCAGCCGTTCCTATGAGCACAACTGGGCCACTGACCTTCCCATTCTTTGACAATGTTCCAGTGTATAGTTTGCTTGACTTGGCTGTGGCCTGTGGTGCTCAGAAGCAACATCTCCTATAGTGCAGAAGTGGCCTATGGGCATAATTGGACCTGACATAGGCCCCAATTTGGCTGATGAGGCCATTTCCCATAAACTCTACCCATCTGTCAAAATTAGTTCACAGGAGGTGGGGTAATTAGGGATCCAGACCACTGGGTGGATTCGGTGCCCCACCCTTGCTCTAATGCAGGAACTTAGTCTAAATCAGGGGTTCCCAAATGGTGCTCCATGTACCATCAGTGCTCTGTGACCTTCATTCAGATGGTCTGTGGCATGTCTGCATTAAATAGTCATGTCGATGTTTAATTCCATTTGTATTGCTGCTTTCCCCCATCATATTGTATTTTATTGTATTACAATTTGAATGGAATGCAAACTGTAATGCAATACAATGCAATATAGGAAATAAAAGAAGCAATATCAATACAATTAAAATACAGTTACAGCATCTAACACAGTGCATTACAATTGCTATGACTGGCAGGAAAAATCATTCAGTGGTTCCACAAGACCACCAGTGGTCTGTGGAAAAAAAAGTTTGGGAACCATTGGTCTAAAAGATTTCACTCCTACCTATTAGCTGAACATTGCAGCTGCACATCATCCATCAACAGGCTTGACTTCCCACGAATTAAGCACTCAGAGTGGCCTTGCTTATTGGTGGGTATCCTTCTGTTAGTAAGTGACCATTGTGGCAGACACCACTGAGACACCCTGAGGCAGAAGCGGCTGGCAGGGTAAGGTGGAGCTGTGGATCTGCCCTCCTGAAAACGGCATTGCTGCCACTTACAGGATGTTGCATGGGTGGGGCAGGGTGGTGGTGGGGCTATGCAGGGACCCCAGTGGGAGTGCTGGATTGGTTCTGCCAGTGCACCTGTGCAATCCTACCGTCATCCCTACCACCCCACTGTCCCAGTTTGTGGCAGTGACTCTGGTGTCAGGCTCTGCACCAGCCATTCCTGCCCTGAGCAGCAAGAGCTGAAGACCAAGATGGCTGGCTTGAGGAGGTCACATGACTTACTCTTGAGCGTCTGCTATTTTAGCTCTTGTTTAATATAGGAAACTGTCAGACCATTGGTTCATCCAGCTCAGTATCAGACAGGGAGATGTATCCAGCCCTACACGGAGGCGCAAGTCTGTCACCTTCTGCATGCAAAGCGGATGCCCTGCACTTCAGCTATGGCTCTTACAGACACTATGACAAGCACCTGTTGAATGTTAGGCTCAGTCCTCTGAACCGCAGCCATTTTCTCCAGCTGCTGGCAACGTTCTCTCTTCAGTAGGAGTGAAGAATAGGAAGAAGCTGTTTCAGCCCAGATGGAAGGTTTGCTATGTGGGAGGGAGCTTAAGAGTATCCAGGAAAAGGATTTGGTGGACTACTGGCTGGTAATTTCTCTACTCTTTTCCCAGGAGGAGGTGAGATCTTCTGGGAAGACTGGTGTGAAAGATGATCAAGGAGAGAAGGTAAGGGGACGTTTATAGAGAATGAGATGTTCATATTGCCTACATAAGAGAGCTGGAGTAGCATCTAAGAGGAAATGAGCTCCTGACCTGGAAGACCCCAGTTCAAATCTCTCCTCTTTCTTGACCTTTCTCAGTCCCCATGCCCTGATGGGGATGATCACACTGACCTACCTCAGAGGGTTATTGTAATATATGTAAAACACTTGCTAATTAAATGTTAAATATAATTATATGGGGAGATGTGGGGAAAGGGGAAATAATTAAATTCGTTTGGTTCAGCTACAGCTTGATAACAGAATGAATTTCTGCATGATACCTGGCCAAAATGCAGTGACGTTTTGAAGACGTATGGCAGGTCCTTGCCCCAAGGGACTTACAATCTAAAGCACAAGACGAATAAGGGAAATGGAAGCATTAAGCTAGGCAGGGGAAGAATTGGCAATGGTTGCAATTGCATGTACTTTGGCTCAGTTACAAGAAGGTCTGGGGACTTGCAGGGAGCGGGGGCTGATCCCCAGGCTTCCTGTGAAAGGTGAGTTTTGAGGAGGGACTTAAAGGAAGCAAGGGAGGTTGTTGCACAGAGAGTCCTGGGAGGCTGTTCCAAGCATAAGGAGCAGCAAAGGGAAATGGGCAGAATTGTTTCAGGGATGGCTGAGGGTAGTGGAGCTGGGCACGCAAAGATCACAGGAAGGACCATGCTGGGAAATGAGCACAAAGAGATAAGGAGTGGCAAGGCCATGGAGGGTCTTGAAGGTGAGGACTGGAAGCAAGGTTTTTTAGTGGAAGGGATTTAAGGAGGGATGTTGTGCAGTCAGGGTGATGAGAAAGGTGAACTATTTGGGCAGCAATTGCTGAATGGAAGTGAGGGGGCAAAGGTGAGACAATGAGTGACCAGAGAGAAGACAATTTAGTGGAAGTAGCCGTAGCTCAATGGCAGAGCATCTGCTTTGCATGCAGAAGGTTCCAGCATCTCCAGGTAGGGCTGGGAGAGAACCCTTCCTGAAACCCTGGAGAGCCACTGCCAGTCAGTGTAGACAATACTGAGGTAGGTGGACCAATGGTCTGACCTGACTCAGTATAAGTCAGCTCCCTATGTCCCTAAATTGCAGTTAGTCAAGGCGAGATATGAATAGGGCTTGGACCAGAGTTTTTGCTGAAGCGGCAGAGAGGAAAGGGTCTTTGTTATGTTGTAAAGGGGAAGTGACATGACTTGGCAGCAGACTGAACTGGGCAGATGGGAGGCAAGTGAGACAGAAGAGTCAAAGAACAAACCAAGACACACACACACACAAACACACACACACACTCTTTCAGTGTTATTCCAGACCCTTTAGGGGTTCAGAATCAAAAACCTGCTGTGTCCCTGGTTAGCTTGTAGCATTTACAACTTCGTTGATGCTAATCCTTTCCTGGAGAGCTCTCAGTAAACAGTTTCTTCTGAAGGCTTCTTTGTAAGTTCCAGACTCCTAAACTATCAGTGCCTGAAAGGAGGCAAGCAAAGTGTCCTGTGCTCTGGGGCTCATTTACACAGTCAGGAATTGCAGCCTTCATAACACACCTTCGAAGTTGCAACTAGAGATAAAATCTGTCCATTTCACTTCTCTCACTTCCGAATTTTTCCATTCTTAAATGCAGTTCTCCACATTTCTGCAGCAGTGAATTTTTTTAAAAAAAAAATCCTCATGAAAATTCATTAGCATTTTCGTGTGAATTTCTTCTAATGAACATATTTTTGTATACAGTTTTGATTAACACACATTTTTGCAAGCAGCTTATCCTAATATAATACATTTTGTATTTTATTTTCATGAATAAATTCATTTTATGCACACTTTCCCCTAATATATGCATTGTTTGTAGACACTGGTTGGGTTGGAGATCTGCATCACAAACTTCAGATAAGTGCAAATTTCAAAGGATGGCTGTGTTTTGGTTCATGTGTTTCAGAAAGTGCAAATTTCATAGATTCGGCTTCAAATGTGAACTGAATTGAATTTCTCCGCCATCCCTAATTGCAACAGCCCATTCAGTCTATTATGGATGCCATGGTCAAATGGCAGGTTGATGTGGATGTTGTCATTCTGTTGGTACTGACAATTCCTCTGAACCCACTGAATCTCTCATTCAACCTACAAGTGCCAGCAATGTTCTTTTGAACTAGGCTTGGAAAAGAACTTTGGGGGTTCACTCAAGCATGTCTCAAAGGAGAAGCCAGATTTAAGTCCCCGATATTATTCTTCTGCTTCAATTAAAATCTGACCAGGAGAAGAATTACTGGCTCATTCTTCCTGCATTAAATGCAATGGAGGCATCTCACTCTGTTGCATTTAACAGGGGGAGATTAAGACAACACAAGGGCAAAAACCAAGATGGACCCACAGAGATTGACTTCTCTAACCACTACCATCAGTGTTTGCCTCTGCATGATCTTTTATCCACCTTCATGCAAACTAATGGATCAATTTGTTTATATGGGTGTGGGTTAAAGACTCTGCAAAAACCCAGAATGGGAAGAACGCCAGGCCACCTGCAGAGGATCAATGGGTGGTGCTTCATCTACACCCTGCCACATCTTCTACCATACAGAGGCATCAGAACTCCTGACTACCCCCCTCCCCTCTCTCCAAAACAGTACTCAGGCCAGTTCTGGGTTAATCTGAGGTAAGCTCTGAAAACCATAAAGCTTACTTTCTGTTAGCAAAAATGTGGTTGGATGCATAAGTGCTTACGGAACTTAGCCATGGTAGTGATGGTTGATTATGAAGGGGTTGCGCATCTGAATCCATTGAAAATAAAGGACGGCAGCCTCTACAGTTCAGTTTCCATCCCACTGAAAACAATGAAGAGAATCCACATTTTGAAAATGAAATGGACTACCTTCAAGTCGATCCCGACTTATGGCAACCCTATGAATAGGGTTTTCATGGTAAGCGGTATTCAGAGGGGGTTTACCATTGCCTTCCTCTGAGGCTGAGAGGCAGTGACTGGCCCAAGGTCACCCAGTGAGCTTCATGGCTATGTGGGGATTCGAACCCTGGTCTCCCAGGTTGTAGTCCAGCACCTTAACCACTACACCACACTGGCTCTCATCCACATTTTAATGTGTATTCAAATGCATGCCTAATTGCACATTTAGTATATGCTTAAAAGCAAGGTGATCTAAAATGCTCTGGAGTTTCTGTGAATATTTGAGCTGATGGGGCAGAAAAATGGGATGCTGTGCTGAAATAGATGGACAGGTTTCACATGCCCCTACCATATACCTTGCTGATAGGGGAGCATCTCACACTTAACTGGTTTGGTGGGAGGAAACAGAGGCCAAGCCACAAACCCTCACACATATAATATAAGCCTTTGGCTGTGCCCAGAACTTTGCTAAGGAGAGGAGATGGAGCCAGCTGTCTTTCAAACAACTGAGTGCCTTCACTACATCACTTTAGACTTCCTACCCTGTTTACTAAGCTGCTTGGCCAGTACTTGCAAACTGAATCTAAGAGGATTCAAACTGATTGGAAATCAGAGAAGGTGTTTGCTTGGGTTTAAGTCAATGAATGAATTGAACTAGTAAGCCTGCACATGTTTGCACATGAAGAAAAACATTCTTTTTATTTGTCATTGATGTATACTTGGGCTGCAGAAGGCATCATGTTAAGCAAGGTGGTTCCTCCTCAGTGTGGCAGAAGCAGGAATGCCTTTTAAAAAAAAAGATGCCCGCTTCCTGCAGTTAAAGCAATTCACTGTTTGTTTGTTTGTTTGTTTAAAAAAAATATGCTGCCCAATTCATGGCAGCATCATTTGAATTGATCAAAATGTTTTTAACCAATACTAGCTTCCTCGAACCTAGTGCCCTCCATAAGTTTTGGACTTCTGCTCCTACCAGTGGCTGTGGCTGACGAGAGTTGTAGTCCAAAATGTCTGGAAGGCACAAGGATGAAGGAGACTATAATAATTTACTAGGGCTCAAATTCTAGGCACATATACCTGAGGAAAAGCCCCCACTGCATGCAGCAGGACTTACTTCTGAATAAACATGCATAGAACTACATTGTAAAAATTGCAGCTTTTATTACAAGGGATTTTCTTTCCCTGTTTTCTCATTCTCTTCTTCTTTTGCAGTGTCCCCCTTGTCCACAGAAGCCTCCACATGCAAATGTAAGTCAAAGAGTTGATATTAATAATGCATTAATTTTCTAATGAGCTTTGGATGCGGTGGGCTGATGGATACTAGCTCAAGATGCAAAGGCCCAGCAGTAAGCAACCGGTCTTCTTAATTCCCTTTGTTCCTTCTTTTTCTAATTGTCAAGAATCTGGCATATAAATGGCTATTCCCTCAGTGGGAGTTTGGAACTTGGCTGCATGGTGTTAAGAATGGGATCCATCATTTGGGGACTTGGCTGCATGTGATCCAGAAGAGGGATCTATCTATTTGTGGATTTGTAAAGAACCTCCATAGGTCAAATGGTCAGGAACTCTGGTCCGAACGAAGCAGCTCATTGAGATAAAACAAGCTAAGAGATAAGACGACCTGGAGCTCAAGAAGACAAAGAATCCCAGGTGTGGCATCTGTGGTTGCCAACAGAATATTCAAGAGTGGGGTCTGCCTTACCAGCAGGCCTAGATTAGAATCAGGACTCAGCAGCAACCAGGGCCAAAACCTGATTCTAATACCAGGTCTGGGAGAATGGTAAATAACAATTGATACTAGATTATTTATTTATTTATTTTATTCCACTTATATACCACCCTTTGTCAAGAGACCCCAGTGTGGTTTACAACACAGAATGGAAAAAAACAATATATATCAACTACATAATATCTATACAATATAAAAAATTAAAGCAATTATAATGAGAAATACTCAGTAAAATACAAAGTTTCACAACATAAGTTATGACCTACTTATCTCAGGTTCAACTGTAAAATGCCATACATATATAACAGCAACAACCTAAGATATAATTAAGGGAGGGGGAAATCAGAAGCAAGATATATAAAATACAAAAACAATGTACAAGTACAGTCTGGTTTCTATACAAAAGTCGTGCTTAATTCTCCCCTCCCGCCCTCACAGAAAATGGCAGACCCTCCCACCTGGGAGCTTTCCTTTCCTCTTCCAGTCTCTCAGCCTGGGAAATCTCCTCTTCCCTGCCTCTCACAGAGGGTTCTTCCTCCCTCCATCTGCCACTTTCATGTGGGTGAAGTCCTTGCCCCCCCATGACGTCCTAGAAGGTTTCATGTTCCAGTCTCTCTTTGAAGTTCCTTTGCACCAAGGTTGCCACTCAGTGAAGTTGCTTACACAGTGTTCTGGGAGGTTGAAATGTTTTCCCGCTGGCTTTTGAATATTCTCTGTGTCTGCTGGTGGTCTTGTCAAACATAAGCATGGCGTCCTCTACCTCCTTCATGTTATGAACAGCAACAGCAGCTTTGGCAATATACAGAGCATATACAGAGTGCTTTCCTTCACCACCAAGTTGCCACAGCCTGCCTCCACAAACTTGAAAATGGAGGAAAGGCTTCCAGTTCTGATGGCATTAAGGCTGCCAGCATTTTTCTTGCAGGGTTCCTATACTTTGATCCGCAACCTGGCATGCAGATATTGGCAAGAGAAATTTTCCTCATGGCTCTAACATAATGCCAGAAAAAGTGTCACCTGCTTGATTTCCTTGCATCAGACTGGTGTTAAAGGCTGGTGGCTCCATGTCAGTGGGGCAGTGGAATCTGCTCTGGGTTTTAGTCCAAACTTTCAAGGAGCTGCCCAAGGTGCTGAAATGTTCAGACTAAAATACAGAGTGGATTCTGCTGATATGGTGCCATCAGCCACCACTGGTTAAAGGCACAGGAAAACTATTTTCCAATTGAAGCTTTTGCAGCTCCAATCATACTTGAATATGCAGTGCCCAAAAGTAGTGGAGCAACTGCCATTAACTCCCAGTTGTGTGAGTAATGTTGACATCACCTGAACCCTCTGCTCCCATACACACGCACAGGACATCTAATGGGACAAGGCTGTATTCTTAGATCTTTCCCAATTTGGCAGCCTACCTCTGCTGACTCAAAAGACTTCACAGCAGCTGCAGAACTTAAACCTCAACAGGGACCATTGATTCATTCATTGATTCATTTGTTCATTCATCCCAGTGGCAGGCTCCTTCCCTGGAACCTGGATTTCCATCCTCTTTCTCCCCCTTCAAAGTCCTTTTACCTGTTCCAGTTGGCTGAATGTCCAACTCTGCCCGAACACTTTTCACAAGGAACTGTCCCTGTCATCCCACCCATTCTTCCACCACGTTCCCCTGTTCCTTCTGGCTTGCCTCCACAGAAACATCTGGATCACTGAAGAAATCTCGGATGCCTTCCAGATGTCAGCAAGGGTTCCCATGGCAACCAGTTTGGCACATGCAACTACAGAGGATGAAAGGAAGAGATGGGGAGGAGGTGGGAGGAGAGGGTGCATCAGAAGGACTCTTTCCTCCGTGTTTATCTAGTGGCTGCTCCGCAGGACAAGGCGGTGGAACTGCCAAGATGTTGCACAGGAATTTGTGAGGGGAAAGCCACAGATTGGTGTCGTTAAGTCTCTTTCAGCCATTTAAGTCCCTGGGTGCACACTGATGGGGGCTCAGTGGCTTGAACTGGGGAACAGGGAAAGATAGGTGTGCATAGACATACACAAGGAGAACTGTAAGAAGTTGCCTTACACTGACTTATACCACTGGTCTGTCTAGCTCAGCATTGCCACCACTGACTGGCAGCATCTCTCCAGGGTTTCAGACAGGGGACATGCCCAGCCCTATGTGGAGATGCTAGGGGTCTTCTGCTTGTAAACCATGTGCTGTGTCACTGAGCCCACTTTGTTCCATGTCAAACCATTTGTCCATCTAACTCAATATTGTTTACACTGACTGGCAGCAACTCTCTAGATAGAAAATAGGAGTCCATCCTATCACTTTCTCCCATATAAGTGAATGGCTCCTAATTACTTCCATGGGGCAAAGGAAAAAGACTGTGACTTTGCACCAGAGCAGTGACAGCCGGTGGCTCCATGTCAGTGGGGCAGTGGAATTCACTCCAAGTGTTAGTCTGAACCTTGGGCAGCTCCTTGAAAGTGAAGATTAAAACCCAGAGTGGATTCCACTGCTCCATTGAAATGGAGCCTCCAGCCTATACTGCCTCAGAGGACTTTCTGAAAGCTTTTGGCTAGCCACTGCTGGAAACCAGGTGGTTGATTAGATAGGCCCAATTTTGAGAAATCCAGCAAGACTCACGTTCTTTGATTGAAGAATGTTCTTAAAGCAAAGCAAAGCAAAGGTTTCTACCAGTCAGCACTCAAATTTGCACAAAAGTCTCTCCTTCAACTGTGGAAGCCTTGCCTCATAATCCCAGATGAGTAAGGATGGGCTGTGGTTCCTCAGTAGGAGAGGAATGCACTCTAGATATGCTCAGGGGCAGCCTTTTCATGCTGGTGACCTATATTTCAGGGCACTGAAAAACAAGGTAGGGCTAGTCTGACCCCTCTCAGAATACGCTCTGAACACTCCTAAATATAAAAAAAACATCGGAGAGATTCCCAGTCCAGTTCTTCTCTGAGTGATGCTTAAAGCACTTGTCCCCCTGTAACTTCTAGTCATAATCTCATTCTTATCGTCTCCTCATGTACCTCCCTCCTGGCAAGGGGATCCTGCTAAGTCAATGAGTACAGCAGCTGCAGAACTTTTGACAGGGGCTTTTTATTCATCGTGGTGATGGCCAGTTTTCCACTGTTATGTTTTAAGCTCAGAGCCAAAGCTCAGGGTCACTTTTACTTCGATGTGTGTGTGTGTGGGTGGGGGGGAGACAGGGGAGGCAATGTTGAGTTGCATGGATTGAACATAAAAACAGCAGAAGTGTCTGCAGTGGGTTTTGAACCTAAACACCAGTAAGACTGGCCAGACCAGAAAAGAGTCACCTTTTAACATCAAAAGGCTAGAGCAAGTCATTTGGTGCTGTCTGGCCAGGGCCAGTCCGAGACATCTTTCTGGCTGAGGCAAAAGACAAGATGTGCCCCTTCCCAGTGTCCCATGTATAGAAATTCATCAGATTTGTTATTGAACCTTCTTTCAAAAATTGGTGATAAGTCAATGTCACTCTTAGGGGCACAGGCTGGGCCATGAGGCCCACACAATTCAGCCCTGCAACACCTTGCTGGGTTCCCCATTACCCCCACACACACCATCTGCCACCTGAGTTGGCTGCCTCACTCTGCCTAATGGTAGGGCTGGCCCTTTTTATTGTGCCAGCTTCTCTCAAACCCTCTCTCCCTCCTGGTAAGCAACAGAGACCCATGTTCTGGGAAGCTAGTGTAGCGTGCCTCTGCTCCCCTGTTGAGCTGCTTCTGCACAAATCCTGGATTTCTTTACTTGGGATTTCTGCCCCTACACCCACCTGCGTCTGCTTCTTTCAGCCTCTCCTGCTCGTTGCCACAGATTACCTCCTTGGATATCCACCGCTCATCTCTGTAGCTATGCAGGAATCTTGCCCCTCATTCCAGCAGACAGAATTGGCCCCATGGGCCTGACTCAGCCACCAAGGCTCGTCATGACTAGTGCTCGATTCCATCCTCTCTATCAGGTTCCTGATACTTTTGCTGGATGTTTCATTGCTCAACAATAGCTATTATAGAGAGGCACTTCCCCCACCCCCTTGATAAGACACCAACATTTTCTTTCTAGCAACTTGACTCTCTTTCCCATTATCTTTCCCCTGGGGGAAGAAGGAAAGAGTTCCTCTCCATCTTCTTTATGGCAGCCTCTTAGGTTTGAGGCCTGTTGCTAACGTTACACAGTCCCTTATAGTTTTAACATTTTATCAGCATGAACGCTTGCTTTTCAATCTCCTCCCATTTGACCTAATTCCTTCTTTTACTTACTCTTGGCATACAGAACGATCCTTGAGGTATCTAGCAGAGGTATTTATTTTGTTTTTATCCCTTCAGGCCACATTGGGTCCACCAGGCTTAAAGGTAAGTCTTTCACCTTTCTGATGGGAGGTTCTATGACCTTAACTAAATTGTGAATGCGTGTTTGGGGGGAGTCCCTTTGGGGTCCGGGGTCCTAAGCTTCTGTTGCTATCTCTCAAGAAGAATTAACTGTCTGGCTTGCCATCATTAGCTAGGTTAAAAAAGACTGCTGATATTTTGTATTTCCTTTTAAAACCTTATTTTTATTATATATATGATAGATAGATAGATAGATAGATAGATAGATAGATAGATAGATAGATAGATAGATAGATATACACACACCAAAATATGTAAGTTACCCCATCCAAGACATTCCCCAGATTGTAGTATGTATTTGCATATTGAATCTAACTAGGGATGCAGGAGAAATTTGATTTAATTCACAGCTGAAGCCGAATCTATCAGATTCACACTTGCCGAAATAATATGCAAACTGAAATACAGCCATCCTTTGAAATTCACACTTATCCAAATTTCACGATGCAGTTTTCCAACCAATGTTTACAAAAATGCACAATAGGGGAAAATGTGCATAAAAATGAATGTGTTAGTGAAAATAACATACAAAAATATGTTATATTAGAAGTTGCTTGCCAAAATGTGTACATTTGTCAAAACTGTATACAAAAATGTGTTTACTAGGAGCAATTCGCACTAAAATCGTGAAGAATTTCCATGAGGATTTTTTAAAAACAAACAAACAGGCAAATGGCTTCAGAAATGTGGAGAACTGAATTTAAGATTGGAAAAATGAGAAACTGAGAGAAATGAAACTGACAGATCCTCCCACCTCTAATTCTAAGAGTCCACAATGCATGCTGTGTGCTTAAATGGTACTATTCCTTTCATCATCTTTTCCAGGCATGTTATTTTCCCTGTTACTGCTTAATTACTGTCATCATTTAGTGATTTTTAAATATTAAACAGTTTATAAATGCTTTTAAATAAATAAATAAATCCACCATGTTGTTCTGCAAGCTTTGCAGTTACCGCACACAAACAGATTTCTGTAAGTTGCAAATATTTTCATTTGGGGATATATGTAATGATGTAAGGTGAGGGGGACTAGAGTGTGCTGATTTCTGAGGCTGCATACACACACTGCATTTAAAGCATGTTGCTTCCCCCAAAGAATCCTGGAACTATAGCAGTAGAGGTAATAGTTTATTGTTTTTAGCCAATGGCCATTACAATGTGAATGTCAATGTAAAACATCTGGTAAAACATACATATAAAACGTATATAAGACATCAGGAATCTATCCAATGATACATAAATAAGACCCTGAGTTTTCAAAAACTAATTAAAATGATTATAGAAATGTTGGTATTTATTTCATTTATTCATTTGTTTAGGTTAAAATGTGCTCAGGTGAGTCTCCCTTTGTTGGTAGGACTCATGTGTTTTAGGAAGGCCATTCTTATCTTCGCTGCGGCTAGTGCAAACAGGGCTACCCTGTAGGTGACGAATTTGTCTTTGTCTGCCTGTAGCCATCTTACCTTAAGTTCATCTGACTGGCCTTCTAATAAAGACTGAAAGGGGAAAATGAACTTTGTCCTTGGTGAGTCGTACAGAGCGCAGTGTAGTATATAGTGCTCCATGCCTTCTATTTGTCCCGACCCACATATGCACAATCGATCTTCTAATGGTTTTTTTGAATATCTGCTATAGTTCATCACTCACAAAGCTACAACTCCCAGTACCCTCAACAAATGACAGTTCCCAGGATTCTTTGGGGAAAGTCATGTGCTTTAAATGGATAGAGTGGTTAAGGTACAGCCTTGATTTGCCATCAAATTCCAGAAGACAGGCATTGTAAGGAAGGCCAACCACTGTTGTTGGAAAAGCTGTGAGCAGAGCAATCCAAGTCAGGCGACTTGGTCAGACGCTGGTGGGATATGGGGGAGGCGGTAGGGAAGGAACTGGTGGGAAGCTCTGTGGCATTCACTCGCTGTTCAGGAGCCAGCAGACAGGCTGACCACTGGCTCATTTAGGAGCCACGCAGGGGGGCCTGAAGTCAAAAGCTGGCTCCCACAAATACTCCTGCTGGGGAGTAAGCACTCCCCACTGACTGGCACTGAAATACTTTTACTCTGTCAGCCTATTTCCCAGCGGAAATATTGCTCAGATCAGCACCTATTTGGGGACCTTCCTCTGGCTTCTGGCGGCTTTCCATATGCACCGGGCAGCCCCCCTGGCTGAGCTGGCAGGGTCCCAGTGGAACCAAGTCTCAGCCTGGATGAGGGGCTTCTCCCAGCAGAGCCAGGCAGAGCCTGGTGGTGCTGGGAGCCTGCCAGCACTGCCAGGGGTCCGCCACATCCAACTCCCCCCAGCGCAGCGCAAATACAAGTTGGATTGTGCCCTAAGCCTGCTATTAATTTTCAGACTAGAGATCTGAAGCAGACAGTGGGAGAACTTCCACTCCCATGCCTATGATGTCACTGTTATTCTCTCTCATATCCCCTCTCAGTCTTAATCCTGACCCCGTTTTACTCTCCCCCAAATAGGGAGGGTGCGTGTGAAGGGCAAGGATGGTGTTTACATGTGATGGAGATTAATGAGATGGTATATGTGTTTGCATGCAGACATCAAGTGAAGTCATATTTTTGTCATCGTGTGCTGCTCTCATCCACGACGTGTGTTTTTTGTGTTTGATTTGGGGGCTGGGGAAATGTCTTCTGCCTGGTGGACTAGTTTTCTTTTTGCTGGCATGAAACAGTCCTTTTCTCAAGGGACTCCTCCTCTTTCACGCAGGGTGGGAAAGGTGAACGTGGACCACCAGGGACCTATGGATCCAAAGGGGAGAAAGGCGATCGTGTAAGTATGGATGGCTTCCCCCACCCACACGTCTCCATTGTATTCTTGGGTGGGCTGTCACATGGACTGACTCCTGTAACTTCTCTGACTCATGTTCTGGGGATCAACATGTTTGCCTTGGGGCACAATTCTTCTTCTTCATTATTATTATTATTACTGTTGTTATTGTTGTTGTTGTTCTCTAGGGTGCTGACTGTGTCAGGATCTCTCCTGAAGCCCCATTGCAGGTAAGCTGTCTCCCATCCCTGGAAAGTGATGATGCCTGCTCGGCCTCTCTCACCTCTCCTTTGACCAGTGTTGCTGTCCTAACTCCCCTCCTGTTTGTTCCTTATCTTTTCTGAAGTGTGCTGAAGGCCCCAAAGGAGAACAAGGAGGAAGGGTAAGCATGTGTTCACAACAGCCTTATCCAATTTGTGCCTTCCAGATGTCTTGGACTACAACTCCCTTCAGCCCCTGGTGCCAAACTGTTTAGGGCTTTACTTACCTTTGGCTCTAGCACTGACCACCTTTGGTTCTGATCTTGCCCATTCTTGACTCTAGCTCCACCAATTGCCAGGATGCAGCCCCCAAGAGATTACCTACAAGGGAATACAGCCCTCAAGAGAAAAAAAGGTTGCCCATCCCTAGTTTGAGATACACCATTGCTATGGTTTCTTGAGAAGTACGTACAGTACTTTTCTACATACAGTACTTATGTACGTACGCACAGTAAAACAGAACTGTCATTAGAAGGTAAAATGATGAAACTGAGGTTATTATACTTTGGACACATAATGAGAAGACATGATTCACTAGAAAAGACAATAATGCTGGGGAAAACAGAAGGGAGTAGAAAAAGAGGAAAGCCAAACAAGAGATGGATTGATTCCATAAAGGAAGCCACAGACCTGAAGTTACAAGATCTAAACAGTGTGGTTTATAACAGATGCTACTTGAGGTCGCTGATTCATAGGGTCGCCATATGTTGTCGTCGACTTGAAAGCACATAACAACAACAACAGCTTACAGTGGTGGCTTCATAGGCAGTACTGGTCACCAACAGATTAATATGTAAGGCATGGAAAACCACAGTATCACCTGCAGTTAGAAACAGGTTACCATTTGCAGGATTGGGGCTTCCATATTGTTCTTGAGCCAATCAGAGTGAGGACAATGCTTTCTGTGCTCATTCTAATACATTCTGGTGGAAGTGGGGGGTGGGGATGGCTTCTGCCAGGACTGTGAAATGGGTGGCAGCAGTTAAAATGGCCAAGCTTTCCAGTTATTTCTCAGTTTCAAGTTGAAAATTATTTTGGGTGAAGTTTCTGCTCAGCCTTAGCAGCAATATATGAGTAGCATGAAAATACGATAGAACTTGCAGTTTGTGAGCATGTCATATGTGATGCTTTCCTGGAGTAAAAGGGAACTCCAAAGGAGGGGAAATGACAGACTCTGTAGTGTGCCTACGTCCTGGTGTTCCCAGGATACAAGGCCTAGTTCTCACTGAAGTAGGAAATTAGTGTCTGGACTGTACCACTTCAGTCTGGTACAAGTGGGGGCTCACATGATAGACTGCTCTTTTCCATACCAGACAAGTCTGTCCAGATAGAAAAGTAGCATGTTGAGGGGAAAGTTTAGTCTCTAATCCTTCTCCCTGACATCTTCTTTTCTACATGCAGAGAATTGTTTTATGTGGAGGAGAATCCTGTCACATGAGTCCCTCACTTGCAACCTGAAGAGGGCGCAGCTAGGGATGGGGAATAAATTTGATTCAGTTCACATTTGAAAGCGAATTTACCTAATTTGCACTTTTCAGAACAAGATGCAAACTGAAAACACAAGCATTTCTCCACATTTTGCAATACTGTTCTCCCACCACACACTTTATAGTGTGTACAAAAATGCATATATTAGTGTAAAGTGTCCATATAAACAAATTAGTGAAAAAATGTAGAAAAATGCATTATATTAGGGGACATTCCTTTGCAAAAATAATAGGCAAAACTGCATACAAAAATGTGAATACTATGAGAAATTAGCACTAAAATGCATGAGAACTTTTTTTAAAAATTACAAATTGATGTGGAAATGTGGAGAACTGAATTTAAGATTAGAAAAATGAGAAATGGAGAGAAACCAAAATTATCATCCCTTGGTGCAGTTTAGGCACAAATTTACTGCTTTGGTGAGGATTAGGAGATTAGGCCAGAGAGAATATCAGCAGTGGCTCAAATTTAGGATAGCCAGGGTTTATCCATGACCTGGTCTTGGACAGAACTTTGGGACATCACCAGTCTTTGATACAAAGGAGTGCTATAGAGCTGTGCATACTCCGGCATCTGACTGGCAGAGGTTGGTCCACTCAATGGCATCTTCCTTATCTGTCTCCTCAGATATCCCTGCATTGAAGCCCATGCACCAAATTCTCTTTAGCCTTCTTGGTTCAGCCTGACCTCAGCAGGGCCTGCATCTATCAAATACAGCTTGAGCTTAGCAGGTCATCAGTTGACAGGCCTCCCTCGACCCAAGTGACCCAGCTCTGACCTTTTACTGACCCATCACTTCACACTTTGTGATCTTCCCTTTGCTGTTTTTCAGAATGTCTGCCCTTCTTTTCCACTTTTAAAGATACTGATTTGAAGAAGGGCCAGTGTGTTCAGGGCCAAAGTTTATCCAGTGAATGATAAATATTTAAGTTACAGCTTCCTGTGGCTAGGCCTGTGATATCACTGTGTGTGTCTGCATCTGCCTGTGTCTGGCCAGCTGTTTCTGCACTCTCTGCTTAATGCATTAACAAAAACTCAGAAATGTGCTGGTACTTACGGATTTTACCAGAGCCAAAGCCTTTGGCTGTATATTTCAAACTGTTATAAAGAATTCAGCCTTTCTCTCCTAAGAGGGACCGCAAACGACTCTCCTTTCTGCCCATTCTCTCTCCTCCTTTCCTTCTCCCTTTGGCTTTCTCTGTGCCCCCAGAAGGCTTTTTGCTCCAACCCCCCTATTCTCTGCCTACTCCTTTCCTAGGCCGCTGCTTCCTCTTCCCCTCATTTCCCCAGACCCACTGCCTGTACCACTGCCCTCTGAGATCAGAGTAATTCAGCCAATGACAGCCAGAGCCTAATGTGACACAAACAGGCAGCTTAGCTTCTAGGCGATAGAGGCTTTATCACCACTGCCACTGCCCAATCTGCTTAGTGCTTGACATTATCCTCTGCCTTGTTATGCTGAGGCTAGGGGCTCTTGGGGTACGTGGGAACAATAAAAATGTACTGCCTTCGATTCTGACTTATGGCAATCCTATGAATAAGGTTTTCATGACGCTGAGAGGCAGTGACTGGCCCAATATCACCCAATGAGCTTCATGGCTGTGTGGGGATTCGAATCCTGGTCTCCCAGGTCGTAGTCCAACACCTTAACCACTACGCCACACTGGCTCTCGGGGAGAGAGAGAGAAAGAGAGCTTTTCTCGTCAGATCAGATGTGATCCAGGCAGGTCAGGGCCAGGACCTTGGGCAGCTCCCAGTAGGCCCTGCTGGCTGAGCTATGGGAAATGTCTCCGCAAAGGACCAGGACTTATTTGAAGGCGTATTATTTATTTATTTAGACTATTTCTATACCGCTTAATATATAAAAAGATCTCTAAGCGGTGTAGAGAACAGTAAAACAACTACAACAGGTATTAAGATTTAGCAGAGGAAGTATTGATCACATCATAAGAAGCCACCAGGAACAACAAGATGAAATTGGCTTGCCTTTCAACAGATCAATAGAGTGCAATGCTGCCCATAAGAAGCAGTCATTTGGAATGTTTAGGTGTATTGTCATTCATGTAAAGGATTTCCTCTTAGGCATACTCATTGTTAAGATGGAAAGATGAATCTAAGGTAGATGAATTGAAATTATTTCAATTTCCCCCCCGCCTCTGATCAATTAATGATTGCAGCATGGGTTGCAAACAAAGCAAAAAGCTTAGTTTAAAAACAAAAAAAAATCATTAAAACAAATCAAATATACTTATTGCTAAAAATGGATGACATGGCCTTCTAGTGGCTTGACCTCTCCCCACCCCCACCCATAGAATCCCTGTCTGCAACCTTTAAAGGACCCATTATTGATTTTGCAGTCATATGCTGTTGCATGGCTCAGGAGCAGAAGCCTCTACATGGGAGTTATCTGCAGAGGCTGAGTCTGATGAGAGAGCTACGTCCTCAGGCTGGGATGGTGTTGTAGGGGGTGCCCATAACTTCCTTCCCTCCAAACACCAAACATGAAGGTCTCTAAGCAATGCTGTGTATGTTGATTTGCTAAATCCAGCCCTGAGCATTTGGGATAGCTTGGGCTACACAAATCTACCCCACTAATTAATGAACCATTTTGTTGCTAATAGGGACCACCAGGATTGCCTGGAACTTTTGCGGAGAAGGTAAGTTTCCTAGTTTTGGAGAAGAAATGTAGCTGGTCCAAGGGAAGGTGGCCCATTGAAAGTTCTTCTCCTCACACCTCATGACCGGAGGTTCTGCCACAAGAAATCTATTCATTTATCTTTTTGATATGTGGCATTTTTATACCACCTTTCATCCAGAATGATCCCAAGGTGCCTCCTAGCTTTCTGGGAAAGGACTCTTGGGAGCTCTCTAGAGAAGCTGTGATAAGAGCAAGATCAGCTGAGGCTCTCTGGATGGTTACAAAGAGTGGATGACAGCCAGGAAGCAAGGAACCACGGGACTCCAGGCTGTGGTGATCCCAGTGATGTTCCTAGAGCAGCCTTCCCCAATCTGGTGCCCTCCAGCTGCTTTGGACTATGACACCCATCAGCCCCAGCCAGCACATGCTGATGGGAGCTGTAGTCCAGAACATCTGGAGGGCACCAGGTTGGGGAAGGCTGTCCTAGAGTAGAATCAAGGGGGATATTGAATTAATTACTAACACTTGTCCTTCTTCATTGTTTCCTTCAGGGGCAAAAAGGTGAGAGGGGCGACTTTGGTCTTCAGGGAAAGCCAGGAAACCCAGGGCGTGATGTAAGTTGTGCAGTTTTGGTTCTCTTGTACAGCACACCCCTCTCTCCTTCTACCCCTATTCCTCTCTTTTCTTCCTTCTCTTTACCATGGTTGTACTCCAAATGGTAACCTGCTTAATACCTGGCCATGTATTTGGAGGCCATTTCTGATGTTTTTTAAATGTATACTTTCCCCTAACGTATGCATTGTTGTACATGTTGTTTTGTTGAAGAACTGCATCGCAAAATTTGGAGAAGCACGAATTTCAAAGAATGGCTGCATTTTGGCTTGCAGGTTGTTTCAGGAAGTGTGAATTAGATTGTTCCACAATAAAACGTGGACTGAACCACATTTCTTCCCCAGCTTCAGTGTGAATTTACTCTCCTGTGTGAGGAGTGTCCATCTGAAAGCTCAGCCTCTGTGATGGCCCAGCCTTTCACACACGTGCAAGTTATCCTTTGATTCTACATGCATATCGCTTGATGACTCGTTTGTGTGATCAAAGCGTTGATCTTCTCTAGCTGGAAGGGATTCTTCAAAGAAATCCACTGGGAAGCTGCTGTCTTGGTGTTCGAGACTGAACCCTTCATATGTAGACAGAAATTTATTAGCTAAATAAACAATATATGGGAAAGGCCACTCATCCATTCCAGTCTCTAGGATTCCCATTGATTGCAGGACATTTTATTTTAATCACAAGTACATTTTAAAAGTTTTTATTTGATGTTTCCTTGTTGAGCTGTTGAAAATGAATACTGTACTTCCCTTCATTGCTGCATTTTCCAACACTCATTTTCATCATATTGGAACACATTTAAAAGAATACTCACACGGCTTCTAGTGACATTTCCCCATAAATGTTATAGTATAATTTCCCCAAATCTATTATTGCCCAGTCTGGCTTCCTGTAGGGGCTCTGGAATGCTTTATCAGTGCAGATACACCATAAATCACCTTCCCATTCTGTTCAGTGATCTCTTGTCAAGGCTGAGCCTGGCCAGAGCAGCCCTGCTAAATCAAACTGAAGGCTTATGTAGTATGGACAGGGGGAAAATTGAGTTCAATTTCAAAACTTTTTAAAGCAAACCTATCTAATATGCGCTTCCCAAACCAAATCAAAACACAGCTATCCTTTCAAATTTGCACTATGCAGTTCCCTAACCAAGGAATGTGTACAAAATTGTATATATTAGGGTGAAAATGTGCATAAGAAGCATACATTCATGAAAATAAATATTTAGGAGAAATGTGCACAAAAATGTCAATGAGGGCTTTAAAAAATAATAATACTGATTGCAAACTAATATGCCAAACTGAGCGTAAGATAGGAAAAATGAGGAACTAAGAGAAATGGACACATTTGTCCCTCCCTACACCTAGTCCAGTATCCTGCTTCTCACACTGGCACACAAACAGACCACAAAAAGAACAGCATGTTCCCAGCATCTGACATCCTATGGCATGCTCCTCCTCGGAGATTCCAGTTATCTGCTGTGGCTAATAGCCCTGAATCACCTTCCCCAACCTGGTGCCTTCCTGATGTCGTTGGGCTACAACTCCCATGAGCCCCAGGCAGGACAGCCAATGTGGTAGGCACCAGGTTGCGGAAGGCTGCCCTAGACAGTCTTTTCCTCCTCCATGGATTTATCTCATTCACTTTGAAAGCTACGAATGAGCGTCTCTGGTAGCACATTCCATGCTTGAATCCAGACCCATGAATGTATGTTGTGCAATCCAGTGTTCCTTTCTATCCATTGCTGGAATTGGAATAGGATAGTTGCACTGGAGCCTGAAGTGCAGGAGGCAGGAAGTCTTGTTCTGTTGACCAGACAAGGGCAGAAGGACAGATTCTTGCCCAATCCAGAGGCTTTATACTGCTGGCCAATCACAGAGGCCAATTTTGCACTCCCTATTACAGAGATGGGAACTCAGGCCAAGGGACCGAATGTGGCCCACCAGACTTCTCTGTCTAGCCTTTGAGATTCTCCCCAGGCCACACCTCCTCTCCAGCCCTGCTTTGCATCTTCTTTGGCTGTTTTTGCCTGGCTGCAAAGCGCCCTTGACCTCTGATAATGCCTTTTGTTTGCCTGGACGGCAGACAGAGAGGAATCTGAGTGTGTAGAAACTGGACTACTGGACAAAGGTGAAATTCACGTTTGTTGCACATCCAGCCCACTTTTGCCTCTGGTGTGTGGCTCCTAGAAGGGTGTACAGAAGAGAACGAGGCCCTCTCATTGGAAATAGTTCCCCACACCTGCCGTGTTCCCTTCTGAGCCTGGAGAGAGTTCTGAGGCATGAGCTCATACAGTTGCAGATAGCTCACTGGGCTGAGCCCTGCCCTCAGTCTGTGAGGCTCCCCGTTCAACCTCTAAAGACCCTGATAACAGAGCTGGCTCCACGTAAAGAAGTCCCCCTGGAATAATTATTTCTTTTGTCCCTACCCAGTGCCGGACTAGAGAGATTTGCATGGGACCCAAAGGCCAGAAGGTACTGTTATGCTTCTCGCACTTGAAGCTGGAGGTAACCTCAAGGGGAAGGAAGGGATGGTTCTTCCAACTGGGTTATCACTAGTAACAGCTGTGTCTGTGTTTTAGGGTGATCCAGGATATGTCGGTCCTGAAGGACTTGCTGGGGAACCGGGACCCCCAGGGCTGCCAGGTCCGCCTGGAATTGGCCTACCAGGAAAACCAGTAAGACCTGGGTTTCTGCCTGCCTGCCTGCCTTTGGCTTCTTCACGCTGGCTTCTGCTAGCAGCATAGACCTTCTTTGGTAGTTTGTTAAATATATGACTTAGAGGATCATGCTAAAGCACCAAACAAGACAGGTTTGTTTGCTTAATTCAAGTCAGCTGCCAGCAGGTGGAGACAAATCAGGTTGGCCTGGGGCATGGCCACACCATGTCATTTTCCTGATCTAAGTCCCCCCCAAAGCTGCGATTTGCCCCATGGGGGAATAGAGACAAGTATGGTTTCCTCCGCCAGGAAAATAGCAACTTCTGGGAAATAGTTTAGATCAGGGAGATGATGCAGGGGGAAAGAGTTAAACACCACCTTCCCCAGCACTAGGACTATGATCTGATCCTCCCACCCCAAGGCTACTTGGAACTGGGGGGGAAATGAGAGGTCCTGTTTGTAGATCTCCCACATTATGTCCAGTTTGGCCCTTATTCTTCTGCGTGTCTTGGTTTGTCTGTGGTGTATTTCCATATGCTGCTTTTTGGGTACAGCTTGTGATTAAAATTTCTTGTAGCCCACTGTGGGCTGGAAAGGTGGGCTGGGGAGGGTTCGGCTGGGATGAGCTGGTTGGGGGGCATTCAAAGTGGGAAGCAAGAGCAGGTTTTTGCATAAGTGAACATTTTTGGTAGATAGCTAGTGTCTGCATTGTATTTAGTTAGCAAAGCAGGGCTGATTCAATGTTTTATTCTTTTCAATATCCATAGGGGGCAGAAGATAGATCTGGATCTTTTGATAAAAACCAGGAGTGGGGTTTTGTGGGAAAGGACTTGTGATCTTGATTCTGGCACTGATCACAAATTCCTGAGCTAAGCATGTGCTCAGGGGCAACCTGTTATTTAATTCTTCCCATGTCTGCCCAGCTGAGCCACTATTATGTACCTAGCTCTGATTGGTGGACCTCAGGGATCTACTAAACAAAATAGAACCTGGAAATCTGCAGCTTGCCTACACTCCTGAGCTAGCCCAACCCCCTGTTCAGTGCAGGATGCAACTACAGGATCCCTGACAGATGACCATCCAGCCTGTGTTTAAGTACCTCCAGTTAGTGGTGGCTGGGGGCTCCCTGTCAGTGGGGCAGTGGAATCTGCTCTAGATTTTAGTCCAAACTTTCAAGGAGCTGTCCAAGGTGGACAAAACCTGGAGCAGATTCCACTGCCCCACAGATGTGGAGCACCAGCTGACAGTCTCTAATGAAGAAGAGTCCACCACTTTCTGAAGCTGTCTGCTCCACTGTCAAACAGGTCTTCCTGTGAGGAAGTTTCTCCATAAGTTTAGCCAAATTCTGCTTCCCTCTCATTTCCACCCATTGGTTCCTGTCCTGTTCAGGGCAGCCTTTCCCCCTCTTTTTATTTCTTCTTTGCTATACAAATATCAGAACAGTATAAAACAATACATAACACACAACAAAAGAAAGGAAAAAAGGAGCATTAATCACATTGTTGCATATAAAGAAGTCTGATATTTGGAGGCAACCATTCTGTCTCTCCTTAATCATCTCTTCTTGTGGCTAATTCAGCTCTTTTAACCACCCACCATAGAATTTGATTTCCAGACTCCTCCTCATCCTGGTTGCCTCCTCTGGCCATGTTCCAGGTTGCCAATGTCCTTCTCAAAATGTGGCATCCTGACCTGGCACAGGACCTCAGATGCAGCCTGACCAGTGCAGAATAGAATGATCACTTCTCATGATTGGAACAGATTCTGTGAATGCAGTCTACGATTAGGTTTTAGGTTTTTTCAGCAGCTGTATCACACTCTTGGTTCCAGCTTGCCATCAGCTAAGGCACCTACGTCCTTCTCCTAAGTACAGCAGCCAAGCCAAATCTCCTGCATCCTGTATGTGTGATTTTGAATTTTTGCACTTGGAATGCAGGACTTTACATTATCTCTGTTGAATTTCATCTTGTTGGTTTCTGCCTAATATTCCAGGCTTGGCAAGAACATTTTGAATCTTAACTCAATCTTCTATGGTGTTTGTTAGATACCCAGCTTGGCTTTGTGTTATCTGCAAATTTGAGAAGCATCCCCTCTACACCCTCCTTCAAGTCATATAGAAAGAAGATTCTGAACAGCACAGGGCCTAGGACAGAGCCCTGTAACACTCCATCTGAGACCTTATTTCAGTTTGATGCAGAGCCATTAATGAATACTTGAAGGGTACAATAGCTGAACCAGATATGGATCCACCTAATGGTGGTTAGGGCTGTAAAAAGGCAGAGACTTCTGTTCCAACCTGTATGCATCACAATCAGTGCTGTTTCTGATTTGCTGCAGATCAGTTTCCACTAAATACTATATTAGCTGTCCCTCCAAAAGCCTTCCAAAGTTAAAAACCAAATGCCTGGGAGAAGAGAAATGTTTTAGCCTGGCACCTAATGATGGTGCCAGGCATACCTTCCTAGAGAGAACATTCCACAAATGGGGGGCCACCACAGAGAAGGCCCATTGGGACAACATTTGCCCATCTCAAGTCTCTTCTGGGATCTCACCTTACCTCTTTGAATTCTCAAAGATTACAATCCATGGCTCTGAAATAATATCTGCAAGCTCCTTCAGCACCCAAACATGTAATTCATCTGGCCCTGGAGACATGAACTCACTTAAAGTAGCTAGGTGTTCTCTCACCACTTCCTAGAATCATGGAATAGTAGAGTTGGAAGGAGCCTATAAGGCCATCAAGTCCAACCCCCTGCTCAATGCAGGAATCCAAATCAAAGCATTCACGACAGATGGCTGTCCAGCTGCCTCGTGAATGCGTCCAATGTCGGAGAGCTCACTACCTCTCTAGGGAATTGGTTCCATTGTCGTATGGCTTTAACAGTTAGGAAGGTTTTCCTGATGTCCAGTCGAAATCTGGCTTCCTGCAACTTGAGCCCATTATTCCGTGTCCTGCACTCTGGGACGATCGAGAAGAGATTCTGGCCCTCCTCTATGTGACAACGTTTCATGTACTTGAAGAGTGCTATCATATCTCCCCTCAGTCTTCTCTTCTGCAGGCTAAACATGCCCAGTTCTTTCTGTCTCTCCTCATAGGGCTTTGTTTCCAGTCCTCTGGTCATCCTTGTTGCC
Organism: Rhineura floridana; assembly: GCF_030035675.1. NCBI lineage: Eukaryota > Metazoa > Chordata > Lepidosauria > Squamata > Rhineuridae > Rhineura > Rhineura floridana. Next base: position 7,394,655 of record NC_084494.1, read on the forward strand.
CTCCTCTGGACCTGTTCCAGTTTGTCAGCATCCTTCTTGAAGTGCGGAGACCAGAACTGGATGCAGTATTCAAGATGAGGTCTAACCTTACCATTCTTGGGCTGCAAGTCTCTCATCATATCATTTCTTCTACTTTTTTCAGTTCACACATAATCCCCCTTGTAGGAGAAGACAGAGGCAACACAGAAACTGAATAGTTTTGCCTTCACTCTTGTCACCTTCCCCACCCTCCCCAAACAGTGACCTACCCCTTCTTAGTTCTTCTTTTTCTTGCTCTGAATATAGCCAAGAAACCTCTTTGGCTGTTTATAGCATCTCTCACAAGATTTTGTTTCGTTTTAAAAAGAAAGAAGATTCTAGACCTTATGGTTGTGGAGGTAAGTTTAACAACATGTAAGCCAAGAGTGGGGAACCTTTGGCCCACCAGGGGGTCTAAGTTGGCCCATGAGGCCATTTTCCCCAAACCATGCCTATCCACCCATCAGCTGATATCACTTGTGATGTCATCTGATGGGCAGGAGGGCAGGGTTAAATCCTATGTTGGCTGCACATGCCTGCTCCTAGCAGGCAACAGGGGTGTGCAGCCAACACGGTATAGCTTAACCCACTGCTCATCAGCTGCTGAGCAGGGGTTAAATCCTGCACAGTTTGGCAATAGGATTCCATGCAAACCCCTTCCTTTATCCAGGAAGGGGTTTGCATAGAATCATAGAATAGTACAGAGTTGGAAGTGGCCTATAAGGCCATAGAGTCCAACCCCTTGCTCAATGCATGGAAACACCTGCAAAAACAAAGGAAAAAAACCTCTGTATTAGCAGGAGATCCCAATGCAAATCCTGCATCCCATAGTGCCAGATGCCATCAGCAGAGGGGGATGCTACACAAGACTTCTCAGGAATCCAGGAGAAAATCTGTGATGCTCTGCTTACCTCTTTATCCCTCCGGGCGAGCAGCGACTATGAAGATGAGGATTACAGCACTGTACAAGAAAGACAGGCCTTGTCCCAAAGAGCTTGCAATGTACCTTTTGGCAGGAGAGGAGAGGCAACATCAAGAGACAAGGCAGGAGAGTGACAGAGCCAAGGGACACAAAGAGCAAATGCGAGCAAATGCATTTACCCAAATTTAGGGTGTATATTCTGTTATGCAAATAAAAATATATGCAAACCATTAATTTGTATAATTGGGACAGAATCTGGAGTTCTTTTTTAAACTCACACTGCCTGCAGTGTAACATGCAAACAGACCCAAAATTTCTCCCTTTTAATGCCTTACATAAGCTGTTCCTCATAAGCTGTTGGCCCAACCCCAGCATTGTTTGGATGTTTTGTGCGTATGTGTGGTTGTTGTGTATATTGCGGGTTTTTCCCCCTTAAATTTTTTTTTAAAAAAGTCGTTTCTACAACTTTGGTTCTGTTCCAGTGTAGCCGCTGGCAGCAAGGAGAAACATTGAGCAACAGGCAGTGGGTGTTGCTTTCATGAAGCCTAAGCAGTGTTTACAGCACTGACAGATTTGTGAAAAGAGTCACTAAGAGGACCTGCTTTTCAGGAATCTGAGCAAGGGGCCCTGGGGGAAGCCTGTATGCACCATCCCCTCTTATCTTCCCCCAGATGCCACCAGCCAGTGCCTGCCCACCACCACTCCCTCTGAGAGCCCAGTCTCTCCAAGGTTTTCAGCTGCTTCAGGTTGTATAGCAGGTAGAGTTGCCAGGTTCATGGCCTGAGACTGATCCTGTATCTTTAAGAGAAGAGAAAGTCAGCCAAGTGCAGGTGTTCTTGCAACCCTGTAATGGGAAAAACCACAAGGTGGAATTCTCCCTTCCCCCTCCACAACTTTTAAAGATACAGAAGACCTCTTGGTTGCCAGGCCTGGCCTTAACCACTATACCACACTGGCTCTCTTGTTTAGTCAGCCTCATAACCCAGATAGAAGGAACGAAGGAAAGGTCAAAAGTGGGTTAAATTAAATGCAAAGAAATAGAAATACACCAAATTTATACTTAGAAACAAAGGCCAGGAGAGTGTAGAAGATTGCAGTGCAACCTCCCCTCCCTTTGGTTTCTCATAGTCATGGATATCAAAGTCATACAGAATGCAGGGTGTGTCATAGGCATAGCAGACCTTATCTGACAGAACTGGTATATTTTCTGGGTCCTCTTTGGAATGACAATGACCTTGGTGGCTCATTCAGCTAGTGAACAAATGTAACAGTTCTGCTTTCATTCCAGGGTGATCCTGGTGGCCCCCCAGGCCCGAAAGGAGAGAAGGTAGGCATAATCATGTATATAGCTTTGGAGAGTCCCAGTGATGATCCCATCCCAGAAATCTAGTTGACCTCATTTCTCTTGTTCTTGCCTACTGTGTCCAGTCCCACTTTATGGATCTTATTCTCTTTTTCCAGGGAGGCTCAGGACCTCCAGGGCTGAGCGGCTCAACCGGAAAGCCGGTAAGTTCCTCCTCTAGCAAGCAAACCAACAAACCAAAGCCAACAGGGAGGATCTATGGAACTACAAAAGATCCCAGAACAGTTATCGGAAAGAGGGGCTGTTACACCTCGTGTGCTTTTGCGCTCTTCACTAGGCTCCCTGCACCCTGGTCATGTGCCATTGAGGGACAGTCAGGAAAAGTGGGGGGGGGGGGCAAGACCTTGCCAGTTGGGGACTTGTTGGGTTGATGCATCATATGTATATGAGACCGATTTGAGACAACTCATGCTTGCAGAGCTATAAGAAAAGCGATGCCATCCAGCAATATAGAGAGAGTTATAAGCAGACTCAAGGTAACCAGGGGCAGAGAATTCCTCAAACAGCCCCATCATAACTCAGTGGTATGGAAAGTTGGCTGCCGGGGGACAGGAGGAGAGAGTCAACCAGGTTGTGGGGGGTGGGCAGAGAGTGACTGGTACAGGAGGATGGACTGACACACACTGTGGGTTATATTCAATGTAGTGCTGAATTGAACGTTCTGTCAGCTTGCAACTTTTTTTCCTTGCACAATGGAACATTCTAGCAGGCTTTCGGGTTGGTCATTCCCCTTATGATCACGTTTTGGTATTGAAGCACATCATCTCTAAATATGGTAATAGTAAAGGTAAAGCCCTGTATACTGCTTTTGTCGATCTAAAAGCGGCATTCAATCTCGAGACCGAGACTTTGGGCGAAATTGCAACAACTGGGAATCGATAGCCGTTTATTAGCTTTGATACAGGGTTTATATCGAAATACTTCCCTTCAAATACGTTGTAACAACAAAGGCCATCTTACGAAACAAATCCCTACCTTTAAGGGTGTGAAGCAGGGATGTATTCTTGCACCCTTATTATTTAATTTATATATAAATGACTTAATAGCCACAGTTTTACCTATTTCTTCCCATCCTCCAATGTTAGCTAATATGCCAAGACCATGTCTGCTATATGCTGACGATATAGTGCTTTTATCGCAGACTCCAGTTGGTCTTAAAAGATTAATGTCATCCTTAACATCTTTTTGCTCTAAAGAAAATCTAATAATTAATCATAATAAAACTAAAGTGGTAGTTTTTACTAACAAAAGGACCAAACATCGTTGGAGGATGAATAACCTACCCATAGATCAAGTTAAAAATATTAGATACCTTGGTATCATTCTACAATCATCCGGCTCTCAACAGCAACATGTTACTTCCACCTTGCTGAATGCCAGACGTACAACCAAATCTTTAATATCCTTTTTTCATAACAAAGGGGGTCAACTTATTCCCCCGGTTATAAAGGTATTTGTGGCCAAAATAATTCCTCAACTTATTTATGGAGCCCAGGTTAATACAATCACAAATTTCTCAAAGCTGGAAACGCTTCAAAACTCTTTTTTAAGAGCCATTTTAGCAGTTCCTACTTGTATACCTAACCACATTCTGAGATTAGAATGTGGAATGCAATCCATAGAGGCAATTATCTGGAAGCTAAGAATTCTTTATTGGTTAAAATGGATTTTTAACCCTTCAAGTTTGGCCCCGCATGTTCTTATAGATAACCATCACTCCCCTTGGGAAACAATGATTCACCATAAATTATCAATGCTAGGTCTCTCTCCATTATATACATCACAACTGAACTATGAAACTGCTAGAGACCTAGTTAAACAACGAATTAAAGATATAGATTTTCAGAACCATTTACTTCTTATCAAGAAGCAAAGACATAATCCCAAATACTGTACATTAATGTCGTATTTGACGACTCTGGATCTCCCTAAATTTTGTGGAGCATTTACTCTAATGAGATTAAATATCTTGCCCTCTGCTATTCTTTTTGGCAGATATAATAAAATCCCTTATTCAGAGAGATTATGCCCTTGCGATATGAAAGAACCAGAATCTAATGCTCATGTCCTTTTTCGTTGTTTATACTATCAAGATTTGAGAACCAAACTAATTTCCCCCTTATTAAGATCATTTCCGGGTAGGGACCAAGCTTTCTATCTAAACTATCTTTTAGATGACCATTTACCTGAGGTATCTTTAGTAGTTGCCAAGTTTAGTGCTGCGGCCATCCAAATTAGGAAAACGAAAATGATTCAACTATCAGACAATTAAATTCTACATTGATTTTAATGGAATTCAATTACTTATGTACAGTGATGTTTTATGATTGTTTTAATATTTCTATGTGGTTTTTATGTGATTTTGTATGTCCTTTTCTGACTGGTCTATTGACTGTGACAATAATAAATCAATCAATGGAACATTCTTCCCCTTTCCTCTTCCCGCATGCTCTCTAAATCTGTTCTGAATTTCCCCCCAAACCTCTGGGTGTGTCCCATCCAGAGCCGGAAGGACGAGGCTGAAGCGTGGGTGCAAGTAAATCTCGTTTTATTAGAGTAATGGATACATCAAAGGCATTGCGCTTCATAGAAAACCCTGCGCTAACTCACTAGAATTCCTAACTACACTCTAGACATGCTCTGCAGCGTGTAAAGGAAGTTGACTCAACGACTTCCCACTGTAAGCGGCAAGCTTAAGAAGGGAACATTTTCGAACGTAATCTCTGACTCCTGCGTAATTCCTGTCTTTGCCCTGTCCGTTTCTCGCGGCGGCGGGAGCACAGGGACAGAGGACGTGTTTCCAACGGCTCTTTGGAAGACACCTGTTCCTGAGCAACAGGCTCAAGATCAGGGGTCTGTGCCCCACTGGTATCCTCCTGGGAACTGCTTGGCAAGGGAGGAGCTGGCACTGTCTCTGGAGCTTCCCCCAACAAGTCTTCTGCATCAACTGGGGGCGGCGCACTCTGTTACTCAGACAGTGCGGTACCTGTGGGAACGGGCTAGTGTGCAGGCTGACCCCCTCCCACAAGGTCCTGCTCAGACTCAACAATTCCCAACTCTGCTTCCTCTGGCAGCGGAGGCTCCTGAAACTCATGCCTCCCCCCTCCCTGTCCATTCTGGGTTAGCTGAGGCTCAACAGAGTGCACGTGGGGAAAGGACAGGGGGGAAATACCCTTGCCCTGGTTGAAATCATTCCACTTGTACACGAATTCCATTGAATACCACCCAGAGTGAGAGCAGATAGGTAGATATAGATATTAACGGGATAGAAAAATCCACCTCATTGTCTGCACAGGTCACTTCCTGGTTCAGACTGACACCAATGGAGAAAGTGGAGACTGGGATTGGGTGCCAATGCCCCTCCCAAATAAAAGTCACCAAAGGTTGCAATGATGACAAGCTCTTTCTAAATCTGTTCTTATTTAATATGGAGGGTTTGGGGTTTTTTTTTACAAAATCTCCCCCTTCAGAAAAAAAATCCCAAAGCAAATACAGTTCCTTGTCCACCAACTGCAGGTTGGAAGAGGCTGTTGCTGGGCAAGAATGACTTATGAAAGCCCTTAAGTGCACTTCACAATGAATGGTGCAAGTCAGGCTCTGAGTGGTTTTCAACAACCCTGCAGTGTTGTCCAGAGATATTAGACTCCCTATCGCTGGTTGGGGGTTCAGCAAAAGCTAATAGGGCAGCTTACAACAAACCTGCCATGTTATCCGTTGCTTTTATCCCTGCATTGCAGGTTGGGCTGAGAGAGTAGAATATAACAACCCTACGGCGCTGATCTATCCTATTACAGATAGGAGACATAGTAGCCTACAGCAGTCTTACAATGCAGTTCACTATTACTACTGTAGACCAGAGGTGAGGCAACTCAGATTGCCCCCTCAGATCTCCTCCCAGGTCAAATCAAGCACTTAAGTGCATGGAGAGACCTCATGCTCCACTGATTTGCATGCAACCTGGTTGCACTTTTTAAATGTCCAAAAACCTAAAATCAGTCAATAAATTTGGGACATGAAGATCCATGTAAGAGCAGGACCCCACACCTGTCTTTGATGCTGGCTATTGCTTTTCCAATCCCCTCAGCCACAGGCTCAGCTAACACAGAGTGCAACATTTTGTTGCATGGCTCAGCTTGGCACTGACTGTTGCTGTAGCAGTTAAACAATAACATAAAGGGAAAATAAACTGCAATTACCAATGCAGCTGCTAGGAATGAAGTCATGCCTCGTTCCGCACCCAGCGCTTGTTCCCTAAGGACTACTTAGGAGGAGGCCCAGATTCTTAAAAAGCTATACCGCTAAATGTTTGAGGTTTCTGCCAGTGGGGAAAGCCAGAGGGATTGTGGGAAGCCTTTGAGGGGGCATCCAAAAGATTGGCAGAGTGGCTGTGTGGGTTGGGATAATAAAGGAGAAAGAAATCACATCTGATGACTTTAGGAATGGGGAACAAATTTGGTTTGGTTCTCATTTAAAGGCAAACCTACCTAATTCACGCTTCCCAAAATAGTATGTGAACCGACATGCATCCTCCCTTTGGAATTCACATTTTGCAATGCTGTTCTGCAGCCAAGCAGTGTGTACAGCCACTAGGACAGAGTGTGCATAAAAATACATATATTAGTAAACATGACATACCGAAATGCATTATGTTAGGGGAAATTGCTTGCAAAAAGCATGAATATTCAGCAAAATGTGTATGTTGGAAGAAATTTGTACCAAAATCCTGATGAATTTTCATGAGGACTTTTTTTTTAACGCAAACTGATGTGGAAATGTGGAGAACTGAACTTAAGGCTGGGAAAATGAGAAACGGAGACCCAACGGAAATGGGCAGATTCGCCCATCTTTAGATGACTTGTGAGAGTGGACGCTTCCAGGTGGGAGTTTATGGAATCAGCACTGCGCATGTTCACAAGTTTTTCACAGTCTGCACAACAGCAGCATTGTCAAAATGCCAGCCCATGCTTTGGATATAAACGACCCATTTGTCATTTGTGATATAAGGTCTCTGTATAGAGTCACACTTACCACTCTGCTAGTTCTAGTTCTGCATCTCCAGCTCTCTTTTCTGAAAATGGGCACGCAACACTAGTCGAACCCTGCCTGTTTTTACTGTAAAACCTGAGTGCACTTTTTTAAAAAAAATCACTTCAAAGAGATTTCACAGCTGATCGGCAGATCAACCTGTTCCCCGTCCAGGTGTGGCTAATGGAAATGCTTTGCTGTAGGTGACTAGTGTGCTTACATCTTAGAAGTATCCAGCCTGTTAGGTGGGGGAGAGAATAAAAGCTTCTACAACTGACTAGTGGATGGAAGAGTGGCTTGTATCAATAAAAGACCAACAGTGAAAGCAAACAGTACCAATGAAAGCTTTTTTGATGGTTGGAATTAAATGTGTAATGGTGTTCTTAGTGGTGAACATGGTGTTTACATAGGGTGTATCTGAAGAGATTAACCTTGCAGTCATCATCTACAGAACAGTAGTGTCAAGAAGTTTATTTTCTCCTATATACAACATGGGGAGAGAAATGAAAAGGGGACTTTGCTATGGGTGGAGGGGCCATTGCTTGAAGTTGCGTGTGGGCCTTGCTTGCGGCCTGCCTGGCTACCAGTTAGCTTCCTTCAGATTCCTTTTTCCTTTGTGTTTAAGGCTGCAATCCTATGCTCAATTACTTGGCAGGAATTTCTATTGAACTTACTAGGACTGATTTCTGAATAAACATGCATAGGCTCAGGCTGCAGATTTCCTTTTACTAGTCTAGGCACATGTTAACTGTTGCCAGGGGCTGGTCTAATTGGTGTTGCGTTACAAAATGAACCCTGCTTTCTTTCTCCACAGGGAAAACCAGGGGTCCCAGGCCTGAAAGGAGACAAGGTGAGTAGAAGGAAGGGAGGATCAAGGCAGAACCAGTGTATTCTCTGGGTTCAGAGGAGGATGTGAGGATCCCTGCACCTCCATTTTAACTCTCTCTAATAATGAACTTACCTGCCTGTCACAATAAGGTCCCAGGGTAGGTTACAACAATATAACATACAGTTATAAAAACAGGTAAGTCACTTAATTGTAAAAAAAAGAAAAGCCAAACTATTCCCAATAGAACAGCATACATTCAGCAAAAGAGGTGGCTCCCTCAAAACAAACTACCTTAACTGCAAAAGGCCAGGGTAAAGAGGTGCATCTTCAGCATATGGTGAAAGTTGTACAGTGAAAAGTCACCTGTTTGGGGACGGAGTTTCATAATTGTGTCCCTCTGATTTGCTCTGCCCTCTGCTCCATTCCCCCCCCCCATTCCTATTTAAGTAGTGCTTTCTTCAGGTGCTGCTTTCTCAACATGATTAAGAATGCACAGAGGGGGGGGAAGTGGAGACAAGCACCCTTGCCCAGGGCTGGCACCAAACCTAAGGGGGCCCTTGGCACAGGACTGTCAATAGGATCCCCTCCCGTGCAGTCACATTTTTCCCTCCCCCAGCTTTGGCAGCAGCAAAATACTTACTACCCCCTCCCCCTGGGTGGAAATTTGAATACTGAGTGGGCAGCAATGCCTCTTACAAAGGCTTGGTTCTCATCTGTGGTGGCTACTGGCCATTTAATTTGACCAAAATGCAACACCCCAGTGCAATACTGAGGTCAATCACCTGCTTTAGATGCAGAAAATCCCAGGTTCAGGGGCATCTACAGGTAGGACTGGGAAAGACCCTTGCATGAACCCTGGAGAGATGCTTCCAGTCAGTGCAAACAGTTCTAAGTTGGATGAAGCTCTGACTCAGCATGCAACACCTTCTTCTGTTCCTGTTTTCTGCTCAATGTCTGACCGTTCCTGGTGAGACCTGAATGGAATCTGTTTACTTTTCATCCAAATGAGACGTCACTTTGATGTATATCACGGTTGGCTTGATGACCCTATAAACGCACACTTGAGCTATTGACTCTGGACCTCACTTTGCCAGTTCCCCATTCCGTGAAGCAGAGGGTCCAGACTTGTTTTTTTCAGGAAAATAAAATCATTTTAATGTCTCTTTTTTTTTTATTAATTTCATTTTCAGTCTTGGGGAAGGACACAGGGAAGATCTTTTACCTTTGCCCCAGTTGCCTTGGTTTGTCCTCCTTTGGTTCAGTTTTCTTCACAGCATCTTGCATCTCTCTCAACAGGGGGATCCATGCGAAGTTTGTCCCACTATCCCTGAAGGAATATCCAATGCAGACCGCCCCCCTGCAAGACCAGGGCCCAAGGGGGAACCTGGGCCTCCAGGGAAACCAGGCAAATCGGTGGGTCCCAGTTCACTGGGTGAAGAATGCTTTGTCCCCTGAGGGTATTACAGTTAGGATGTCCTAAGAGGCGAAGATGTTTGGTTGGTGGGATGGTGGCTCAGGTATTTGACCCCAGAGTTCTAAGCACTTCCTTGGGTTCACCCCCCCCTCTCTCTCTCACAGGATAAGCCTGGCCCTCCAGGACCCAAAGGCAATACGGTAAGTGTCTATTCCACCTCCTGTGAGGTTAAGGGCAGAGCAAGGCATAGGTCAGTGACGTGGAGCACATGTGTTGCATGCAGAAGGTCTTGCATTCAATCCCTGGCATCTCCAGTTCAAAAAAGGATCAGGTGGTGGGAATGACTTCTGCCTGAGAACCCAGAGGACCACTGCCAGTCCGAGTTGACAATACTGGGCTAGGTGGACAAGTAGTTTGACTTAGTAAAAGGCAGCTTCCTATGTGCCTTAAGGCAGGCAGCAGCCAACAAGAACAAGTTTCCCAGTGGCTTATACCAGTGAAGCTTAGATGATGTGATGGACTTATACCATCTACAGCCTCATTGGCATGAGGAGATGTTATAACAAGCCCTTCCTGGGCTAGTGTCCCTGCAGTTTTCTCCTCTGGGCAGAGCGAGTGGATGATGGTTTGAATCCCCCACCTGACATCTCTCAGGTCAATGCTCTTCAACCTTGGGTCTCCATATGTTGTTGGACTACAACTCCCATCATGCCCAACCAGCTTAGCCAATGTTCAGTGGTGGTGGGAGTTGTAGCCCAACAATATCTGGAGACTCAAGGTTGAATTATACTGCCTCCGGTCTCCAGTTCAAGAACTGCTGCAGGCTCCTGACTCTAGGTGGATTTACTATAGCCAACCATGCCCCCCTCCACCCCACTCCATATGTATTAAATAAGTATTGAAATATGAATTTTCATCCAGATTTTTAAAACAAAAAATATTCACAGGTTGAAGTTAAAATGGGACAAAGCAGACTTATGAACGAGCACATGAGAAATTGACATAAACTGGAAAGAGACTGATTCATCCATCCCTTTTGTATGCACATCCTCCTCTTAGGGCTTTTCCACAGGACTGAAGCTGCAGGTGCAATTGCCAGCTGTTCCATTTTGTCAATGTGAGGATCAGTTCATGTGGCTCAGAGTGGCCTGTTGAGAGCGTGAGCTGCGTGAAACCATAAAGAGTATGGCACTTGATGAAGTGTGTGTGTGTGTCAGAGCTTGGAAAAAGTTACTTTTTTGAACTACAACTGCCATCAACCCAGTCCAGTGGCCATGCTGGCTGGGGCTGATGGGAGCTGTAGTTCAAAAAAGTAACTTTTCCAAGCTCTGGTGTGTGTGCGTGTGCAAGTGCGCGTGCGAGCAAGCAAGCAAGCATGAGGATACTTGCCGGCCATGCATGCCTCTGATATCTCTGTTCACATGTACTGTGGTGTGTGTGTGTGATAGGTATGGGTCATCTTGCTTCATCTGGTGCTGAATTTTGTACAGATCCACCCAGCCCCACGTTTTCTTTCAAGCCCACCTTTTTGACTGTGTAGGGTGTGGACCTGGACTGGTCTTCTGCAGAAGACAACTGGCATTTGAAACACCTCTGTGGTTGTCTAAACCAAAGCAAATACCTATGGGGGTCCATGTTCACAGCAGCTGTCTCGCCTGCGGATGCCCTCTCACAATTGCTAGTGACTTTTTCATTGCCCTCTAACCTCTCCTCTCCCCTTTTTTTAATTTTTCAGGGGGACTCGGGGATCAATGGAACTAAAGGGGAGAAGGTAGGTGGCCAATTCTTTTGATATGCCTTCTCTTATCTCCTCTAGTCCCTATTGTTGCTTTGGTTCCAGGTTCCATTCACTTCACTAGGCATGTTCGAATGTTCACTCTGTGTAAGTAGGCAGAGGTGTGCACACAAGCTCTGTCTCCAATGTCATTGTGTGTCCCATGTGGCACAGGAAAGGTTTGCACAGAGATTCTACTCATGTTCACTTGAATGCAAGGAGAACTTTCCACATGATTACATGATTGTGGATACTGATAAAGCCTGATCAAGTGAGGCATTCAAGCAAATGTTAGTGGAATTCCTTTTACTCCTGAACACGTCTGAAGTTCTCTGTAACTTTTATGGGGTATTTGCACATCTCTGCCCTAGCTGTGATTAGCATCCAGGGCTCAGACAGAAAACAGTTTTAAAGTAAACACGTATTTTGCACACCTGTAGAATCTCATTTTAATTGGTAAACTATCAAACTCCTCAGGGAAATAATGCTTGATTTGTTTAAAAAAAAAAAGTGAGCATTTTGAACATTGGTCAGTTTTGTATTCTGAACAAGGTGATGATGAAGTTTGGCAGCTTTACTAAGAAAGTCACAAAAGGCGACTAGGCATGTGGCTATTTGCAAACCTGCTGGACACCCTTGCCCAAGTTACTTCAGGCAAGCACACATACACACACAAACATACACCAAGACGTGATTCTTACTCCAAAATGATTTTGGAATCCATGTAAACAAGGAGAGCAGTACATTTAAGCTCACTGTCCCCTCAAAGCAGTCTGTCTTGGGAAAATCTATTCATCTATGCCTGTGCCCAGCACACCAACAGTTTTTCCACTCAGTCTGCTCAAGGAGTTGGCAGAGTAAGGAAAGCAGCCTTGTGCCACATCTTGCAAACAGTCTGCATTGTTTTTATATGCAAAACCAAAATAAACTTCTCGTCCCTAATGCCAGCTATTTTGCTTTCTCTTTTAAGGGAGAACCATGTCTGTCATGCAGCCCAGCTGCATTGCAGCTTTCTCAGAAAGGACCCAAAGGAGATCCAGGACCTTCAGGAATCGGTCTGCCTGGGCTTCCTGTAAGTGCAAGGACATCCTGCCTCTTCCTTTGTGCCTTTAGTGTAGCGTGCTGTAATGTGCTATGGGAAGAGCAAGAGAAGGATGAGCAGTAGTGCTGAAGTGAAAATGGGAAGGAACACAAGGTTTCCAGTCCTCATGGTTACAGAGAAAGCATGTGTAATCCCCTGAACAGTTCAGGCAAATCTACACAATACAAATCTGGTTCACTCGCGGGGCTTCAGCTCTTGTTCTGAGAAGAGGATAGCAATCCTCAAGAAAACATTCTTGATTCCACTGAGATGAACACAAAGAAATACAATTCCCAGGGTTCTCTGGAACACCATGGCAGTTAAGATTGTTTCAAAGCTGTTTAAACTGGTTGTGTAGATGTAGTATTCAAATGGAGAGCAGGTCTGGGTATACTGATTTTAAGGTACTGTCCTGGTTAGAGCCACATCCAGAGCTTTTTCTAGAACCTTCTGCCAACTCCTTCACTGAAGTTATTATTTTTCTTTCTTTCTTTTTTACAGGGCAAAGCCGGCTCTCCAGGGCTGTCTGGACTCAAAGGAGAAAAGGTAAGAGCAAATGTTAGGTTCCAGAGTAGCTTGCTTAACTTCTATACCCTTCCAAGTATAACTAGCCACGGCCTGAAATGAATTTGGTGGTTTATTATCCCAGGATAACGAAGGGGTGTGCGCGTGCGGACGTGTGTAAAACTCACCATTCCAATTTCCCCTACATGGTAGCTCATTTAAGCATCACTGCAGTAGCTTTCTTTCTTCAGCGACCTACGTGTTTTTTTTTTCTTTTTACCTGTCCTAGGGAGATACTGGAGCTGTAGGACGCACAGGCACACCTGTGAGTATGAGAAAGCCGGGGCAATTTAAAGGGTGTTAAGTGCCCTCTAGGACCACATGTGGAGCTGGTTTTTTGAACAGCAGGAGGAGATGCTGTGAAAGCAAGAACAAAATCCAGTGGCGGCTGGTGGCTCCATGTCAGTGGGGCAGTAGAATCTGCTCCTTGAAAGTTCAGATTAAAACCCGGAGTGGATTCCACTGCCCTGCTGACATGGAGCCATCAGCCCCCATTGACAGTCACATGAGCAATCATGGGATGTGGGGGAGCTAATAAGTCTTTCAGTTCACCTGCTAGATTACAGGTCAGGTTGTACCCAGGGTGAATCTTGACACCTAAATAAAAATAAATTCAGAAACTGGGCTGTTCCAGTTCTTCAATATGAAACTCTTGTGTGATTTTGTTTTTCTTTTACTCTGCTTGTTAGACCACCTGGAGAATTGTTGTCTATCATAATTTCTCATGTCTCTAGGTTTTTATTGCATCAAGCACAAAGGCTGTGTTTGAGGCTTAAAGAAAAAGTGACGTAATGCTCTTCAATATAGTCTGGTGCTGGCTAATTAACTCTAATGACTGGTAATGTCATTTTGTATCTCTGTACCACAATCTGGAAAGGAAAGCTCTGAATCTAGGAAGGAACCCAATCTTTTCTCTTCCCTCCCTCCAATTAACCTCATTGTGTGTGTAAACTCAAAGCTCAGCAGTGTCTGACCTTAACTCCTCCTTTACTTCTAGGGAGTCCAAGGGGACAAAGGGAACACTGGAGATTCAGGAGTCAAAGGCGAGAAGGTGGGTAAATTGTATCAAAGCATGAAGAAGATTTCATAGAATCATATAGAATAGTAGCGTTGGAAGGGGCTTATAAGGCCATCAAGCCCACTCCCCTGCTCAATGCATCCCCGACAGATGGCTGTCCAGCTGCCTCTGGAATGCCTCCAGTGTTGGAGAGCCCACAACCTCCCTAGGTCATTGGTTCCATTGTCGTACCATTTTTCCTAATGTTCAGCCAAAATCTGGCTTCCTGTAACTTGAGCTCATCATTCCATGCCTGTACTCAGGGATGACCAAGAAGAGATCCTGGCCCTCCTCTGTGTGGCAACCTTTCAAGTACTTGATGAGTGCTATCATCTCTTCCCTCAGTCTTCTCCTTATGCAACTTGTTCACATAAGGGAACCTTGAGTCTTGCTCACAATCTGTGGGTCTTCTCCCTTTCTTCTGGCTTCCTTCTGCCATCTTCTCATGCATCACAATCCATTTTCCGTCCCTTGCAGGGAGAATCTTGTGGAGAGTGCCCTGCTTCTCTGGAAAGTGGGAATACCATGATTGCCATGCCAGGATATCCAGGAGAGAAGGGTGAACCAGGACTTCCCGGTGCTGGGCTTCCTGGGAAACCAGTGAGTAATCCTTAGTTGTGTGCCTCCTTTGGTGAGGAGGAGGGGATATGATAACGGAGCTTGAGGGAAGATGGTTCATGTATGCTAAAGAAGGTCAGGTAGAAAGAGTTTGGAGTGTGTGGTACAGTACATTTCTCTTAAATTAGACAAATTGGTGCAAATTCTTAGTGTAGAAGATAAAGAGATAATGGAGTAGGGAGGTGAAATGGGGAACCAACTTCTGCTGGACTTCTGTTATTAGGCTGGCTGCCTGGCAGACTGGATTTGTAAACGGCGTGCCTTGATAGCAAGATCAAGGGGGCCAATGCAGTCTACCAGTATGAGCAGAAAAATGTTTCCCCTCATATTGCTTGTTCTACTTTTTCAGGGAAAACCTGGAGAATCTGGAATGAAGGGTCAAAAGGTAAGAAAAATCTAGGCTGGAGCAAGGGGTATGTGGGTAGCAAGAGCTGGCTCCAGAGGTGGGTGAGAATATTTGGTACTTTCAGTCTCCCCAAGACTAAAGTAGAGGCACAGGAAAGGCATCCTTAGGAAGCAAAGACATTCTCATTATG
This sequence comes from Rhineura floridana, assembly GCF_030035675.1. Lineage (NCBI taxonomy): Eukaryota > Metazoa > Chordata > Lepidosauria > Squamata > Rhineuridae > Rhineura > Rhineura floridana. The sequence continues at coordinate 7,409,856 of NC_084494.1, forward strand.
TTTACACAATATAATTGGAAGAACAAACTACCAACAAAGTGCAGGGATCTATAACAATTTGCAAATGACAGGAGGAAAACAAAGAAGGCACAAGGATCAAATAGTCGTGTAGTGCAATAGGAGGCATATCAAAATCTACAGTCCAATAAAGGTTAAAACTGCAGAAAACTTATTGGTGCAGATAAGATCTCAGGATTCTGAATAAATCCTCCTTAAATATTTCCTAATGGGAGACAGATCCATTCATCCATTTCCGTTTATCCATATTCATGAGAAACATGTTGTTCTATCTGTAAAGGAATGACAGCATTTTACTTTAACTATAGACCTTTAACAATTTGCAGGGCATGTCACTTCGAGAATCACAAGATTGGCAAAGGCCTCATTAACACAACAGGGCTGCTGCCAAATTCACTGTGCAGAGGGCACCCAGACAATTCTAGGTGGAGTTGGGGCAGTTTGCATGCTTTGCCTTTCCCAGATTAAGGGCCCCCACTCATTAGAGGGTCTAATGATTGCCTTGTTCAAGACAATCCCCAAATCCTGGAGCTAGCACTGGAAATACCAGGCCAGTTTATTTCCCAAGTGAGGTGGCTTATTCTTGAGCAAATCATACTGTTGGCAAATCATATTGTGCTTACTGCCTCTTCTTCCAGTACAGACCTTGTAGAGGGCAAAACACTCATATTTCCAGTTTGTGTCACTTCCTGATGTTTTTCCTCTTAAATCTGTTCTGTGTCTGTGCATTAATCTGTGATTTTATTTTTTAAAAAACCCTCTCACAATACATATTTAAATATGTATTTCACTACTTTGAGAGCCAGTGCGGCATAGTGGTTACAGTGCTGGACTACTACCTGGGAGACCAGGGTTCGAATCCCCACACAGCCATGAGGCTCACTGGGTGACCTCGGGCCAGTCACTGCCTTCCAGCCTCAGAGGGAGGCAATGGTAAACCCCCTCTGAATACCGCTTACCATGAAAACCCTATTCGTAGGGTCGCCATAACTTGGAATCGACTTGAAGGCAGTACATTTACATTTTTTTCACTACTTTAAGATGGTGAGAAATGCAAAATCCCAATGGATAGCAGCATTCCAATCTCAACATTAGTCCAAGAGAGAAGATCAGTTCATATTGTACAGGAAAGTATAATAAAATAAATAAATAAATAAAATAATTCACAAGGACTGAATTCCTCAAGTCTAATTCTAATCCCATGCCATTAGGGCACACCTGCAGGTCTGCTTCAAGGTTTTCAAAGAGAGAACTCACACCAAGTGTGACTGGGAAAGACAAAGGCCACATGCTTTGCATATAGACAGCCCTGGGTTCAGTTCCTTGCTGCTACATATAAAAGGGCTTCAGGTACTGACGGTTGGAAGGACCCCTGTCTGAATCTTTGGAATCTTTGGACAGCTGCTGCTAGACATCATGGAACAGTAGAGAGGAATCTCCAGTCCGCAGGCCTAATTAGGCCCACCAGGCCACACCCACCTGTCCTACACTGTATGGATGATGTCAGGTCTGGGTCTGGTATATTTATTTATATTTATTTATTTATTACATTTATATACCGCCCCATAGCCAAAGCTCTCTGGGCGGTTTACAGTAATTAAAAACATTAAAAACAAATATACAAATTTAAAACACATTTTTTAAAGAACAATTTAAAACACAACTTAAAATTTAAAACAATTTAAAAACACATGCTAAAATGCCTGGGAGAAGAGGAAAGTCTTGACCAGGCACTGAAAAGATAACAGTGTTGGCGCCAGGCGCACCTCATCAGAGGAATCATTCCATCGTTTGGGGGCCAAGTATAGATGCAGAAGTGCTGAAAAGATGTTTGAAGGTGCTGCTGATCAGCCCTGTGCACTGTGCTTTGCAAGCTCCAACAATCAGCTGATCATCAGGGCTTGCACAGTCCTTTGAAAACCTTGATGATCACCTGATTGTCGGGACATCATGCACAGTACTATACAAGTCCTGAAGGTCAGCTGATCGATGGGGTTTTGGGCACAGTGCTATGCCAAAATGGAGCACCTGTGACATCAGATGATTGACATCAGCTGTGTGGCCCCACCTACCTGTCAAACCAATCTCCCCACCCCCTGTGGGCTTCAGCCCACTACTTGCAAGGAGGACAGGGTCACAGAAACACCTTCAACAGTATGATAGACTAGGATGGCCAAGATGCAAAGGAAAGTAGCACTGTTGCACTTTTTTTTGTTTTTAAGAATTATATATAAGAAGAAATTTCAGCAAGTGCAGGTTGCCATACAGGGTTGAGAAAACACCTTTTGAAATCCCCATTCACACAACTCTAAAAGCTACAGTGTACCCTAGGCCAGGCTGCTCTAACCACTAGCAACCATCACTACAGGAGAAAAGAGTGCCACAGCCTGTGTACCAATCACCACTAGAGGGAGATGCACACCTGTATCCTTGGCAACTACACTGAGTGGGGCTGTCACCACACAGACTCTAGGTTGCCTAGCAATCTTGTATCTGAATTCTTAATGTTTGAATGTTGGTTCCAGCGGGCATTGGGAAGGTTTAATATATTCTAGAAACAATAAAATTTAGCTATTCTGTTTGTGGTGCTACATATTTGCTTTGCCTTATAACCACTAGCAGAGAACCATGACCTCCATGTCTCCTAGCAACCACCACTGGTGAAGCCTAGTGCTATCTGCGCAGCCTACCTCCCCTCAGGAACACAGGAAGCTGCCTTACACTGAGTCAAACCACCGGTTCATTTAGTATTTACCACACTGACTGGCAGCAGCTCTGCAGGGTTTCAGACAGGGGACATTCCCAGCCCTAGCTGGTGATGCCGGGGGTTGAACCTGGGGCCTTTTGCCTGCAAACCATGTGCTGTACCACTGAGCTATGGAACAAACAAATAGCAGATTATGCTTACATTTATATCCTGCCTTTCTTTCAAGGAACTCCCCCCCATGTTATCTTCACAACAACCCTGTGAAGTAGGTTAGGTTGAGAGACAGTGACTGGCCCACAGACTGAGTGGAGATTTGAATCTGAGTCTCCCTCATCGCAGAAACGTTAGCCATGATTTCAGCCTAGTTTTGGAAGTTTTAGGCAGGAGGCTAGAGAATTCCACTCCCCCCTCAACTTTATGCCTACTGCTTTGGGCTGCCCATGAGTGCATGGCTCAGGTGGGCTTGTGTAAACTCCATTACTAGATGAGTGGCGACATCACTTTCTCCAGAGAAGGCCATGGAGCAGGGTCTTCTCTGTAGTGGTGTCCCAGTGGTGGGACTTTCTCCTCTTTGAAACATGGACAGTTGTAACAATGATGAGGGTCTATTGTGCGATAAAAATGTATTTGTTTGCTGTGGACACTAGGCCATGTTTAAACTTATTTGAGATTTGAGCCTGTTTTGTGATATTTTGTGGTGGTGTTTATTGATGCTGCTGAAGTGCTCTATTATTATATTCTGAAAAAAATGACATTGTGTTATTCTTGCTATGGAAGCTGTTTTGAGGTCACCTGGTGATGAGAAATGGCATATAAATATACAAAATAAATATAAATATACAAATAAAAAATAAACAGCCACTCTTAGTCACACTGCAGATACACACACAACATGCAGTTGGACTCTAGTCTGCATCCCTTGTTTCCATGGTACTGTGTCAACTGGCTGTCTCAGAAGACAGTTCAGAAACTGCAGCTAGTACAAAATTCAGCAGCGAGATTATTGACTGGACCAGGCAGTCCAAGCATATAACACCAATTCTGGCCCAAATGCACTGGCTGCCAATTTATTTCCAAGCCTGATTCAAAGTGCTGGTTTTGATCAATAAAGCCTTGTATGGCTTGGGATCCCAATACCTCAAGCACCACCTTTCCCCATGGGAACTGACCCTGGCCCTAAAATCTTAAAATATGAGACCCTTCTTTGTGTACCCCTCTAAAAAATGTTCAGCGGGTAGCAATGACAAGACCTGTTCAGTGGTAGCCCCTCAGCTTATGAAACACTCTCCCCAGGAAAGCCAACCTGGTGCCAGCATTGTCATCTTTTCAGCACCAGCCAAATATATTTTTATTCTCTCATGCATTTGGACAATAATACTGTTCTGGTTTTGGAGCTATTCTAGGTGATCACCCATTTTTGGCTGTGGATGGATATTCCTGATTATTGGGGATGAATACTTTTGTTTGTAGTATTTGTAGCATGTCAGTATTGTATTTTACTTTTGTTGTAAGTCACTTCCAAGACTTCCTTGGTTGTGGGAAGTGGCGAACAAATACAACAGCAGCAACAATAGTAATGTTATGAAAAGGGGGCTGCCATTCAGTTATGGATCCCCAGAAAGAGAGCAAGGGAGCCCCAGAAGAGAAGACCATGCTAAAGACTATGTCTCAGAAAATCTATCCTCTATCCTGCATAGGGTGATGCAGGAAACCCAGGAGATTCTGGAACACCAGGCACTTCAGGTTTGCCTGGCCTTTCGGGCGAGCCTGGAGTCAGAGGGCCAGCAGGAGTTAAAGGTGAAAAGGTGAGTAGGCCCCTTTTTTGTGGTACAACCACCTTGTGGCTAATAGGGACTAAATATTTTGGGCACAGCTGAGTGTGTGCATGCATGTCTGTGCAGATAACCAAATTCCCCCCAGGGTGAGCTTTCTCAGCCTGAGTTAGCTTGGCCACCAGTATCACCCTGCCAAGCAGTAGGAGTATTTTAACGCACCTGCAAGTCTGTAGTAAAAATTGTCATCTGTAAACAAGGCACTGAGGAAGTAGGAGAATGCAGCCACCACAAAAATGATGGGCATGATTTTATTGATTGATTTATTAAATATACATCCTGCCCTTTCTCCCAGATAGTCCCCCTCTGCCCTTCCCAAAGCTCTGGAACAATGCACGGTACATCTAGGAGAATACAAAAGGGGTGGGTGGGCCACTGGAGGAGGAGCGGTGGTGTTGCTGCTGCTGTTGGCAGCGGCTTAAACAAAGGGGCAGAAAGAAAAACACCCACTGCCACCATTAATGATGAGCGGCTCCTCTGATGCCAAACTTTGCACGCACCCCTCTGAATATTTTTTTTTGGTAGGGGGAGAAAAGCTTTTCGAAGTTCACCACAAGCAAAGAGGGCCACAAAATTTAGGGGCTATTTGAGTTCAACCCCAATTAAACCTGGGCACTATGGAGGCGGTCCTCAAGTATACCTATGAGCAGGGGGTGATGGTGGTGGGGATCAGAATCTTGCTTACTGGCCCAGCCCCTGACCTCCTTGCTTTAACGTTCCTGTTTATATAGAGCAAATGACACACATAAATTGTATGATCCAGACCATCCACCTTTGCAGGGTTTATGTCCATGGGTCCCTGTGCGAAAAGGATCTTGAATACATGGGGTTGTATCCAAGGTTAATCTTACTCAGAATAAACCAATTGAAATGAATGAACATGACTGAGTTAAGCCCATTAATTTCAATGTGTCTACACAGAGTAAAGCTTTGTTTGATACAACCCATTCAAAGGAGGGATACAGAGTCACTGGGCGCAATTACAGGCTTGCCCCATTGGTATGGCCAATTACTATCCACACATGCCTTTGGTCCTAAGTGGTTACAAAATAGAAAATCATTATGAGGGCCAGATAAGGGGGTACCTAACTTTGTCTGCACTTTGCTGACATATCACTCTCTGCCTTCTTCCCCATCATCCTGGCCTACAGGGCGATGCTTGCGACTCCTGTCCCATCCTCAGTGGAGCCCCTTCTGGTGCAGTTGGGATCCCAGGAAAACCAGGTCCAAAAGGGGACCATGGACTTCCAGGTGTGGGGCAGCCAGGAAAACCTGTAAGTACCTTTCCACCTGGTCAAAATAGTGGTACTGCAGAATGCACTGGGAGGTCCATCAAACTGAACTCCAGATTCAGAATCTGGCCCAATAGTCTGACTCAGGATTGGCTCAGCCACTATCACTACTTGCAATTGTTTGTGTGAACAAAATTGTGTTTTTAACATAATACAACTGTTGCCTGGTTCATGATATTTTAGCCAATTTAGAACACTTATATACCTGTGGATGATGGAAGGCCTTCATCCTATAGTCCCAGCCCAGCATCTGGTACTCAGGCCTCTGTACATTTATTTATAGCGTTTCTTATACCACCCGTTAAGAATAAGTTCTTTAGTTGCTGTACGTGTAACTATGATAGCTATTAGCTTTTGATAGATCCTCCATGAATACGTCTAATCCTTTAAGATAGCACAGCGTGCAATAACAATGTTCATAAGTTAATTATGCATTATGTGAAGAAATAATTCCTTTCATCTGCATGGAACCTGCTGCCAGTCACTTTTATTTGATGACCCAGTGTTAACTGCCTCGTTTTTATTCCTTTAATTAACTGGTTTAATTTACATATCACAACACCTTCACAAACGATCTCAATAAAGGATCTTCTCTGAATGCAGGTGACCATTTCTGTTAAGTATGAGAATGTCAAATAATTATAATGTTTAACACTATCATTCCTTGGTAAGAGAAAGGAAACCCATCTTTGTTATTTTAAAAGCAAGCCATGTTCTAACCCTATTAAGTTCGTGAATCTAATGTGCTTTTGTGAGATAACTGATGCTGAGAGTGCCATGGTTCTTTCTCACAATCAGACACTGTTCTTCAAACATAATTTTAAATAGTATGAATTCCCTTGTTCATACTAGCAGAGTCAAGAGATTTGTGGAATATACTCTATGGTGTAGTCCACTAATTAATACAAGCACAGAAAAGATGTAGAATTTCCTACTGGGACTCTGAATTCAGTATCCTGAAAGTCTTAATTTTCCTTTTAAAAAAAAGATTCAAGGTTCTATCCCTCATGGCTATGAAGAGAGGCTTGAAAGAGTATAGGCAGTGTCTACTAAAACCCTAGAAGCCAGAAGGAAGTTGATTGCATTGTTTAATGTTCAGAGGAGTAAGGTTTAAATGAGAATTATCCCTTCCTGCAGCTTTCTGAAGCAGAGGAAATTATGCAAACTAAGGAAATTATGCAACTTTTTGTGATTTATACAGGTTGCATAATTCTGTTTTTCTTATCACAGAATTTAAGTGATCATGATACAGAACATTGTGGGGTTTTTTTGCTGTTAATGATAGCAAGAATTGACTACCCTTTCGCAAGATGGGCCTGGAATAAGAGCCCTATATTTCTTTGCTTTAGTAAAGGTCTTTTTTGGAGTACTTTTTTAAAAAAAGTTTATTTCACAAAGCTATTCACTTTCTGATACACCAGTATGCTTTTTTAAAAAATCTGTCGTAAAAGGTCTAAAAATGATTAGTTATAGCAAATAAAATTTCCAGACTTCCTAATGTCAAATGAGAGAAAACTCTGCATGTTTCAGCTCTCCCAGACAAACAGTTTTGCTCCTTTGCTTTCTAGCTAAGAACTATGCAGGAACTGAAAACCTGCTGTGAACTCATAGATGAGAGGAAATATGTTCCTTGAACTCTGTCTAAGGCAACCAAGTATTGATCAGAAATTTTGCAACCAGTGAAGAATGAGTGATTTCAGGGGGGGGGCCTCTAAATTACTCAGGCTAACTCTTCTGCATGTTCCCTCCTCTCGCCACCAGGGAAAACCAGGGCTTCCAGGAATTCAGGGACCCCCTGGCTTGAAGGGGCTACAGGTAAGTAAGGGTCCTAGCTTTATCTGTTTGGACAGATGGGACAGTTTTCTCCCAGGTACTGCTTAAACCTTGGCCTGGCTGCCTATTGTGGCAGCCAGGTCCAAGCAATGAGAGGAAGAGTGAGTTGCTATTGCTAAGGAACCACAAAAAGTGCTGTACAACCAACTGTGTGGCAATCAATGCCCAGTGGAGTGGGTGGGATAGTGAACGAAAGGGTTAAGGTCGTGATGCCAAGATTTATTTATTTATTTATTGCATTTATATACCACCTCATAGCCAAAGCTCTCTGGGTGGTTTACAACAATTAAAAACATTTAAAACAAGTATACAAATTTAAACCATACCAAATTAAAACCCATAAAAACCGATAGGCAAGTTAAAACGCATGCTATTCAAATGCTGTTTAAAAAATGCCTGGGAAAAGAGGAAAGTCTTGGCCTGGCACCGAAAAGATAACAGTATTGGCGCCAGGCACACCTTGTCAGAGAGATCATTCCATAATTTGGGGGCCACCCCTGAGAAGGCCCTCTCCCTTGTTGCCATCCCCCAAGCTTCCCTCGGAGTAGGCACCCAGAGGAGGGCCTTGGATGTTGAGCGTAGTGTACGGGTAGGTTTGTGTTGGGAGAGGCGTTCCATCAGGTATTGTGGTCCTAAGCCGTGTAAGGCTTCATAGGTGGTGGAGATGCTGGAGGAGGGAGCATAAACTTCCAGAGAGGGGAGATGAGAGGAAGTAGTGAGCCAGGGGTGTTTAAATATGGGTAGAGACATACTGTTCTGGCGGTTCCAGGGTGTCTCCACCTCTCTCTTCTGAATAATAATAATAATAATAATAAATTTTATTTCTAGGCCGCCTATCTGGCCGCACAAGCAGCCACTCTAGGCGGCGTACAAGATCAAGTAAAATACAACATACAAACTACGTAAAAACCCAAGAACTACAATATAAAACGAAACCGAACCCACCCATAGCTAAAACCAATAAAATTAGGCTACCCCAGGGATCTTGTAGGCCTGCCTGAATAGCCAGGTTTTCAAGGCTTGGCGAAAACTTGGCAGGGAGGGGGCATGGCGAAGATCATAAGGGAGAGTGTTCCAGAGGGTGGGGGCCACGATTGAAAATGCCCTCTCCCTGGTCCGCACCAGTCTAGCTGTTTTGACTGGTGGGACCGAGAGAAGGTCTTGAGTGGCTGATCTAGTCAGGCGGCATATTTGTTGATGCTGGAGGCGTTCCTTCAGATAAGCTGGGCCGAGACCGTATAGGGCTTTAAAGGTTAGTACCAACACCTTGAATTGGGCCCGGTAAACAACTGGTAACCAGTGTAGATCTTGTAACACCGGAGTGATGTGATCGCGGCGACGGCTGTTCGTAATCAAACGTGCCGCCGCATTCTGTACCAGCTGCAGTTTCCGGACCGTTTTCAAGGGTAACCCAACGTAGAGCGCATTACAGTAGTCTAAGTGAGAGGAGACCAGGGCATATACTACCCGTGGGAGAAGATGGACAGGCAGATGGGGTCGCAGCCTCTGTATTAGATGTAATTGAAACCAAGCTGCCCGGCTCACTGCCAAAACCTGAGCCTCCATGGACAGCTGGGAATCAAGGATGACCCCGAGGCTGCGGACCTGGTCCTTCAGGGGCAATTTTACCCCATTGAGCACCAGGTCTAAAGCTCCTAATCTTTTCCTGTCTCCCACGAGCAGTTTCTCGGTCTTGTCAGGGTTTAGCTTCAGCCTATTTCCTCCCATCCATTCACTTACTGACTCCAGGCACTTGGAAATGGTCTCCACAGCCAACTCTGGCAAGGACTTAAACGAGAGATAGAGCTGGGTGTCATCTGCATATTGGTGGCACCGCAGCCCAAATCTCCTGATGATGGCTCCCAGCGGTTTTACATAGATGTTAAATAGCATGGGGGCAAGGATAGAACCCTGTGGCACACCACAATTGAGAGGCCAAGGGTCCGAGACCTAATCCCCCAATGCCACCCGTTGATGTCTGTCTGAGAGATAGGAACGGAACCACCGTAGAACAGTGCCCCCTATTCCCATTCTCTCCAGACGATCTAAAAGGATACCGTGGTCGACGGTATCGAAAGCCGCTGAGAGATCCAGGAGGACGAGGAATGCATGTTCTCCCTTATCCAACGCCCTCCTTAAATCATCCACCATAACGACCAACGCTGTTTCAGTTCCATGACCAGTCCTGAAGCCAGACTGGAATGGATCCAAATAATCTGCTTCATCCAAGTGTGTCTTTAACTGTTCGGCCACCACTCGCTCAATGACCTTGCCCAAGAATGGAAGATTAGAAACTGGGCGAAAGTTGTTTAAATCTTGGGGATCCAAGGAGGACTTTTTCAGAATGTCTGAAAACCTGAGCACATGACACTACTCAAACCCTGCCCCTTTTTCCTGTAAAAACTGGTGGGAGCTGCTTGAGTCCATTTTTAAAAAATTCACTTCTAAGAGATTTTGCAACTGATCGACAGCTAAATCCATTCCCCATCTGGGTGTGGCTAATGGAAAGGCATTGATCCGGTGACTAGTGTGTTTACAGCCTAGCTGTGACTCAGGTGGGTTTCCCTCATTGCGTGGCTCGAGGCTGAGGTGTTTCCACTAATCTGCCTCCTGTTTCTTTCCAGGGAGAGCCAGGTCCTTCCGGGTTAGGAATCCAAGGTCCAGAAGTGAGTATGCCCAGTTTTTGTGTGTGTGTTGCAATAGTTGCTCCTACCGTGTGTTGCAATTTGAACAAGACCCATCCACCACTCTCTTGTTTCTCAGGGAGAACCCGGGCTGAAAGGTTCGCCAGGCAATCCCGTAAGTACCATCTTGCCCCACCCTGTTTGGCCGCACACACGCAGGTCAGCCACAGTAGATCTCTCTCATGCCTCCCACCCCATCGCGTTAGAGGATACCTGAACTAGACTTTGGTACTGATCTGGAAAGTGCAGCCTTAGAGGACCCATGTAGCCCTGAAGACACAGCAGCTCAGTCCAGAGAGGGGCAGACTGAGGGAGAAGGATCTCCTAGTTAGGAACCCAGGTGCAGGCAGCCCAGTCCACTTCAGTGGGCAAGAGAAGCCTCTTGAACAGGGCTAGTGTTGGGTCGGCATCACACAGAACCTGCCAACGCCCACGCCGTGGCGGAGGTCCCACTGCTAACCCACTGCTGCCTCTGCTGTCACTCCTTGCTGTTGCTGCTTGTTCATTTGCCTTCTTCCAGAATGAAAGCAAACAGAAGCAGGTGCAGCCTACACTTGCCTTTCCCTCTTGCCCTCTGGGAGGTGCTGTGGATTGGGCCCAGAGGGAACAGGCAAGCAAACAGGTGGCAGTGTCAGAGGCCAGGAGGTGATAGGAGGGGAGGGGGCACCAAGGGCGTCTTGCTTAAGGACTCCCAAAACCTAGAGCCGGCACTACTCCTGAGGCACTATGCCACCGTCTGACCCAAACTCCAGCTAATCCCCCTTGCCTGTGGTGACAGAGAGCCTGCCCAGAGCACCGCAGGGGTGTTGTTTTCCATGGTACATCCATGGTACGTGAAGGAGTTGACTTCATGTGGAGGAAAGAGGGGGCTAGGCTCAGATGCAAGGGTCTGCACTAATACAGAAATATTCAGTTTTACACCGGCCGTTATCAGAGCAAGTTGTCTGCCTTGGAGCTGTCTGAGGTCCTGCTTGCTGCTGTTCTGCTTACCTGCCTTTCATTGGCCCCATCACAGCTGCCCATCAGCTGTTTTCTGCAACCATCTGCCTGTCCTGTAGAGCTCCAACCTGATCCATGTGGACTTTATTCTGTGGGCTTCTTTTGGGGAGGGGGGTTGTGCTGGTATTGGGAAGAAGCTAGTATCAGATTCATGGAGAATGGGGTTATTTTATTCTTGGTTTGGAGAAGCTGGTGAGTAAAGGTGGATGTGATGGCACATGTGACAGACTGTACGTTTGGTTTAATTCAAACTATTCCAGAACTTCAGCGTTCTCCTGTAGCTAAGAAGATGCATATATTCTCCTGGCATAGAGCAGCACAGAGATTTAAATGGATGTTAATATGCAGTTGTTACTAGGTGCTATACAGAAATAAAAATAACAAGGTTTTTCCTAACAGCTTACAATCAAATAATAAAATGTGTAGATTTTTTAAAAAAAAATATATTCTGGCCTTGGTTGTGGCTGCTACTCCATTAAACCAAGAATAAAATAATTAAAGCTCGGAAGTTTTTTCTAGGGATGTAGAGAACATCACATCACATCCTCAAGTGTTCCATGAGTTTTATCAAAACTCATTTTCCTTCACTTAAAGTTCCTGGGATGTTTGCCGCCTGCAGGGACCTCCAGATTTGCCTTGGCGTTTTGCTTTAGGTGAAATTTTAGCTTTAGTTGCTGGTTTAATAAGACTTCCTTCACCAGCACAGGTAGGGGATGCCCCAGAGGATGCCACCCATAGCCTAGTGAGACCTACAACTGAAGTAACTTCTCTTGTGGTTTCTCGAGGTAGGAATGTGTGGAACCCTCTGAAACTGATGGCAACAACATACAGGAGCAGCTCTACTTTTTTCTAAAGGTCTTGTAAACCCCTAATGCAAACCTCGCCAACCTATTGCCCTCCAGATGTTGTTTTTTTAATAAACAAATTTTGTTATTTTTAAATATACAGCATCCATCCAACAAGAGGAATGATCAGATATATATACACAACTCCTGTGTAGATAGAGGGAAAGAGATAAACATATAACAACAAAAACCCAAGCAAACTGTTGGCATGCACGTCACATCAGGAGGAGAAAACAGCAAAAATCGTAAATGATGTATGAAGTCCATGAAAGATAAAATAAAGATGAAAATAAAGAGATATTTGAACATGCAGTCTTTTTGTTCAGTTTTCATATTTATTGCCAAATCTGCCAAGCCTGTAGAGATGGCTTTTTCTCACAGGTGTCAGGATGATCAACTCCAGAACACAGCAGTGCCACACCATGTAAAAAGCGCCCGGTGTTTCACAACCTTGTCTGAGCTTTAATTGATGTGCAGTTTTCTCCATGACAGCAATGTTGCGTAATGATTGATACCTGTGGTCTCGTGAAAGTTCAGAGGTAGATTTCCAGCTTGCAGTGATAACTAACCTTGCTGCTAAAGCCATGTAGATTATAAGCTCTTTTGATACTATATTTACATGTTCATCTTAAAAAATATTTAACAACAACAGTTTTGGACAAAACAATAAATTCTCCTGAGAGATTAGCAACATTTAGTCATAAACTGCCCTCTAGATATTTTGAACCATATCTCCATGGGGCTAAAGGGAGTTTTGTCTTAAAGCATCTGGAGGGGATCACGTTGGCAAAGACTGTCCTAATGTGATTGGAAAAGGTGTGAAAGACAATGATCTGCCACAAAGACACCTTCATTTTCCCAGAACCCAGATTTGTTCTGTCTCCTTTTTGGTTTGTGTTGTAATTCTTTTTTTTTTCTTCCTGTGGCACAGGGACCACCAGGACCTCAAGGGCCACCAGGAAATGTTGGGGGGAAAGGGGAAAAGGTGAGTATTTGCATCTGGGCTGTATAATTTGCTAGGGGGCAGAAGGAATGGCTTCTAACAGCCTGCAACTTCTTATTCATTTCCTCTGAACTGTCACATGTGAGGAATGCTGCATTTGACAAAATCTGACTGCAATGACATCTACTCCTAGATTAACTTCAGTAGCAAAGTGCTTCACTTCTGTGCTATTCACACAGTGCCATATTGCTGAGGATAAAACCATGGCTTTGCACCCAGTAGCAACTATCCCATGTCCCATTGCATTAATAATGGAGTATGGAAGATACTGCCTTTGCAAAGCATACTTTGTTTCCCACAGTATCTTCACAAGATAATAGTTATTAGGAAACTCCAGCATAGGTTATGTTGGACCATAACCACTGTTTGCTTTGTGATGTTTGGAACTAACTTCTGTCATTAACAATATCAAGTATCCTGAGATATTCTGGGCAGAAAATTAGAGGATTAATTGCTCAAGTTATTGCTTAACTATACCTGGCACTTATTCAGATCTGTCCTGAGCATGTGTGAGATGCCTCCCTGGGCTCCTGCTGGGAGGAAGGGCAGGATATAAATCAAATAATAAATAAATAAGTACTGATTAAGAATCTGCTTGGCAAAACCCTCACAACTGCCCTTGTGAATAATTGCCTCCGACATGTCATGCCAGCGCATGGAAAGGTGGAAACGGCTGTGAAAAAGAAGGGACATGTTTTGCTCACACCTGTACATTGCTAGGATGACTGCAGTTAGGAAGGAGCTACACTTGGGACTTGGATGTGCATACTGGCTTGCCTTGAGCATGCTTGCAGAATGTTGTCAGCTTGGGTGTAACACTGCTCTTTTCCTTATAGGGCTCCCCCGGTGTTAGAGGTGCCATAGGCCCTCCTGGGACTCCAGGTGCCAGCATCACTGGCCCACCAGTAAGTGCCATTGCTTTGTGGCTCTGGAAATCTTATAGCCAACCATCCTTGCACCCTTTGTGACTCACTTGCTCACTTGGTCTTTTCCAGGGCCAAGAAGGCCAGCGGGGCCTCCCAGGAGATCCTGGTTCCAATGGCTTAAAGGTAGGTAAACTGCAGCTCTGTTTACTTTGAAGAAATGTTTATCTGGAAACTAGCATGATCCTGTCTAATCAGCTGGTTGTACCAGGTGTTTAGTTACCTGTGAACCACTCAACTCTGACAATTCCACTGGTCTTGGAAGCCTAGAAACAAAAAGGACTTGATAGGCTTGTCAGACAGCGTCCTGCAACAGCAGTTCCCTAGATGGAAACTACATCTTTGAATAAAGGTTCCTCCCACCCCTTCTTAAACTTTCCCAGAATCCCAGGTGCCAGATCAGCATCTGCTTTAGAGCACAAATGAGCAAAACTCAGAAGAGGCATTCTCCATGCCCGCTTTAATCTGGGAAAGGAGGCTCTTGCAACCGAGAATCCCCTCATGCTGCCTCTGGCCTTCTCAGATGCTCTGAGAACAATGGATAGAGTGATGCCACTGAGTGCACCTGGCCCCTGGCCCGCCTTGGGGGCCCAGGACTTGCCTAACCTTTTAAAGCAGGCTCTGAAATGAAAGTGTTGAAAATCTGAAATGTGAAGCTTCAGATTCAGCTTTGGTATGACTCATGTGTGGATGTTTGGTGTAAACACTTCATTTCTACCCCAAAACAAGGCTGTCTAAAAATGACTAAAGTGATGGAGGGTCAGAGAGGGAACCATATGGCACAGAACATGCTTTCTCATTTGCAGACAAAGATGATTGTTCATGCTGTGGTGGTTTTCAGACACTTGTTTGAAATGTGCGTTGCAAATGCTCAGCATTATTTTAATGACGAGCGATATCTCAAAGGTCAGCATTTAGCCCTGAAAGACAAGTTAGATGTTGGGCATATTCTTTTCGTTAATAACTTCCAATATGGTTAGCAAGAGAGAGGGAGGGGGGTTATTATGTGCTCCCCTTTAGAGGGAAGCCCTTTAATTATTATTATCTAGGAGCCATTGTGCTCAGCCCTGAGATCTGGACCACGCTGTTCTCAGGTAGTCCCAATTGATTTCAGCATGTAACTCAGCCTGTTTTCCAAAGCAGTAATCTTGTGTTCAGGTGGGCCATGCTCTGCTAAGGCACTATAGACTTGGCTTCAGAACTGTGGTTTGCAAAGGGTAGATTGCAGCCTGGCCTAAGGTGGGTTGCAGGCAGCAGCACTATCATCACCTTTTGTATAGAGAGAAGGTGGAAGGAGAGGTAAATTAAGTGAAGATCAAAATTATAAGCGACTAAAACCGTTACAAATAGCCCAGTGATAGAGCCTGTGCTCTGTATGCGAAGGTCCCAGGTCCAAACCCTGACATAGAATCATAGAATAGTAGAGTTGGAAGGGGCCTATAAGGCCATCAAGTCCAACCCCCTGCGCAATGCAGGAATCCAAATCAAAGCATTCCCAACAGATGCATTCCCAACATCTCCAGTTGAAGGGAGTTTAAGCAGCAAGGCTGGGGAAGGCCTCTCTCTGCCTGAGATCCTGGAAAGCTGCTACCAACCAGAGTAGACAAGAACGAGCTCAGTGGATCAAGGGTCTGATTGAGTATAGCAGGGGTGGGGCCCTTACTGAGCCCAGGAGCTGCATTCCCTCATTACCAACCTTTCAAGGACCACATGCCAGCAGTGGGTGAGGCCAAAAATGTGTGCAGGGCCTGAGCTGGCAATGGGTGGGGCCACCCTACACCTTCTCATACACATGTACATGCACTATACAGACATGTACACCACACATACTTACACACACACCTTCACCTCTGCTTAGTTGCTTCCTATTGAGCTGGGCAGTGGTGGGGCAGATTGCTGGGAGGCGAGGTTTACACCTCCTTTCCCAGGTTTTCTCTCCTCCTCCCTAGTCAGCTGAGCAATAGGGTTGGGATCCTCTAGCTGGGCCTGATCCACTCACATTCCATTGAAACGGAATGAAATTCCATTTTGACTTCCTTTTCCTCACATACTTCTGCTTTGTTCCATCTCGATATAGAACCACGAACCAGAAGTTATGCATTCTGAACTTGTGGGGGAAGAGAGGGTTGGAACCCCAGGCCTTCCCTCCCTCGTGTTCCTAGGTTACTGTTGGCTCCACTGGCGGTGCAGGCTGTCCCAAATCGCAGTTCCCCCTGACCATCTCCGCAGCATTGGAAAGGGCAGAGAAAGCTGTAGCCTGGGCTGGGAAGCAGATGCCCCTCCGTGGGCAATCACACTTCCCTCGTTCTCCTTTGGGGAGGCTGCAGAGAGGACCACCAAGGCCATACTGCATGCAGTTTCTCTTATGGCATCTCCCCCACCCCTTTTAGTCTTGTTTTTTTTTTGGGGGGGGAGGAGAGTTGATACTAGAGAAATCAACAGGTAACCTTAGAGCTCCTCCCTAATGTGAGTGAGATGCCCTAGGATTCCCTGTTAATTTCTGTCGCATTAACCCTTTAATGATACTCATTTTTTTAAAAAATAACGGTGTTGGAAAATAAAGCGGAAATCTGATGCCTTCAGGATCAGTCCGCAAAGAGAACAGACCCAAGTACAATCTGGGTGGAATTCTCATCTGTCCCTGCTGAGCAATAAAGAGGGGAAATGGGGAGAAATTTGATTCCATTCACATTTAAAGCTGAATATATAAAATCCACACTTTCTAAAACAATATGAGAAGGTCAGGCAAGTTTATTCAGCCTGTTTGAAAAATCATCATGAGGTGATGAAGGAGACAGTGAAAGCCAGTCACTGAATGCTCAGGCATTACTAGAAGAAAAAGCTGGTGGGGATTCTGTTGAAGTAGAAAAACAGAGATGCACTAGCTGTACCAAGGGTTAGGATATCTTATACCTTATAATTGAATTATTCATTATTAATTAATTTGGCTGTACACCTAGCACATCAGAAGAAATTTGCATATTTTACCTCTTTCAATTTTGTGAGTAAAACCAAATGTGAAATACTTGTCCTTCAAACATCAAGTTAGTATTAGTGGACAGTACTAGTGGACAGAACCTGCATGAAATATAGGATCACCATGAACTTTCTGGACCTCCTTTGTAGGTCCTGTACTAAGTATAGAAACAACATAAAAATTAGCCTGAACTGATATAGAGTACATTTTTCAAAATTATGCAAGGTTATTTTGAACAGTGTTATTTCTAATAAACATACTATCTATTCTATTCTGATAAATGTTTTTCATTTCTTTTTAACCTTTCTCACCCTAAGTTAAGCCTCAGCCTCAGCCACTAAAAACTTTAAACAAAGTAGTAACGTGGTTTGTAGGAAGATTTAGGAAGGGGCAGATGATCATGCATCTTGCTCCGCGTCTAGCGCCAGCTCTCAGCAGCCCTGCACTGGGCAATTGCAGCCAGTGCCACATGAATAAAAATAAATCTTAGGCAGCTGGCAGGCCAGTTCAAAAGGCTTTGCAGGCTGGTTCTGTTCCATGGGCCACTTATTCCACCCCTCCCACAGTGATGCTTGATTCTTGAGCTACAGAGGAAGAGTCTAAAGATTGGCAAGGAATTAGTCCGTTCAGAGAGGAAGAGTGTTATAGGCTTCAGGATGTCAAAAGACGTGAAGACTGGCATGAGAGAAGCAGCCCATAGAGAGCAGCTGGTCAGAGGAGCTTTGCAAATATGCTTGCTTGATACCTCGGTTGGTTCTGAGAAACAAAATAAGACCCTGAAATCATTTTGTGTGTGTGTGTGTGTTGTTGTTGTTGTCAGCAGTGTTTCCTGCCCAAATACCTGACTCCTTTTTCTCTTACCTTTTTTTTTCTCTAGGGTGAAAGGGGAGCCAGAGGTGAGAAGGTGAGTCAGCCTTCTCCTCCATCCCAAATTTTGAGATGCTTAGTGTTGGATGTTGTATCTGGCGCAAGCAGATGCCCAGGATGCAGAACAGTATAGTGACAGGCTAGATGCCAGTTGAAGCAATGAGCCGGACAAGCAATAAGTTTTAAGAGTCACTTTACTGACAATATATCACAAGCTCTCTCTGTACAAACTCCTCGACCCCCACACTCTGCCAGTTTCAGTTTCCAGCTATATACTGATAAGACAGCTGGTTGTCCTGGCAACGTGTCCTTGAGGAGTGCACGTCCACTCCAGCCTTGTGAGCTACTTGGCCTTGTAACTCTGCCATGGAAAAATACTCTTAGGAACTTTTTACTTGCCAACACTTAGTTCCTTTCGGCCCCAGTTTTGGGGGCTTTTCCCACACCATCAGTATACAATAAATACATGCTGTTCTGTCATGGGTTATACACTATTCTTCGCTTTCTGGGGGTGGAGGTCACAGTCTAAGAGAAACATGGTGCACCTTTGAGTAACCTAAGATATGGGAGACCCTAGAATCCCTTGTTTACTGGACAAAGAGGTGTTACTTTGGGGACAAATCCCCTTGACTCTTGATTATGTAACTAAGAGTCCATAACAGACCAAAAGCTTTTTGTTCTCATAGTAGCCAGACAGGTGCCTTTGGTGAGCCCTCAAGCGGGACATAAGCACAATGGCCTTCTCCAGCAGGAAATGGTCCTTCTGCACTTCATTCCTTGGTCCTCAGCAGGCAGCTCCTGGTACTGCAAACGCTCACGTCTTGTCCTCCCCTTTGTCTTCTCAGGGAGATTCTGGGGAATGCACCTGCCAGCCTGGCTCTCGTGACACGACCAACGTTGGTCTACCGGTAAGCGTCGCTTCACGCTGCCCCCTCCCCAAGGCCTTGGGGATTCGCTGCCAGGCTGGATGATGGTTCAAGCCACCCGCGCCCCCCCATTCTCTCCGCTCAACTGCTCAACGCCTTTGCTACTCCGGAGGCTGGAACGCCCATGTCCTGCTTGGCCTTTGCTAAACCCTCCCTCCTTTTGGACCCGCAGGGCGCCCCAGGACTATGGATCGGGACTTCCTGGCAGCCTCAGCCGGGCCCTCAGGTGTGTGCGTGTGTATGTGCATGCTTGCTCCTCTGTGCGTTGGCAACCTTGGCTCCTCTGTCCCCATCGCTCACCCTGTTGTTCTCTTAACTCCTTTTTGCTTTCTCTTTCTTTGCGGCATTAACAGGGGCCACCAGGTGCTCCGGGACCACCAGGACCACCAGGAGCTCCTGGGAGGCAGGTAAGTGGTAGGAGATCCATACTTCCCATCATCTGACAGAGACAAGAACAGGTACGCGTTATCAGTGCCAGCTCCTGTAATATTGTTTGGGGGTGGAGGAGGGGCTGTGGATAAGGCACAACCTTAGTGGGCCTCTTTAACCTGGATGAAACAGGGCTTCTGCACCCACAATTCTGTCTCACTGCCTCTGGCTTTCCTGGCTGCTCAGTGCAAAGTGAGAGTGGCAGCTCTGCTTAGACAGGGGACCCTTTGTCGGTCCCAGCTGTTGTGTGCTGTGCTAAGCCACTGAGTTGTGCGATGGCTGTGGGACCTAGCATGTTGGGTCCTCAGCAGGTCCTGCCCTATTCCTATTGCAGTCCCATGGAAATGACAAGGACTATTAAAAGATTTTGGGAAGAGAAAGAAGTTTCATCAGAATGCTGCTACCATGACCTTTAGGTTGCTCGAGCACTCCTGCCTGGGTTGATCAGGAGCAGACAGCAGGGTTTCTTGCTGACAGCTGGTAGTAGGGATGGAACAAAATTCGATTCAGATTCCATTTAAAGCTGAATGTATAAAATTTGCACTTTCCAAAACAATATGAGAACCGAAACACACCCATCTTTCGAAATTTGCACATATCCAAATATTGCAATACAGTTCTCTAAACAAAGAATGATTACAAAAATTCGTATATTATGGGAAAGTGTGCATAAAAATGAATATATTAGTAAAAGTAACATACAAAAATGCATTGTATTAGGAGAAGTTGCTTGCAAACATTTGTATGTTAGTCAAAGCTACATACAAAAATGTGTTTATTAGGAGAAATTCACACTAAAATGCTAGAGGAAAATCGCAAACTGCTGCAGAAATGTGGAGAACTAAGTTTAAGACTGGAAAAATGAGAGAACCAAAACGGACAGATTCTTCCATTCCTCGCTGGTAGTATATAACCCCATACCTTTTTGTCCTGTGTGTTGCCTTGGCAAGCAGAAGTCCTTACCACCACTTCAATGGAGAACCAATTGACCCAGCATTTCCTCCCACCTCTCTTATCTCCCATACCTCAATGTGGGGCAGTGATCCTCACCCCCAAACAAAACATCATGGCAGGAATTTCCTCTAGCTAAGAATGCAGTTGTTGATTACAGCACAGAGAACTGCGTCAAAGCTCTCCGTGAAACATATACGACTGGTATTTTCCTATTGATGGACCTTTTTTTTCTAAATAGCTTCTAGATTTTTAACATGGCTCCCTGCCCCCCGCTGTCACCCTCCATTCTTGATGGCTGCAGGAGCAAAAGGTGTACTTTCTAGAGATGTGGTGAATCCCATGAAAGCATTATGAGCCCTGAATACTTCCTTGGCTCAGATTTTAATCTGAGCTGTAGAGAACCACCCCTGCTGCTCTGCTCCTGGCTCCCCGGCCTCCACACCTGCCCCCATCCATTGGGCGTCCAAATTCTCTCCTCCCACCTTACTTACTTACTTACTTAGCTCCCAGGCAGCGGCAGGTACTCTTGTGGCAGCAAGCAGGAGGGAGGAAGGGAGATCTTTCCCTCCCTCCTCCTCCCCTCCAATGCCTGGTGTGCTGCTATGTAGCATGCCAGGTGCAAGAGGGGGGAAGGAGGCTTGTGCATCTCTTTTTTTTTTTTATATATATATAATTTTTATTCAAATTTTTCCAAAAAACAAACAAAACAAAGTAAGAAAAAACATAACAATACTACAACAAAAAATAAAAATAAAATGGTTGACTTCCGATTTGTCACAGATCAGCTATAAGTATATAATATACATCAAACCTGTCCCTTAATATGTACATACAGAATCCCTTTTCTCCATAAGCTGTCTTAATTAATCATCAAATCCCAGTATCATCATTTTATTTTGATCTTTCGACAAAAAGTCTAAGAGAGGCTTCCAATCCTTAAGGAATGTATCTGTCGATTTTTCTCTAAGAGAGGCTTGTGCATCTCTTGAGGGAGGGTGTGTGGTGGCTTCCAGCAGTGGAAGCAGAATTCAGAATGGCTCAGAAATAAATGGAGGTTTCCCCCTGTTTCAAGGGAACTTCCTCCACTTACATCCAAGTTAGTGTGATTCAAGCTGGAGTACTCACTCACCTATCGGTAGTGTCTTGCAGTTCCTATCCTCACTAATCTGGACAGTTGCTTTCAGTTGGGCCTGGGGAATTCTAAAACATCCCCCAATGGAATTGTAATAAGGGGTGTACATCATGTCCTTTCTGGAGATTGTTCTCACTTTGGAACATACAAGAAGCCAACAGGGGGACATACTGTTTATCGTAAGTCAGTGGTGGCACATTCATTTTTCCATCAGTAGGGGCTATGTTTTTGCATGTTTAAACAGAGCTTGGGAAGTTCACTTTTTAAAAATGAACTAGTTCTAGTTCAGCATGTCCAAAAAGGAACTAATTCCGGTTCACATTTGTCCCTGTACAAAATGAACTAGTTTGGTTCATATTCACATTCAGCTCATAGTTCTGTTCAAGGTTATCCAAATGATCCTCAGCAATTTGTTTTCAGCATTCAAAATGTTACAAGCTGCTGTGCTGAGGTAAAATATACTTAGGAAGGTTTAAGAAAACATTGAAACACACACACATGATAGAATGTGAATTGTTCAAATTATTTTCCTCAATAATAATCTGTATGCATAATGGCCCAAAGGATCTGAAGAGTAAAAACTAAATGTAAGAGAATAACCTTGAAGATGAACTAGAATTTGTTCAAAGTTCTACTCCAAAACAAATTTAATTCCTACTCCGTGCAAGGGCAGTTATGTGAACTACTTTCCAGTGTATTTCAAAAAAAAATTGAACTAATTCAGTGAACTTTATTAAACTGAACTAGCTTTAAGCTTGGCTAATGTGGTTGAAGGAAATTTGCCAGGCTTCATATCCAATCTTCAACCAGGATGACCTCCAAATCTGGTTAATACAATAATTTTACCATATTTTCTTCTGCGCTTCTTAGTTCCCATAGTTTCCTATCAAAGTCCAAAGGGAAGGCCACTCTGCACTATGGGCCAGCAAGAAGAATTCTGTTTTAGGGGCAAGGCAATTTCCACAGTGGAGTAGTAGATCAACCATGTGGAAAATGGCCCTGGAAAAGATCAAGATAGCAAGCAAGTCACAAAGAGTGCAATGATGGTTGCCTGTAAGATTTCCAGAGCCAGTAGACTGTGCAGTTACCCTGATGGAGAAAGTTTACTGGAGGCTCCCAACCAATTTGAGAGCTCATTCTAGAGCCAACCAGGGCTTGTGGAACAGGCAAAGGAGCTGGAAAGACATGGAAGGGTATGTTGTGATGCTAGCTGAAAGACATGGGAGGTAGGACTCCGAGGTCCCAAGTTCTGGTGCCATTTGAGGTGCCAACATCTCACAGCACAACCCCTTTGAGGTAGCAAATATCTCTTTTAAGAAGGACTCAGAATATTCAAAGTTTCTCCTTGCCTTTAGGGCATCCCAGGACACAATGGCTTGCCGGGACTGCCTGGGCCAGTGGGAGACTTGGTAGGTACAGGACTGCCGTGTCCGCCTTTTCCTGCCCTCGCTCAGGCCTGTGCTTAGTGCTGCTCCCTTTTGCTCAGCTGTTTCCCAAGCTTCCTCTGTCACTCCCAAAGGAAATGTGCAGAAGAGGTCCAAAGCAGAAGCCATGTTTTGTTACAAAAGCAGCTACCAAGAGGCTGCTTGAGGGAACCCATAGGAGTTTACGCTGCTTTTGGCACACAACCCTAGAAACTCATGGCTCCACTTTGCAAAAAAGGAAAGAAAAAATAAGAAGATGGATCAGTTTTATCCACGTGTTTTTAATTTCTCCTTTCCATCTCTCCATTGCAGGCACCACTGCCCCCTATAAGCCTTGAGGTGAGGCAAAAAGGATCACTAGCTGGCTTTTGCTTTCATGCCAAGTACAGAATCTGAGACCCTGGGATTGCATGACTCATAAAAGTTGTCCTCTAAAGAAAAGGGTGGACAGTCATCTTTCAGGGGTGTCTCTTCGCTTGGGTAGAGGGTTGGACTACCACAGTTATTCATTAAGCCATGAGCTTCAAACGATTCTAGAGATTGTGATAACAGAATTTTTAGAGGGTTTAATTATTTACTGTATTTTTATGTGTGTGCTTTTGCTGTGCACCACCTTGGGTTTCTTTTGGAGGAAGGGTGGCAATATAAATAATGGTGGTGGTGGTAGTAATAATAATAATAATAATAATATGAAGGTACATGAGGCCAGCACCCGGCTGAAGCTAAGCAGGGTCAGGTCTGGTCAGTGCCTGGATGGGAGACCGCCTGGGAACCACATGTAAGCCGCCTTGGGTTTCTATCATGGAAGGAAAGACGGGGTATAAATGTAATTAAATAAATAAATAAATAATAATGGGAAATGCCAGAAACATTTGCCACAGGAAATGGTGGCAAACATCAAAACTCCAGTAGAGTTGTACTGAATGTTCAGAGCAACAGGAAAGAGGAAGCATTCTTAGGAAGGGGTGGGTGTGGCTAGGTCTCTGCATGCTCCTTCTTACTAAGATGCTTGTCAGTGAAAAAGCTCCTGCAACAACCCTCAGTACAGAAGTGACCTAGAGCTACCTGATAATATCCTCACCAGAGCTGGCAGGATTCTTTCATCCTTAGTTATTTGTGTATCATTCCCAATACCAGTGTTGACAATCGATACTGGAAAGGCAGCTGGCAGTGCTGGGATGTTCTGCTTCTTATCATCTCTTTTTCCACTCCCTTGCCAGGATTGTAGAAACTGTGCTCAGATGGAACCATCCCTTAGCGCAATCAAAGGAGAAAAAGGTGACCAGGGTATGCCTGGAGCCCCTGGCATAGACAACTGCGCACGGGTGAGTAGTCCATCAGCCTCTGATCAGCTTCAGCTTCCTGTAGCTAGGACTGAAGAACACTGTAAATCAGACTGTGAAACCAGCGACCTTGCAGTAGCATGAGTCACTAATGGACACACACACACGGCTCATTCAGCTAAGCTGACTCATTTCTGCATCTTGGTGAGTTATGGCAAATGCTAAAAACTCCACACGCATGAACATTTAACAGCAGATCTTTAAAAAAAAATTATTGGACTGTAAAACAATTATGAAGGAATGAAACTCATAGATATCCAAAACAAATATTTCGTATACAAATGCGTAAGACAGTTCGACCAGAAGCAGTGATTTGGATGGCTTTCAGAGAGGATTAGACAAATTCATGAAGGAGAAGGCTATCAATGGCTACTAGCCACAATGGCTATGTTCTACCTACACCGTCGGAGGCAGTATCAGTAGTGTAGTGACAAGTTCAGAAGCGCAGGGTCCCTTCATGATAGTCATGCCACGCCCCCTCATTTTGCCACTTCCCATCATTTACTTGCTTGCTGTCCAATCATCATCTTCACACTTCTCAGTCCTTCCCACATTCTCCCAAAACAACAGATGTCCATGGGAGCCAATCAGCATGCAAGAGGAGTGTCTTAGCTACTGAGAAGAGTCTTCTCAGTGGCTGGCTCACCTCCTTTCACTCTAATTGGCTCCGATTGGCAGGAAAGGACAAGGAACCATGAAAGAAGATTCTTCTCAGTGGCTAACATACTCTCCTTTCATGCCGGTTGTCTCATAGGACGCTGGAGACATAGAGACCCTGCTGGGGCCCTGCTCCCAAAAAAGTAAGGGGTCTAAGACCCCCCCAAGACCCTGGACCACTACACCCTGGGGCAGAATGCCTCTGAATGCCAGTTGCTGGAATCTGCAGGAGGGGAGAGTGCTCTTGCACCCAGGTCCCACTTGCAGGCTTCCCATGGGCATCTGGTTGGCCACTGTGAGAACAGGATGCGGGACTAGATGGGCCACTGGCCTGATCCAAAAGACTGTTCTTGTGTTCCTAACCATGCAGAAGCTATCATTATACTTTATTTTTTGTTTATTTGTTTAATTGCATTACATTATATAACATTACATTACATTAATTTAGTAATTAATACTGATCACTGCCCACACATTATTTTCCCATTATCTAATCATTAGAGTTTCCTTCTTTTTTTCTGTATACCAGCAATTCTTAATATTTTG
Source organism: Rhineura floridana (assembly GCF_030035675.1). NCBI lineage: Eukaryota > Metazoa > Chordata > Lepidosauria > Squamata > Rhineuridae > Rhineura > Rhineura floridana. The sequence continues at coordinate 7,435,247 of NC_084494.1, forward strand.
GAAGGTCAGTGACATGTGTTAGAAAAGTCAGGTTTTTACTGCAAGAGCTCAAATATCAGAAAGTGACTTTTTTCCCTCAGTGTAATGAAATGCTTTCCTCGTTCCCGTGATTAACCAGTAAATGTTGTCAAAGAGTGTGGCTGTGCCTCCCAATAAATCTGCAGATGCAATGAATTTCTAATGCTTTCCTGCTAAACCTCAACAACTGTCAAGAACTATCATTGGCCAATGAACCCGTGTATAGTCCTTTGCAGAGGTTCACTTTTACATGCAGTGGGGGATTGTGACTGTGTGGTCAGGCCTGCCGCCCCCCACCATCTGTGCTTTGGACCTACTGTTTGCATGAGGGATACGCAGATAGCGCTCACTGCATCAGTTCTGGGTGTTCAGGCCTACACATGTTGGGTGTTACCTGTGAGTGCTCCTGTGGAAATGTTATGCCCAACACAAGGATATTGGGCATGACCAAGAGTGGGGCAGGCACACATGTTTTGCCTTACTTGCCAGCCTTACCAGCAGCCCCAAGCATCTACCCAAGTCTGACCCACAAGTGGCATAAGCAGCTGTGTTGTGTGATCTGATAAGTACAGTTGGTTTCTCTTGGATTACCACAGAGGATGCTGTGGAACTCATGCCACTCATGGGCCAAGAGTATGCCTTAGCATCCACTGAAGTATTGCAAGGGGTTCTGGGGTACATTCATCAGTTCACCCACTCCTTCACTGGCATCTCCTGAAAACACTGCTGCTCAAGGAACTACGTGGATTGTTTCTGAAGCTGGACCAGCGCTGCATTTATCAAGCAGTTCTGGTAAATCATGCCACAAACTCTGGGCAAGGAATTAAATTTTCTGCATCTCTTCTACTTTCAGTGCATTGCCCAGTTCCACAGAGATCACGGGACTCAGGTGAGTAAAATGCTTGGCCGTGTATCCATGGAGAAGATGATAGGATAATAAATGCCAACAATAAATAAATGAATAGTGCTTTGCTTCCATCTGATGGTATGCAAAAAGAATCATCATAAGCTCATATTCACAAGGTGATCAGCAGCAGCTAGGTGAAGAAGGGGGGCAATCTCTGTGTGTCTTCAAAAATTACCTCCCTAGCAGCTCAGATACATGCCCATAACTATACACCAGTTTGCACTGATGGGATCTTTGTGCTCTGTACTTGTACTTGATCCAAGCAGCTTCATGTTTCAGCTCAAGTTCTTGTGGCTTCAAGGATCAGCAAAGGCTTTGCAGAATCTTAGGGGATTCTAAAGGTACATGTATTTTCAAACAGTCCTTGATCTCCAGAGTTAGCTTGGGTATATCATCATGGCAAGCTAAAGTCTGACGAACCAGGTTTGGCTGGGGAAGACAAGTCCATAAAGTGAGTTATTGTGCTCCTTTACTTTAAATAGTGGTCATTTCATGGGTGAACTACAATGGTCTGGTTTGCATGTCATGCCAAGCCAAACCATGGCTTAGCACAAATGCACAAGCACACAGGTTCCCAGTGAGGAGATTGTGGCCATTTTGCTCCTCCCTGGTTGTTTTCCTCCTGCACCGCACTGAAGTAAGTCATGGCTGGGGTCATCATGTCATCCCAGACAAGCTATGAGCAATAAGCCAAGAACAAACCTCTGAAGTTTTGCTTTTTAGTTTAGAGAAAAGGCAAATACGAGGCAGCATGAAAAAAGCATATAAAATTATGCACGGCATGGAGAAAATGGATAGAGAAAAGTTTTTCTCCGTCTCCCATAACACTAGAACTCGTGGACATCCAATGAAGCTGAACATTGGAAGATTCAGGACGGACAAAAGAAAGTCTTCACAATGAAGTGCGTAGTTAAACTATGGAACTCGCTATCACAAGAGGCAGTGATAGCTGCCAACTTAGATTGCTTTAAGAGAGGATTAGACAAATTGCTGGAGAATAAGGCTGTCAAGGGCTGGCTGCTAGCCATGGCGTCTATGTTCCTGCCTCCACTGTCAGTGGCAGTATGCGTTTGAATTCCAGTTGCTGGAAACCGCGGGAGGGCAAAGTGCTTCCCATTGGGGCATCTAGTTGGCCACTGTGAGAAACAGGATTCTGGACAAGATGGGCCATTGGCCTGATCCAGTAACCTCTTATGAAGAGAGCTAAACCACAAGCCCAGGTTGTGATGACACACTAAGCGAAACCTTGGCTTAGTTCAGCAGGTGCAGCAGCAAAACAATGGGTGGTGGGAGGGAAGCAAAGCAGACGCGGTCTCCTCCCTGGGAGCACTAAGCCGTGGTTTGGCTTAACATGATGTGCAAATCGGGCAAATCAGGCCATGGAAGGATGTTCATCCAGTTAAAAGGAAGAATCAACGACAGCGTTATATCTGAATAGTGTGCACATAGTTCAGTAAAATGTATATAACCACACACAAAAAAATCTAAACAAGCACACCAAACTTGACAGAACAGCAAAAGATCCATGATTGTGTCTCCTGGTGGTGGAGGGGAGGTGTTAAATGACAAATGCAACTTAGAACAGAGGGGTTGGACCAGGTTCCCAGTGGCAGGATGGTGCATGGGGCAAATAGCAACTGGGGGCTGGTTTTAAGTGTCCATGGGGAAAAGAAGTGACCACTTTCCCCTTGTTCTGTGATTCTGTTCAGAACCAAGGACCCTAGCAACTGCATTTGCCATTTTAAAAAACAGTGGAGGTGCAATAAGGGATTTCCCACTTCTTAACCTTTAGAATGAATTTAAATATCGAAATACTGCATATATAGCCAACAGTGCATGTAAATATACCATTTGACACAGGTGCTACAAATTCAGTGATTTAATCTACTATGAGACTATGGGTTCTGGAAAATATATGGTCCCCAGACTAATTCAGGTTTACTGATCTATTCTGATGTGAGTTCTGGCATACAAGTTGAGTCTTGTTCCAATGGGAACTTAATCCAAAAACCTGGGTTGACTCCTCCTTGAGGCTGCAACCATATACACACTTACTTTGGAGTGAGTCCCATTGCACTCAGTGGAACTTTGTACAGTACAATCTTATGCACTTCTACTCAGAAGTAGGTCATGGGATCTTATCTCTATGATCACCAATTTTACTGCATGGTCATCAACACTCAGTTTACTGAGATTTTTCTCTACTAGTTTTATCTAACTTGAAAGAGGTTCAGATTTATGTTCATAGGTAGTGGGGTTGTGTGAAAATTCAGGAGTATTGGACTGAAGCAGCTAACATAAATAGGAAGGTCATTCTCATGATCTATGTTTTAAATTATGTTTCACTTTGGCTATTTTAAAAAATCTGGAACAGGAAAAAACACATCAGGAAATGGTTGACAACTGAATCACAATTGCAAGAACTGAAAACAACATAAGGTCTTGTGGCACCTTAAGGACAAACACATTTATTATGGCGCAAGCTTTCATAGCCCACAGTCCCTCCAATCTATGAAATGTAATTGTGAATTGGCAAACATATACATGGCAGGGGAGGGCACGTTGAGGAGTGAGTTCAGAAGGAAAGGAAATGTAAAAATAACAAACCATGATGACTGGTTACAGTGACAAGTTAGCAAGGGAGTAGCATTCACTAGTAGGTCACTAGGGGTGGGGGAAGAAATTTCCCTCAGTTTGCATTTAAAGCCAGATCTATCATAGGCACACTTCCTGAAATAATATGAGAATAATATGAGAACCAAACCACAGCCATCATTTGAAATTCACACTTACTCAAATTTTGGGATGCAATTCTTCTCCAGCCAAACAATGTTTACAAAAATTCACATATTTGGAAAAGTGTGCACAGAAAGGAATATATGACTAAAAATAACATACAGTAATGCATTATATTAGGAGAAACTGCTTGCAAAAAGGTGTACATTAGTCAAAACTGCAAACAAAGATGAGTTTATTAGAAGAAATTAGCACTAAAATGCTGAAGAATTTTCATGAGGATTTTTTAAAAAAACAATGGAAATTGCTGGAGAAATGTGGAGAACTGAATTTAAATGGAAATGGACTGCCTTCAAGTCGATCCTGACTTATGGCAACCCTGTGAATAGGGTTTTCATGGTAAGTGGTATTCAGAAGTCGTTTACCATTGCCTTCCTCTGAGGCTGAGAGGCAGTGACTGGCCCAGGGTCACCCAGTGAGATTCGTGGCTGTGTGGGGATTCGAACCCTGGTCTCCCAGGTTGTAGTGCAACACTCAAGATTGGAAAAATGAAAAACCAAGAGAAACAAAATTGACAGATCTTTCCATTCCCACTGGTCACTGTAACTATTTTGCTTTCAGGTAGTTATCACTGTTAGCTTTTTTTGCAGATCATTTCACTCTGAACTCACCCCTCTGTGGTTCTACTCACTCATCCACCATGTGAATACGTGCATGCTTGCCAATTCAGGATTACACTCTATGAATCTGATGTGGTCTTGAAAAACATGTGCCATAATCAATTTGTTAGCTTCTAAAGTGCCAGAAACATTTTTGTTGTTCTTGCTACAACTAAGGATGAGGTGAGAAATGCAATTCTGTTTGCATTTAAAGGTAAACCTTTAATTCACACTTTCCTAAACAATATGCTGAGCGAAACACAACCATCCTTCAAAGTCCATACGTCTCCAAATTTTGCAATCCAGTTCTCCAACCATGTAATGTGTACTAGAATGCATATATTAGTGTAAAGTGCGCATTTAAATTAATTGCACAGCCACAAGAGTGGCTGTATATTATAGCCAGCATGGATTTTTCACATTCCACCATGTTAAATTGAAAAAACCCCATGCCATTCTGATGCTTCCCATAAGCTCATTTCAAAACAAAATCTTACAAATTTATAATCCTGAACTCAGAAACGCTTGCTTAACAACCCTCTAAGTTTTCTTGGCAATACACACAACACTCAGAGAGAATCAAGAGTTCAAAGTGTAAAACAAGAGAAGAAAAAACCAGACCCGTTGCAGCTTTTTCTTTCAGTGGTCATAATTTGTTGAAATTAATTAAAAATCAGCTATGTTCACAGAGTACCTGTAATCCTATTAGTGACCTTGCCCCATACTCTGACCTTCATCTTCTGCAGTTTAAAAGTTTTTAAAAGGCATGGCTGATTTTTAATTAATTTAAGAAATTTAACATTGACGTCAATGATAAGCTTGGGCATGCTCAGTAAGAACCAACTGTCCGTGTTCTAAAAGCCAGACTAACAGCTAATCAGAGGCCCACACACCCGTGCCAGACATTTTTTCCACTTTAAACAGTCATGGCTTCCACCAAAGAATCCTGGGAAGCATAGTTTGTGAAGGATGCTGAGAGTTGTTAGGAGACTCCTATTCCCTTTACAGAGCTCCAACAGCCAGGGGGCTTTAACAGTCAGCCCCTCTTCCGGTGATTGTAGCTCTGTGAGGGGAATAGGGCATCTCCTAGCAACTCTCAGCACCTCACAAATGACACTTCCCAGGATTCTTTGGGGGAAGCCATGACTGTTAAAAGTGGAATAAATGTCTGGTGTAGATGCAGTCAGGGACAGCTTTGGTTTAAGTTTAGGTGGGAGACGTGTCTGCTGTAGAATAAAAAGGTTGGGGAAACCCCGAAAAATAATGATGACATTAGCAATGTTTTCCTTTTGGAAAGGAAAGGGGCTTTCCCTCTGCCTAGTGCCCACCCACCCAATCTCTTCCCCTCCCTCCCCCTTCCCCACTCCCTGTCCCACCTCCAGGTCAGTTTCACCTATCCTAAGCATGATTGCATGGGAGTAAATCCCACTGAACTCAATAAGCATGCAAATAATCAGACCTACCCTTTGCCTCCTCCCTCCTATCCCCTCCCTCTGCCCCTCCCCTCCTCCTCCCCCATATCCTAAGCATGATTTTAAAAGGTAAAGGTGTCCCCGCACTTATAGTGCGAGTCGTTTCCAACTCTTAGGGTGACGTCTTGCGATGTTTACTAGGCAGACCGTATATATGGGGTGGGATTGCCAGTTCCTTCCCCGGCCTTTCTTTACCCCCCCCCCCGCATATGCTGGGTACTCATTTTACTGACTAATAATCATCCAAATGATGAGACCTGACTTTCTCCTTTCTCCCCTCCTCCCACTCTTCCTTCTTCCTCCTCCCCTCCCCACTCTATCCCTCCCTCTCCCTTCTCCTTCTGCCCTGTGATTGTCACCTATCCTAAGCATGATTGAGTGGGAGTAAATCCCACTGAACTCAATAAGCATGCAAATGACCAAACCTGCCGTCCTCCGTCCTCCCCCTCCTCCCCTTTGCATAAGCATGCAAATAATCAATGCATTCTCAGCAAACCTGCACAGGATCCCATTTCTTACCTCCCGGATTAAAAAGCAGAGAAATTCACTAATATTTATTTGTTTGTTTGTTTATTTGTTTATTTATCTATTTATTTATTTATATCCCGCCCTTCCTCCCAGCAGGAGTCCAGGGCGGCAAACAAAAGCACTACAAACACTCTAAAACATCATAAAAACAGACTTTAGAATATATTAAAACAAAACATCTTTTAAAATGTTTTTTAAAAAAGCTTTCAAAATCTTCTAAACAAAAGATTTAAAAACATTTTTTTAAAAAAGAAGGTTTAAGAACATATTAAAAAGCAATTTCAACACAGATGCAGACTGGAATAGGTTTCAATGTAAAAGGCTGGTTGAAAGAGGAAGGTCTTCAACAGGCGCTGAAAAGATAACAGAGATGGTGCCTGTCTAAAATTTAAGAGTAGGGAGTTCCACAGGGTAGGTGCCGCCACACTAAAGGTCTGTTTCCTATACTGTACAGAATGAACCTCCTGACAAGATGGTATCTGCAGGAGGCCCTCACCTGCACAGCGCTGTGATCGACTGGTTATATAAGGGATAAGACGGTCTTTCAGGTATCCTGGTCCCAAGCTGTATAGGGCTTTGTACACCAAAACTAGAACCTTGAACTTGGCCTGGTAGCAAATGGGCAGCCACTGCAGTTCTTTCAGCAGCGAGGTGACATGTTGACGATACCCTGCCCCAGTGAGCAGTCTCGCCGCCGCATTTTGCACCAGCTGCAACTTCCGGAACAACCTCAAGGCCAGCCCCACATAGAGTGCATTACAGTAATCCAGCCTGAAGGTTACCAGTGCATGGACAACAGTGGTCAGGCTATCCCGGTCCAGAAACGGCCACAGCTGTCTTACCAGCCAGAGCTGGTAAAAGGCACTCCTAGCCACAGAGGTCACCTGGGTCTCTAGCGACAAAGATGGATCCAGGAGCACCCCCAGACTATGAACCTGCTCTTTCAGAGGAAGTACAACCCCATCCAAAGCAGGCAACTGACCAATTATCTGAACTTGGGAACCACCAACCCACAGGGTCTCTGTCTTGCTAGGATTCAGACTCCGTTTGTTGGCCCTCATCCAGCCCACCACTGAGTCCAGGCAGCGGTCCAGGGCTTGCACGGCCTCTCCCAATTCAGATGTTACAGAGAAATAGAGCAGGGTATTGTCAGCATACTGCTGACACCTCACCCCAAATCTCCTGGTGACCGGTCCCAAGGGCTTCATATAGATGTTAAACAGCACGGGGGTCAAGAAGGTACCCTGCGGCACCCCACAGCACAACTGCCAGGGGGCCGAAAGACAGTCACCCAATGCTATTCTCTGAAAACGACCTAGGAGATAGGATCAGAACCACTCTAAAACAGTGCCTCCAATACCCATTTCACCAAGTCAGACCAGGAGGATATCATGGTCAATGGTATCAAAAGATGCTGAGAGATCAAGTAAGAATAACTGGGTTGCACTCCCCCTGTCCTTCTCCCGATAAAGGTCATCCATCAGGGCGATTCAGTCCCATAACCAGACCTGAACTCAGACTGGAATAGGTGAAGATAATCTGTTTCATCCAAGAGTGCTTGCAATTGATGCGCCACAACCCTCTCAATCACTTTCCCTAAGAAGGGGGTATTTACAACCGGTCAGTAGTTGTCACAAACTAATGGGTCCAGGGTGGGCTTTTTCAGGAGTGGTTGGATCACCCCCTCTTTCAGAGCGGCTGGAACCACTCCCTCCCACAATGATGCATTGACCACACCCTGGATCCACTCGGTCAACCCCCCCTCGGCCAGCTTTAATAAGCCAAGAAGGGCAAGGGTCGAGAAAACACGTTGCTGGCCACATCATCACAAGCACCTTGTCTACGTCATCAGGCCACAGCAACTGAAACTGTTCCCAAGAAGTTGCAGGAGACGTTGCACTGGACACATCAGTGAGGGCCACAGTTGATGTGGATGGGGCATCAAGACTGCTACAGAGGCGAGCAACTTTATCCTCAAAGTGACTTGCAAACAATTCACGGTGGGCCTCCGAAGGGTCTAAGACTTCATTTCCTGGAGTTGATGTCAATAGAAAATACAGAAAAGTTCCACTGGACGGCTACTTGAGGATGCGATGGAGGCAGAGAAGTATGCCTTCTTCACTGCCCTCACCGCCACATAGTAGGCACAGTTATGTTTTACTCATGCCCCATCAGCCTCACAGCACGTCTTTCACTACCTGTGTTCTATCTGTTGTCCAGCCTGTTCCATTGCCCTTAGCTCACTGGTGTATCAGTGTGCAAGCTGGGCTCCACAATGCCAGAGAGGGCACTCGGGGTCAATCAAGAGCCCGACGTGCCGCGCTGTTCCACAGCATGACAAGGGCTTCAACAGAATCACCTGCTCTATGTAGTGGGAACTGCCACAGGGCATTCAGGAGTCCTGTGGATTCCATTAGTCTCCGGGGGAGGATCATCTTAATCTGTCCACCACCCCTGTAGGGAAGGATCGGAGCCATAAGTCTAAACTTCACCAGGAAGTGGTCTGACTATGACAATGTGTGACATCCACACACACCCCAATCTCCAGACCACCCTTTCCTCCATCTGAAGTCCCGAGCCAGAACAGTAGGCAGCCTCAGCATAGACATTGAAATCAGCCAGCACTATTGTTCTGGGCTCCTCCAATACTGTAGCTGAGACAGCCTCCCCCAGCTTGGTCAGAGAAACTGCTGGACAGCAGGGTGGACGGTACACAAGCAGCAATGCAAGTTCAGTATCTCCTCGGCCTGACACCTGGTGCAGGCCCTCACAGCCAGCTCCAAGACAGAGTGGTTTCCTGGTGACAGAGATGGACCACAGCAACTCTTACCCCCGTCCCTGCAGCCTGTGCTGGTGTTGCACCGAGTATCCAGGTGGACAAAGCTGGGTCAGATCAAGTCCTCCCAGCTCACCCACCCAGGTCTCGGTAATGCGCACCAAATCGGCGCCTTCATCCGTGATCAAATCATGGATGAGCGTTGTCTTATTGTGTACTGATCTGGTGCTAAACAACAACACACACAGGCCAGTCAGTAAAGCAGATGAGGAACCCATCCATGCGAGGAGTGGGAGCAAGTAACAAGGCGTAGATAGCCTTGCCCTTGTCTTCTATGGTAGTTCACCACCTTCCCATGGCTATACTTCCCTCTACCCATGACCAATGAAATTGGGGTGGCATCACCCCATGTTCCTCCTTACTAAGACTCCTTCTAAACACCTGATATGGACCCAACAAGAGCCCACCAAAAAAACCCTACCTGAACCATTTATGCCAGTAGGCCTCTGCGAGAGTTGAGAGCAGTCGGACCCACTCAATATCTTCCACCCCTCTCACACCCAGGGAGGGCCAGCCTTCTGCCAGTTGCAGACTTTCACTCTGAAGGCATCTGGTGACTTTCTCCTATCATTCAGTTCACTGCAGAGGCTCTCACCCTGCACAGGAACTACACGTGCACCATACACCCTCCCCACTACCAATCTCCTCTAGATTGGTTAAAAAAAGAAAGAAATAGAAGGGGTAGGGGTAGCACCAGCACCCAGCACCCTTGGGACTCCCCAAGGGGCAATTCCTTTCAGCGTTTCCCTACCAGCTGCAGACCCACCACCCACAGCAGCAGGGCTTTTATGCCTCCTGGCCCAGCAGCCTCTCTCTGGAGCCAGGGTCAGGCAGGGGGTCCCAGTCCTTCAAGCACTTACCAGGGATGTCAGCTGTCTCAAAAGACAGCAACCCAGAGGAACAAGCAGCAAGCACCCAGATGCTCAGATACTCACTCCCAGGACAGGTCTTCTCCACTCCTCCAGTGCTGCAGCTGATTTGAACTCTGGTCTCCCAGGTCCTAGTCCAGCCTTTCCCAACTAGTGGGCCACCAGTCTTCCTTACTAAGACTCCTCATGAACACCTGATATGGACCCAACAAGAACCCACCAAAAAACCTACCTGAGCCAATTATCCCAGTAGGCCTCTGTGAGAATTGGGAACAGTCAGACCCATTCAATATTTTTCACACAGGGCACATCTACTCCTCCTCTGTCTCACACCCAGGGAAGGCCAGCCGTCTGCCAGTTACAGACTCTCACTCTGAAAGCATCCAGTGTCTTTCTCCTGTCATTCAGTTCACTGCACAGGCTCTCACCCTGTGCAGGAACGACACATGCGCCACAAGCTCTCCCCACTACCAATCTCCTCTAGACTGGTTTAAAAGAAAAAGGGGGGGAAGGAAGTAGAAGAGGGTAGTGCCCTCGGGACTCCCTATGGGGCTCCCCAAGGGCAGCTGGGATTTCATGCCCCGTGACCCAGCCAGTAGCTGATGCAAGAGGCTGCAAGATTAACTGCAGCCTCTCTCTGGAGCCAGGGTCAGGCAGGGGGTCCCAGTCCTTGCAGCACTTACCAGAGACTTCAGCTGTCTCAAGAGACAGCAGCCCAGAGGAGCAAGCAGCAAACACCCAGATGCTCAGATATTCATTCCCAAGGCAGGCCTTCTCCAGTCCCCCTAGTGCTGAAATGGTTACCCTGTTAATAGGCAAAAAAAACCTTGTGGTTTAAAAATGTAACTCTAGCCAACAAATGTTACCAAATTCTTCCAAGCTACACAGGAAGTGGATTGGACTGTGAAAGACCAACCCAAATTGTGTTTGCATGTTTACGAATTTGTAGGGCAGTACACAATATCTCAGAGAGAAGGTCAGGTCTTCTGCTCCCCTAGTGCATTCACTATAGCTCTCCAATTTCCCTACTTTTTAAAGTTTTATGGAAATATCTGTTGGCTATAGGTACGTTCTTAAACCTCAAGGGTTTTTTTGCCTATTAGTGAATTTCTTTGCTTTTTAATTTGGGAGGTAAGAAATGAGATCCTGTGCAAATTTGCTGAGAATGGATTGATCATTTGCATGCTTACTGAATTCAGTGGGATTTACTCCCCTGCTTAGGATTGGTGAAACTGGCCACAGGAGATGGGGGTCAGGAGGGGTAGGGGGAAAGGGGAGGGGTGGAAGGATAGAAAGGAGGAGGGGGATGGGAGCAGGCAGGAGGGGGAGGTGAGAAGGAGGGCAGGTTTGATCATTTGCATGTTTATTGAGCTCAGTGGGATTTACTCCTATGCAATCATGCTTAGGATAGGTAAAACCATGGGGGGGAGGAGAAGAGGAAGGGAGGGAGGACTGGAGTGGGCAGGGGAGGAAGAAGGAAGAGGGGAGGGGAGGAAGAAGGGAGGAGGAAGGGAGAGGAAAGGGGAAGGAGGGGAAAGGCAAATCTGATCATTTGCATGCTTATTGAGTTCAGTAGGATTTATTCCTGTGCAATCATGCTTAAGATAGGTAAAACTGACCATGGGGGAGGGGGAGGGGAGAAAAGGAGGAGGGGGGAAGGAGGGGATTGGAAGGGGGAGGGAAGGGGCAAGAGGGAGGGGATAGGAGGGAGGAGGAGGGGAAGGCAGGTTTGCTCATTTGCATGCTTTTTGAGTTCAGTGGGATTTACTCCTGTGCAATCATGCTTAGGATAGGGGAAACTGACCTGGGGGAGGGGCAGGGAGGGAAGGAGCAGGGCAGGAAAGGGAGGGGGAGAGAGGAAAGGGGAGGGGATTGGGGTTGGGCACTGGGCACAGGGAAAGCTCCTTTCCTTTTGAAAAGTAAAACACTGTGAATAGTATCATTGCTTTTCAGCATGTTCCCCACCTTTTTATTCTACAACAGGCACATGTAGTCTCCCACCCAAATTTAAACCAAAGCTGTCACTGACTGCATCCACACCAAATCTTTATTCCACTTTAGACGGTCATGGCTTCCCCCAAAGAATCCTGGGAAGTGTTGTTTGTCAAGGGTCCTGGGAGTTGCTAGGAGATGCCCTGTTCCCAGCATAGAGTTTCAAACAGAGCAGCTAAACCACTCTGCAGTTAAACCCCTTGTGCCACTGGAGCTCTTTCAGGGGAAGAGAAGTCACCTATCAACTCTCAGCAACCTTCACTAACTACATTTCCCAGGATTATGTGGGGGAAGCCATAACTGTTTAAAGTGAAATAAATGTCTGACTTGGCCCCCTGATTAGCCAAGCCAAGCAGCTGTGAGTCTGGGTTTTAGAACACAGATGGTTGGTTCTTACTGAGCATGCCCGGGCTTATCATTGACTCCAATGCAAAATTTCTTAAATTAATTAAAAATTGGCCATGAATTTTTTTAACTTTTAAACTGCAGAAGATGGAGGTCAGAGAATGGGGGCAAGGTCAGTGATTACGGGTACTCTGTGAACATGGCTGATTTTTAATTAATTTCAACAAATTATGAGAACACTGACAGAAAAAAAGTCCAACAAGGATATGTTTTTTTCCTATCTTTTTACACTTTGAACTCTCGATTCTCTCTGATTGTTTTTTGTATTGCCATGAAAATTTAGAGAGTTGTTAAGGAAGGGTTTCTGAGTTCAGGACTATAGGTTTTGTAAGGTTTTGTTCTGAAATGAGCTTATGGGAAGGATCAGAATGGCATAGGGGGTATTTTCAATTTAACATTGCGGAATGTGAAAAATCCATGCTGGCTATAGTATACAGCAACTCTTGTGGCTGTAAAATAAATTTTCGTGATGATTTTCTTTAAAACAACATTAACTGCAAAGTGATGTGGAAATGTGAAGAACTGAACTTAAGAGTGGACTCATGAGAAATGTAGAGAAACCAGAATCAACAGATTTGTCCCTCCCTGGCCACCCTTCTGGAAATGGCAAGGATTGAGTTAGCTTGTGGATTGAAAGCTGCTGAAAGTCCTGCTCCCATAGATACTGTTCTGTGTGTAAAAATTGCTAGAAACTGCTTGGAAAGACTGGGATTGGTTCAGTGCCTCTTGTCTTCCCTTCCAGGGCGATACTGACAATAACCAAGATTGTGCTGGAGGTCCTGGCTTTCCTGGCATCCCCGGATTACCCGGAGAAAGGGGGGAGCAGGTAACACTATTGGGGATTGCAAAGCATAGAGCACTTTCCAGGAGCAAGCCTACCTACTTGGGGGAGAAGGGATGGGGGCACAGAACTGGGGCAAGCAGGGCAGGAAGTGGTGGGGTTGGTAGTTTATTCTCTTTTGTTTTGTTGTTTGTTTTTTGCCCTTCCAATGGGAGGGAATTAAGTTGCACCACTTCTAAGGAGCTTTTTGGAGGAGTGCCAAGCAAACAAGTAGCCATAGTGTCCTGCAGATCCACAACTTTGTGAGCCGCCTTGAGGGCCTTTTGGCCAAAAGGCGGCATAGAAATAGAATGAAAGAATGAATGAATGAATGCATGCATGAATAAATAAATAAATAAAATAAACACTACCTGAAGACACCAGACAGCAATGATGCTGCCACAGTGTCTTGAGTTTAGAAATGACTGTTTTCTCTTTGCTTCTCCTTCTGTTCAGGGCCCACCAGGCTCAAGAGGCTCCCCTGGCCCTCCTGGACCAGCTGTGAGTATATCCCTTAGGTCTTGGGTCACTTTCTGCTGTGTTGTTTTAATTTTATAACCTCCTGCTTTTTTATTTTATATTTGAAAATTCTAGCCCACCCTTCTGATGCGTGTGCACAACTCACAATGTGCAATGATATAAAAATTGCAGTTCAAATGCTTTTGTTTCTCTCTCTCAAGCCTTTATCCCTTGCAGCATCCTTTTTACCACAAGCTGATAGCTGTCTAAGGAGCCAGGAAGAGAAAAGGCTTTTAAATCTAATCTTCCTCTTTGAGGCTGATCCATGGCATATATTTGGCCTTATATACCTCGGTTGTGAGCCACTGCTCATGGCGTTTCATACAAGCTCTGACCATTCTGGTCCCAAAAGAGCTCAGATTATACAGGGGAAAGGGAAGGTATACACAGATCTCTGTTCTTCTAGGCTGAGTTGTTTTTGGAAAATACAGCAGTGGGTTAATTTGGAAAGGTGAGTCCACTTCCTATTAGAGCCATACGACAATGGAACCAATGACCTAGAGAGGTAGTGGGCTCTCCGACACTGGAGGCATTCAAGAGGCAGCTGGACAGCCATCTGTCGGGAATGCTTTGATTTGGACTCCCGCATTGAGCAGGGGGTTGGACTTGATGGCCTTATAGGACCCTTCCAACTCTACTATTCTATTATTCTATGATCACTCCGCTCCTGCGACAGGAGAAATGCAGTCCTGCTTGTGTGAGGAAAACCATGTCCATTGGAGCCAAATCTCCGCCTCCTATTCCCTCCATCTTCATCCACCATCCCTAGTCTAGCCAATGTGATTGCCAAGGTATGATTTCACTGTTTCTTCCCTTAGGGCCCCCCAGGTTTTCCTGGAACGCCTGGCGCACCTGGATTACCTGTAAGAATCTAGTTCAGCACGTGCTCTGTGCAGTCGTTTGTTGCTGCCGCTTGTTTGGCTTCTCGTCCGTCCTTCTCCCTCCTTCTTCAGGCTCTGTATCTAATAGCACAGCTAGCCAACTTCCTGTGCACACCTGGTCATTTGATCTAAAGTCCCCATCCCCACCCCCCGGCCATGAGACTAAGATAACATCAACTGTTCTGGAACCTTCCACACAGTTAAGCTGTCTGACAGAGACCCATCTTCTGTAGATTTGGTTCAGCTGAGCTGGAAGGCTGTCCAGCATAATCTAATCTAGGATTTCTCCTTGTCTCCATAAGGGCAAGCTGGTTAATCAGGGCCATTCTGTGTCCCTCCCCCCATCATACAAGCATAGTCTAGAATCTTCCAGAGCCCCAGATGAGAAGGAACATCTTCACATCCCAAATGCTGAGGAGCTTTGATAGAGCTAGTCACTTAACATTTCTGCCCACAGAGATTATGCATAGAATGGATTCCAACAGCCAATTTTTTTCTCAGCGTATAGCTGGTCCAACAACTATTGGCCATTGTGAGTTGCATCCGTTCAGATGTAGTAGTTCCACTTATTTGTGAACCCATGGTGGATAAATGGTGGGAAAGTGTAAATGCACTCGAGAGTGAAGCTGCCTTCCCTAAACCAATGAGCTCCCTCTGCCATGTATGTGAATTGTTTCTGGTTCTTGAAATCATCATTCCACCCTCACCTGAGCACCACCACCACCACCATTATTAATTCCTTAATCTCATCCCCCAGCACCTCACCCCACTAATGGCACTGTAACTCCCACAGTCTGTGTGATTAATCGCTATGCGGTGTGGCCCTCTGCTGGTGTCAACAGTGTGTCCCATAAAAGCCGTCACTGCCGCCCACCAGCATCATGTAACCCAAACTAACTCCACATTGTAACAGCACCAAGGGAGCCTCCCCACTCTTGTGGGTCACGTGACAATGAATGGAGGAGCCATTCTCATACTGTGCTCTCTCAGTTAGACAGAAAACCCAGCTGGGGGCTGCTTGTTGTGACACGGTGCCTTCTGGATAGAAAATAACTCCTAGAGTAAGTCCCATTGGCCAGATAAATGAGTTTATGTATGTGCAGCTGCCAGTCCTAAAAATCCGTAAACTGAAAACGATATTCTGTTTGCTAAATGTTCCACTGCAAATTGCTAACAGTGACGGAAAAATGTGTTGCAATCTGAGTTTTAAGGAGAATTCTGCTTGTGTCTTGGAATTTACATTAGGAAGTGAAACCCAGGTTTACTCTGTTCAGCTTCAGCTTCTCCAGAAATACAAATGGAATGGAATGGTTCCCTGCCAAAACCAGTGGTTTTTCAGGGAAGGAGCAACCCTCTATGCCTGTCTTGCAGGCAGGAGGAGGCTGTGCTTCTCCCAGTGCCCCCTTTGGCTGCTCAGAAAGGAGAGGGAGGGGGTCTCCCTTCCCAACCAGAGCCTTCGTTTTCAACTAAACAACAGGATAGGGAAAGAGGAAAGGCATCTGCAGTGTAGACAGGGCCTTCTACAGAAATGACATCTTGCTGTAACTGCAGTGCAGAATATGTTAATTGTCCCCTAATTTGGAATACACAGAGACGGCCAATCTATCAGATGAAAAAAAAATGAAATAAGAACTAGAACTTACCTAATGCAGCAGTTTATTTTGAATCCCAAAATCCAGTTCTGTAACAACTGTGTGCTTGACATTTTTGCAGAATACTTTAGTTTGTCCAGTCACAGGAATCACTCTGGGGAGAGTTGTCCAGTATCTGGAAAAATGTACCAGCACATGAAAAAGAGGAAAAATCTCTTACCAGAATTACTACAGTACTCTTACTAGAATTCACATGCCTGAAGAACAGGGGAGCTTCCAGATGATCTGTTTATTGAGAATTTACCCTGATTTGTTTGCAGGGAGCTTAGATGACATTGGCTATTTAATGAACATTCACTATGATTTGTTTGCAGGGAGGCTAAACAACCTTGAATCAAACCAGGTGTTCTCCCACACTTTCCAGGGCATTTCCCCATCACTTTCCTTATTGCAAAAAATCTGACCTTTTGGAAAAGCAAATTTGTTGTGCAAGACTTCCCAATTAGCTTTAATTGCACAACCTGAATTTTTCAGTGTGTGATTGAATTCCACCCCAAAATAGTGACAGTCTGGAAGTGCCTTAGGACTTGCTCACTGGCAATAGTTATTCCCTCCCTGATGAAAAGCCTTTGTTCAAAATGAATTTCCTAAGAAATTATGCTGTGTACAATTTTGGGTTTCTCCTCTTTTTCTTGTGCTCTGCCTACTGGTGCAACCTTCCAGTGTTGGTTTACTTCTTAATCTGGGACTGCAAAACTGAGTCAGCCTTTCAACCCTGCTTTGCAATCCATTCCTTGGTTGCTTTGAGTGATTGCCTCTTCATGTGTCTTGCACTTTATGTGCGGTAATGGTTGCCCACGGCTAGTGATGGAAGGAGATGAGTAAAGGGTACAGCAGCTGAAAGTTGGAAAAGGTGTTATATAGATACATAGTGGAAGGACAAGAGTATCTGAATGACTTTGGATATCGCACTACAAATTCCCTGCGAGACAAATTTTTTATAAGCTTTTAAGAATTCTTCCAAGACTCTCATAAGAAGGACAATTTTATTTTCTCACCATTCAGTTACCATAGCATTTTTTGGCCACAATGTAGCAAAAGTTAAGGATTGAACTTGGTCACACAAATATCAGCTTGATCCTGTACTTGCACATGAGTAAGCGTCACTGAGTTCAATGTGATTTGTTCCCAAGGTAAACTAAGATCCACTCCATTATTTTCAATGGGATTTAGTCAAAATAGCTTGGGCTGGATTGTGTCATCGTCTTTCTCCTGAACCTATCGGATGATACCATGGTTCTAAATTGGGACTGATTTAATCAGGTTTGGTGACTCTTGCAGTAGTAAAAACAAACAAAAGAACAAGGTGATAAGATGAAGACAAGAACTTCTCCAGAACCATCAAGATGGCAGTGCTGGAAATGTGACAGGTCAATTGGACATCACCTCTTAGCCTCTTTTACTGGAAAGTTTCACGATGAATTCAGATATGCCAAAGCTGCTTATATTACCTAGCTATATTACTCTGCACTATACACTGCTATGTACTTTCACCAAACTGTCCAAGAAGCCTTTTCCAGAACACAGGGGGGGAAATCCAATCATTGTTGACTTTTCTTCTGCAATATCATTTCTGGAAGAAACCCTGTGTGGGAGGGGTTGGGATACGCATCTTTCCATCTCCATTCCCTTTGAAAGAGTATCAAGGTAAGCCCCTTCACTCTCTCTCTCTCTCTCTCTCTGTCTCTCTCTGTGTGTGAACATTTCATCATACAGATACCACACAAATCGTGGCACAAGTCTGTCGTTGAAAGCACCTTCTCTGGATCTCTTTCTTCAGGTGTGGGAAGAAATACCTCTCTAAGCACTGCGCATCTAAAACTTAATTCTGTGCCGTAGCTAATTCGATGCCTAATCAATAAAATCTTAATCACATCTTATTTAGTCTTCAGATTCTTAAAAGAAAAACCAACTTTGGAGAACTGTGTTCCAAATAATGATAACAATAAGAAAAGCTTTCCAAGCAACAGTAGCCAAATGAAAGTGTTATCTGATTGCTTTGAGACCATTCAACAACACTTGTGGTGCTAGGTCCTCATTTCTGTAACCCATTCTCCATTAACCCCCATCCTGCTATACGGCTTAGAGCATTACCCACCCACCTTGATGCAATTAAATGAAAAAGGGGCAGGAAATGTGAAGCACACCCTTTATGATTTTCTTCCCAAAGGGCCTCCAGGGCGAACGCGGACTACCTGGGTTCCATGGATCCAAAGGAGAATCTGTGAGTAATAGATCTCACTTCTAAACTTCTGAGGATCTACAAAACATTTATGGCTTGTTGATCTTGACCAGTCTTCGCCAACCTGGTGACCTCCAGATGTTTTAGACTACAACTCGCATGAGCCCCAACCGTGCTGGCTGGGGCTGATGTGAGTTGCAGACCAAAACTACTGGAAGGCACCAGGATGGTGAAGGCTGGTCTAGGCTACCTTTCAAGTGGACAGCTTAGAAGGGTGGTTAAACAGATAGGTGCTGTTGACCCTAGCTGAGGTCCTCTTAGTGTGATCACTAGTCTGAGTGGATGAAGCAAATAGTGACACCAGATGGTTCAAGCAGGAAACTGAATTGCCTGGAGACATTTTTATTGTCTGTGATGGACAATCCAAAAGGCATCTTCCTTTGAGTATATATGTAGATAACCATTGTCTCTTGATTAAGAGAAGCAAAAATCTGGTATCTAAGGTGATGGCATCATTCCGTCTCATGATAGGGCTCACCAGGGAGGCTAGTCAAGGCAGGCTAAGCTGTCCACTACTGGAGAAGGAAAGCCTTATATAAATTGTCTAGATCTGAAGAGATCTCAAGACCAAAATCTTGCCCTCTGTAGTAATAATTTGTAATAACAACCATTCCCTTGGTAATATACTTAAATGTAGATTAAAGGAGATATTCACTTGTAATTTTATGACATTTCAGTCAAGGATGTTAGAATGGAGTACGCAACAAGGCATGATCACAAGGGCCTTCAAGAACTGATGGAAGCAATTTGTTTGGTTCATTTACTGTTGCCTGAAACCATGAAATTAGTGGGTGTATTGATCCTTTTTCACTGTCCTTTTCTGCAGGGCCCCCCAGGTCAGCCTGGATATCCTGGCTCAGTGGGCCCCCCTGGGCTACCTGTGAGTATGTCATGCAAAAGGGAGGAGTGAAAGACAAATTAGGCAGGTAGCGGAGGTAGAGGGAAATGGGTAAGGAGGATTGCCTCACTTGATGGGCTTAGAGGAGGACCCAGAGTGTGCTGACCCAGAAAAAAGCATGTACAGCAGATCAGCCAGGCCCACAGTTAACAAATCAGTATCTCATAATAGAGCCTTGGGAAAAACAGGTTCAAGTACATCCTCCTCAGCCAAATTTTGTTCTCCAAAATTCATATTTATATTTTTCTATTTGAATCTTTTTTTTGCAGCATACTCTGATGAGGACCCTGTTGGATTTGCCAAGCTAATATTTAACATTTGTCGCAGTGAAGATTCACATGATTATTTCTTTGTTTTAATTTAAAATCAGAATTTGAAAATTCAGTACATAAGGCTTAAAATTAGCCATATGTCACATTTCTGCCATTTTTTTCCCAAAAGGTCTGAACATGGAATGTTATCACTGAAAACTATTTGCTGGCTGCCATCAGCAGCTCTGTTCAAGTGATCTAGTATCATTTGATAACAAAAACATTTCTTTGCCCTTATCTCCTACCTACTACCAGGGTGCTAAAGGTGAACGAGGATACACAGGGCCATCTGGAGAGAAAGGAGAATCGGTAAGTGCCTGGGGACTGTCTTCTCTTGCATGAACCTGCCTGTATGACTACTTCCAAGGCCCTTCCTTGAGGTTAACAGATGGTAACTGAAGGGATAGGCCTTTTCAGTTGTGGCACCACCACTCCCCTTTGGAATGCGCCCACCAAGGAGGCTTGCTTCATACCTACTCTTACCTCATTTCAGAATCTGGCAAATACCTAAAAAAAAAAAACAATTTAGCCCTTTTAAAACATTGTCCGAATTGATTTCATTATGTTGCTACCATGTTTTCATTGTCTCTGCTTTCTGAAAAATATGTATATAACTGTTTAAACATCATTTGTGAACCACCCTGGGAGAATAAATGTTAAGGGTCAGAGACAGATAGGTGAAATTTAGATTACATTTAATTAATTAATAGCAAAACCCAGGTCTGGTGAAATCACTGTTAGAAAGGGAGGGAGCTGGCTTATATTGAGTCAGATCAATGGCCCATCTAGCTTAGTACTGTCTACACTGACAGGCAGCAGCTCTCTAGAACAGCCTTCCTCCACCTGGTGTCCTCCTGATATTTTAGACTACAACTCCCATCAGCTCCAGCCAGCAGGTTGGGGGAGGCTGCTATAGGGTTTTATTCAGGGCGGGAGTCTTCCTCAGCCAGGGATTTGACCTGGAACCTCCAGCATTGCAAAGCTCATGCTCTGCCACTGAAGGTTATACCCAACTAAATTCTACACAGAGCAGATCCATTTATTTATTTATTATTTTATTTATTAAATTTATATACCGCCCGACTAGCGATAGCTCTCTGGGCGGTGAACATAAGTGAAAGGGCCTAAGTTAGTCATGCCCATTCATTTCAGTGAGTTTAATTGGAGTATGGCTAGCATTGGATTCAACCATATCATTTATCATAGACTGTTAAAAATATTTTTGTAAATCTGTGCATAGTCATAAAAGAACCTCCTAAAATAGTCCCTTAGACTGCTGCATTGTCAATGTCTCCTTTCTCTTCCCTTTGTCTCTTCAGGGTCCTCCAGGCTTGGATGGTCCTGCAGGTCCCATTGGGCCAGCGGTAAGCTCACAGCCAAGTTGCATGCTCTGAAATAGTCCTTTGGCTACAAGTGCCTGGTCCCACCTACAGTGAGCCTGGCCTTTTGTAGGCAAATGGTTCAATTGGAAGTGACATGACAGCAAGTCCCTATACAGGGGGATTACAATCTAAAAAGAAACCCAGGCAAAACAACAGAGGGAGAAGAGGGGAATCTATAAAACTGTAGATAACTTCAGTTACATTTATTTAAGCTTTTAAAGTATTGAAGGAGGGAAAGGGCTCTGTACTGCATGTCTACTGTGACTGAGGTGATAAACCTCTGTCTACCGACTGTACCACTTCAGACTGCTGGTGGGGACTTGAATGCGCTTCCAAACACAAAGATCCCTGCACATTAAAAGCTAGCAAGTTAGGAAGAATGGTTCTAGCCCGGCCTGCTCCCTGACATATTAGTTTTCTGTGTACAGGGAATTAGTAGTAGTAGTAGTAGTAGTAGTAGTAGTAGTAGTAGTAGTAGTAGTAGTAGTAAGGAATATTATGTCATCACTTGAGGCTCCAGCTGTAGTTGGAAATGGTACAGTCCAGACACAGGTTGAACCATCACAACAAGAACTAGATCCTGAGTAAGTTTGTCACAGCTACAGAAAAGGAGTATGACCCGCCTCACCTTTGTTCTCTCCTTACATCAGGGTCCGAGAGGAGAGCGAGGACTGACAGGCAGCGCAGGAGAAAAAGGTGATCAGGTGAGGTGTTAGGATTCTTCTACTTTGGCAGTGGCCAACATATTTGGCAAGTGGGCCACAGGTTGTGCTGTGCTCTGGCGGACCTGTGCATCTCCCCCCTTCCCTCCCCCCACATGCTTTGGTGTATTTTTTGCCTCTAGCTTGCTTAGCTAGAGAGAAGGGAGTAGTACAGGCCTGACTCTGTCTCATAGCCAGACTCACCAGCTCTCCTTGTTCTTCTTGAAGGGTGCTACTAATTCCATTTGCCTGTGCTAATGGTGATGTTTATACTGTGTTGGCTTGCCTTCTCTGAAATGCGTGTATTGTGAGCAAGTATCTGTATTTTATTGGTTCTGATGAGATCTCTCAGTCACTTCTGATGCAGAGGCAGCAGAATTGCCAATGTTCAGAGGAGGCCACCTGTTTGTGCATCTCTGCATTAATACCTGTTTGGGGCTTGCCTCATTTCAAGCTGGACACATGGCCAGATCAGTGATTCATACGGATATTTTGTGTGTGTGCAGGGCCGGTTCTAAAGGGTGGCCAGGTGGGGCACTGGCCCAAGGGCCCCTGGAGCTACAGGGTCCCCTGAGGGGCCCTCCGCTCCCCTTCCGCAATCCGCAGCAGGAGCTGAGGATTGCAGGACAGGAGGAGTTTCCGAGCTGCCCGCCATCCCCCCGTTTCACCTACCTTTCTCTCTGCTGTTCTTTGCAGTGCACGCAGGGTTGCCATCAATCAAGATGGTGGCCGAGGTTTCCATAAGGGGCTGAAACCTCTGCCGCCATCTTGGTTGATGGCAGCAATACGCGTGCTGCATGCCATCAGCCCCTTACGGAAACCTTGGCCGCCATCTTGATTGATGGCAACACTGCGCACACTGCAGAAGACAGCAGAGAAAGGTAGGTGAAGCGGGGGGATGGCGGTTGGCTCAGAAGCTCCTGTCCTGCGATCTGTGGCTCATGCCGCAGATCGTGGAAGGGGAGCGGAGGGGCCCAAGGGGCCCGGCATGCCTGGAGCCAGCCCTGTGTGCACGCTTGCAGGCGTGTGTTAGGGATGGAGAGATTGGTCAGTTTTGGTTCTCTCAGCTTCTCATTTTTCCAATGTTAAATTCAGTTCTCCACAATTCTGCAGCAAATTTGCATTTTTTCCAGGATTTTAGTGCAAATTTCTCCTATTGAACACATTTTGACAAATGTACACATTTTTCTAAGCAATTTCTTGTCATATAATGCATTTTTGTATGTTATTTTCACTCATTTTCATGCACACTTTCCCCTTACAGATGCATTTTTGTAAACACTGTTTCATTGGCAAACTGCATTGCAAAATTGAATTAAATGCGAATTTCAAAGGATGTCTGTGTTTTACTTCTCATGTTGTTTCAGAAAGTGCACATTAGATAGATTCAGCTTGAAATGTGAACTGAATTGACTTTCTCGCCCATCCCTAGTGTGTATGTGTGCTCTGAGCACAGGTCATTTTTCCTCTTATACATTCTAAAAGTAAAGTGGTCAGTTGTAAAGGTGTCTTTCATTATTATTATTTTTTAAAGTATGCTTCAGATTTGAGGAATTGAGAAGACACTGCTGTAAGCAGTGGAAAAACCTGTCTAGGGAGAACCATTTTCTCTCTCCCTAAAGCCTTTTTGCTCAAAGCTAAAGACCTTCTTGTTAGGCCTGCTGGATGTTTGGGATGTTTAGATATGTTTGGGGTTTGGAAGGGTGGGGGTTACTTAATTCTCTGCTACTTTTTTTTAAGCATCTACTGTGTCTTGCTTCTTTTGTTGTGCTTTTAATTCCCACCCCCATCCCCATTTCTTTATTGATTATTGTGATATAAACTGTCTTGAGTCTCTCTTTGAGGCAGAAAGGCAGGATAAAAATGTTGCTATGTATATAAGGCCTTGTGCCTTAACTCTGTTTAGGGGCAGATTGCAGTTCTTCAGTGGGAAGGGGAAGGCACTCTGTACATCCTCAAAGGCATTTTAATTTTCTTTTTAAATATTGAAAGGGCAGAGCCAGAGAGAGAAATGGCTGATTCTTAGTGGATAAAAGAAAAGGAAGGTAGGGCGTGTGAGACTAAGGCTGCTTCCAGATGGGTAGCTTCTTGGATTACTCTTCCATTTTAAGCTACAAGCAGAATTACAATTTACTTTCCATGTTATTTGGAGTATTGTGCTTCCTTTGTGTGTTCTCTAGGGATTGAACTCTCCTTTTTAAAGTTTCATTTTTAAGTGTGTGTCTCCACTGTATCTATCTTTATTTTGAACTCTGACTGCCTGTTTACATTCTTTTTCAAGTGCACTACAGAGCAGACAGATTAAGGCAGATAATCAAGTCAGTGTCTTCCCCCCTGCAATTTACAATCAGCACCTCACCTGCTACTTTCTGTCAGTTACAATCAGCACTTCATTGACATCAGTGAAAGGGAATACACATTTGAAGAGACAACATAGAAAGTAGATCGATAAAAGTATCACTCTATCAATTATTTCAAAGCAATTTTAAAAAATGAATTGGAAAAAAGAATGAATTAGAAACCAGGCATGGAGAGTGTGGTGTAGTGGTTAGAATGTCAGAATGGGACCTGGGCAACCAGGGTTCAAATCCCTGCTTGGCCATGATGCTCATTGGGTGATCTTTGGCCAGTCACTGCCTCTCAGCATAACCTACCTCACAGGGTTGTTGTGAGGATAAAATCAGGAGGCAGAGAACCATGTTTGTCTGCCACCTTGAGCTCCTTGGAGGAAAGGTGGGATACAAATGTAATAAATAATAAAATAAATAAAATTTTCTCTGCGAAGATAAAGAGTATCAGAAATAAATAATCTGATGGCAAATCCTATTACAGTAGGGCCCCGCTAATACGGCGGGTTAGGGACCAGGCCCCTGCCATAAAGCGGAAATCACCATAAAGCGGAACTCCATAGACTATAATGGGCCGCGTCGCGCAAAAAAGACGCAAAAGCATCGCAAAAGGGCAAAATCTGCTTTAAAATGGGGAATTTCCCAATTGAAAGCCGCCGCATCAGCGGAACGCTGTAAAGCGGAACGGCATAAAGCGGGGCCCTACTGTATTGCAGAAAAGGAGCCCATCGCTAGTGTTCACCCCACTATGCTTTGTCCACGCAAGTAGGTGTGATGTAGCTGTTGTGGGTGAGATCATTTCAAGTTCAGCACATGTTCACTATAACCCTTGTGTTAGATGCCATTTTATGACCTCCATTTATGTTTTAAAATCAATCTTCAAATAATCACTAAAGCACTTTTCCAGCTCTATTTTTTAAAGAAAGGTATAGCACTATAACAACATAATACTATAATGTTAATTTATTAACATTTTCCTACAATAATGATATAGCAACATGGTGTTGTAACACTATACCTCTCTTTCATTTAAAAAATATTACTTGGGAAAGCGTTTTGATGATAATTAAAATATTAAAAAAACAAGGCGACAAAAGAGTGCTCTCCACAAATGATATAATGAATGTGTGCTGAGCTGTGAGAGGTTAATGGTCCTGATATGTCAAAACTGCACCTTTTTAAAAAGGAGAGCAAGAATGGAGGAACATCTGTGACCCACCAAATGTTGCTGGACTACAACTCCTATTGTCTTTGATCGTTGACCATGCTGGCTGGAGATGATGGAGTCCAGCACATCTGGAGGGGCACAGGTTCCCTGTGCTGAAGGTATTTTGTACTCTCCCACTCTTATGTAAAAAATTGAGACTTTCTGCAATCCTGAGAAGAAACAGAAAAACCACGGGGAAAATAGAAGGGGATAATTATTGAATGATGGTGATCTGTTGATGCCCCATAAAAAGTGGGTGAACAAAGCATGGCAATTCCACCCTTCAGATGCCTAGTTTGGAAGTACTATGGTTGCAAAATATTTTTCCTCTTTGCATCATCGTGGCATACAGAAGTCATAAAACAGCCTGCCAAAACTGCTACCAGGCAATGCTGTGCTAGCTTAAATAGTCGCCCTTCTGCTATGTAGAATTTGCCCCATCCAGGATTTCCTACTGTTGTGTAGCTTTAAAGCTTGAAATCCTGTTATTTCCTGGGGGGTCATTGATCGCCTGGCTTGTTTGCTGTTTCTTGCCAGCCAAACTCCTGCTGGGGGGGAGAGAGAGAGAGAGAGAATATCCTGCTGTTCATCCTTCCTGCCCTGTTACCTGCCTTGCCTCACAACAATTATGAGTGGTGGTGGATACCTTCAAAGGTTTTTATCCAGAGGGATAAGATCATCTTGCCCTCCCCTCTCCCTACCCCCACCCCACCCCCACTATGGGAGGGAAAAAGAGCTGCCTACATTAATATTTATGTACTTAAGTATTGTTTATTTATATTAAACATGCTTCCAGCCATTCTATAAAAATGGCCAAGGCAGCTAGCGCTATTAAAATGACATAAAAAGTGAAATACAATGTGATGACAAGAAGCAAAGGCAACAGAAAAAACAAACATTAGGTGCAGAACAATTTGAGTGACTTTGAAAAACCCGTTGTTATTTTCCTGAATCTCCTGCAGCAGCAGCACTACCGCAACCTCTGTAGCAGGGTTGCCAGGTGTCCAGTTTTTGCCTGGAGACTCCGGTTTTTGGGGGTCCCCTCTGGGTCTTCGGATGAGTCATCTTAATCTCCAGACACTCAGCTTTCATTTTTTTAAAAAATTAAGTTTCTAGGTGGTCTGGTTCACAAGATATACACTAAAACATCAGCCCTCCCCCGCAACTTCTGGAAATGATCTCTTATAGGCTACTCTAACCCTGCCCTTTCACGTTTGCAGCCAATAGTGAAGTCAGGGTTGTGATTGACAAGTGATTTGTGGGCCTCAGGGCAGTACCTAGACTCCATTGCAAAGGAAGACAACTCTTGTTTTTTCCTGTTTATCTGAAAATCTCATAAATTGAGTAAGTATATAGCTTTCCGCAGTACAAAAAAATTTTTTCTCTTGTGTGCAGGAGTCAATCAAGTTTAAAATTTCCTGGGCTCTTGAAGAGGGCAGCGTTTTAAAACCTTCCCAATATGAAGCTATAATCCAGTACTCACTTTTCTGCAAGTAAAGCTGAAATGCTAATCCCACATACCTGGAGTAAACCCCATTGAATTCAATAGGATTTACTTTTGAGTAGACATGGTTAGGATTGTGCTGTAAATTGATGGGATTTTTGAGTGAACATAGCAAAGAATTGTGTTTGTGTTCTAAATCTTTCTCTTCCTCTCCAATCCTATTTTTAAAGCAATTAGGCTGGGCTTACATAGGTATCATTGCTTTTATTATGTAGGAAACTAATACTGAATTTATTTTATTTTTAAAAAATGTTCTGCAATGACCAACTGGTCTATGAGTTCAAATCCCCGCTCGTGTCTCCTGGGCCAGCTAAAGATCACCCCCACAGTGAGTGGCTCAGGGGTTACGTGTCCTGCAACCTGTGCAGCTGTGGGCAAGCTGCATAGTCCCAAGGAGCCCAGTTGGCCCCCAGCTGGCAGTTGTGGACAAGGAAGAGGCTGGCTTGTGCAGCTGTGGCAAGCTGAGCAGGCCCTAGCCAGCTGGGGAGGACTAGCCTAAGAGGGAGGCAAAAGGGTAAACCCCCTCTGAATACTGCTTACCATGAACACCCTATTCATAGGGTAGCCATAAGTCGGGATCGACTTGAAGGCAGTCCATTTCCATTTTTCATGTATTTTTACATTTCTAGTGTATGTGCATATGTGGAGGTTTCCCAACAAGCTTGTGAAGTACGATTGCTAATTGGAAACCAAGGCAGCTCACAACAAGAAATAAATCCCTTTAAAATCAAATAACCATTAAAAAGTATAAACAGTTGCAAAACAGCTTAAAGTGGCATGATTCTGAATTTTGAGTTGGTTGAGTGTTCCTTATTACTTGAGGTTGCAGCTATGTGCGCACTTCCCTGTTTGAGTAAGCCCCATTGAATACATTGGGACTTGCTTCTGAGTAAACAAACATAGGATTGCACTACAAATATCTTTACAGGCAGTG
Source organism: Rhineura floridana (assembly GCF_030035675.1). NCBI lineage: Eukaryota > Metazoa > Chordata > Lepidosauria > Squamata > Rhineuridae > Rhineura > Rhineura floridana. Next base: position 7,463,068 of record NC_084494.1, read on the forward strand.
TAAATAATAAACATCTTTGACAGTCATGCTTATATAAATATTTCTTCATACTATGTCCCGATAAGTATCTGATTTCACACTATGGTTGTACAGTATTATTCCTCTACATTTTAAATGTTCCCTTCTTCCCTGGGGTGTTCATGGGTGTTCTGTTGTTTTCACTCTGAGGGGCAGATTAGGCTGAGATGATGAGTAGCCCATGGTCACCCAGTAAACTTTATAGCTTATTTCTATTTTTTTAAAATAATTAAAACAATTTACATGCAGACAAAGATTATTAAGTAGAGCCACATAATACATTTAAAGCTCATCCAACTCACATTTAAAGCTCATGACTTCCCCTAAAGAATCCTGGGAAGTGCAGTTTCCCCCTCACAGTTATAGTTCACACCACCCTTAACAAACTACAGTTCCCATGATTCTGTGGTAGGATTCATGTGGTTCAAATGTGTGTTTAATGTGCTTGAAATGAATGGTGTGGATCTGCCCTAGGTATGCTGTGCATTCATTAGTGAACTGAAAATAACAATTTTAAAAGATACTTTTTTAAACAGGGGAAGGGCTGTAGCTCACTGGCAGGGCATATGCTTTGCATGCAAAGGTCCAAATTTCAATTTCTGGAATAGGCTATTGCCTGGAATCCTGGAGAGCCAATGCTAGTCCATGTGATCAGTACTGAGCTGGATGGTATCAAACGGCCTGAGTTGGTATAAGGTAATTCCTTTGTTCCTAAAAGTGACCTAAGGGCCACAGTGACTCCAAAATTTATTGATGTATTTTATTTACAACATTTATATACCACTTTATTGTAAAAAAAAAACTCCTCAAAGAGGTTTACAGAAGGAATTAAAACAATAAAAATATTGGCAAAAACAGTTAAATACAGGTATTTTAAAATATTCAAAATAATAAAACCAACAATGAGTTAAAAACAGATAAAAAACACAATAGCTTCTACCTGCCTGGGTAGGCTGCTTAAACAAAATACATTTTTAGCAGGTGCCAAAAAGGGTACAATGAAGGCACCTGCCTAATGTCAATAGGCAGGGAGATCAAAAGTATAGGTGCTGCTGCACTAAATGATCGATTTCTTACAAGAGCAGAACAAGTACTATGTGGCACTCTTAACATGGAAAGCACACCTTGAACTTGGCCTGGTAGCAAATCAGCAACCAGTGCAGATTTCAGAACAGAGGTATTATTTGCAGAGCTTGGAAGTAACTAGTTACAAGTAATGAATTACTTGTAATTCATTACTTTTTTGAGTAACGAGTGGGTAATTCCTTTACATTTTGATTGTAATAGAACTAGGAGTAATTTTACTACTTTTGTGGAGTAATTGTAACATTTCCAGAATTACTTTTGGGCATTACTTGGGGGGGGCAGCAGGGGAAGTCTTCTGCTCCTCTGATTTGTGGATGAAAATCATGTGCCTCAAACTGGGCTTCTGTGCAGTGTCGCTCTTTCCTCATGCTCTGTGGATGGGCAGGAGGCGACGAGGGAGGAGGCAGAGAGTGAGATGGGGTGGAGTGGAGAAAACAATTATTTAAAAAAACAGATAACGGTAGTGAAGAATGGAGTGGAGGGAAAAAGGATCCGGAGGTCAAGAGCATGGATAAAGGAAGAGAAAGAGGCAGCAGCAGAATGGAGATAAAGAATTGTGGAGGTGAAAGATGACAACGTACGTATGTGTGTATGTGTGTGTGAGTGTGTGTGTGTGAGAGAGAGAGAGAGAGAGAGAATACTGTGTTTGCACTTGGCACACAAAATGGCCTCTGTGACGTCCTTCCCCAGCACCACCAGTGAAGCTCTCACTTGTGGCTACCAGCAGACAGGAACGTCAGGTTTTCCTCTTACCCTTTTCAGCTCTAGCACAGATTCAACAAATCCCACTGCTAGGCAGCACTACCAGTCACTTTCTGTAACCCAAACTCCCAGACACTTTGCCTAAGTCTCTCTATAGCTTGTTACTTTGTGACTGTGTGCCTATGCTGTTCCCAACCCCCTTGTATCTTTATATTTAAAGCATACAACACTGGGTTGCTCTGGATACGTGACTTGTTACAATCTCTCCCTTCACCGCTGCCACCATTAGATACTGCTTCTGTTCAGCCTTGGTAATTACCTTGCCCTCCCTTCTGGTCTGTATATTCCCCAGCCAAGGATCAGGCCTTTGGTAAACCAAATAAGTATTTATTAAATATCAGAAATAACAAGATTACTTAAGGAATGTTTCACAAGCGTATGGTTTCATCTATATTCTGTTAGGTACTTGACTTTTTACTAATTGCCTCAGAACTCCGACTCACTCTCAAACACCACCTCTCCAAACCTCCAACCTCTCTCTCAACCTCTCAAAGACACCACCTCAACCACAACCTCCTAGATTCAACTGTCATTCTTCCATTTATACTCCCAGCCATTCAAACGCTCAGCCAATCATCCAGCATTCTACTGCTCATGTACTCCCCCCTCCTCTTTCACTCTACTTACCATATATCTTCTATATAAACAGCACTTACCATATTTACAATATAAGCAGGAACATCACAGCCTCCACCACCCTCTCTGGCTACTGTGCTGCATTTGCAGTTTTTAAACTTTTTTGCATCTCAGGGGAAAATGTTTGCTTGAGTGAGTGTCCTTTAGTTGGTGGCAGGGCAGGGTCTGGGAGGTGGTTAAGTGAGAGAGATTATGCTGGCTGGTTGAGTGGGGGGTGCACTTGGTTTGACATACAAAGATCTGAATAGTGGCCTCAGCCTCCCTCCCCACCACCCTTACCAGTGGAGAGACCACCACTGCTATCTTATGAATAAAAATAATTATTCTACCACCTCTGTATGTGTTTGTTTATTTTTAATGTTGTTTTAGGCTACTTAGATGTGCAGCAGCCAAGGCCAGCACCTTGTAGGCCTTTTTTTTAAAGAAAAGTAACTGAAATGTAATTGTACTGATTACTTCGGAGGAAAAGTAAAGTAATCAGTTACTTTCAGAGCGATTGTAATTGTAATGGTAATTACTACTTTTTGGGTCCATGTAACTGTAACTGTAATTTATTACTTTTTAAAAGTAATCTTCCAAGCTCTGATTATTTGCTGATAGGGTCTCACTCTTGTCAGCAATCGTGCCACAGCATTCTGCACTAACTGTAGCCCCTGGGTCAGGTTGTGCTGCATGGGGATTTCTGTGACCTTGGCTGACTGGCTGCCAGGATTGTTTTAGTTTTGGTTTTTGGTTAGGAATCCTGACTGGCTGTGGGATGCTCAGTTTTCTGCCTTACTCATAGGAATTTTGTTGTGGTTGGTATGGTATTGCCTTAGGAAATCATCACAGTCTTTTGTTTTTGTTTTTCTATTTGCATTTCATTTACCTCTGACCTCACTCCTTTACATCCATAGAAGCAACCACAGTGGTTCCATGTGCTCAGCTCAACCCCTTAAACCCACTGTTGATGCACCTTGTTGGTTGCATGGTGGTTTGTTTCTTGCCCAATAGTGGTAAATGAGAATTCACATAATGGAAAGTATGGCTGCAATTGTTGTTGTTCCCAAGCTGCTGTCTGTGAAGGTAGAATCATGTGTGTTTTTTCTCTGTCAGTTATTACTCACTGGAATTGGGTTTATGGCAGCCCACATGGTAGACAGAAAAGGGTAGAGAATCTTCTTACTTTTATTCATTTCTCAAACTGCTTTCTGAAGTGAAGAGTCAAATCTGTAAAGATGTTTGGACCAGCCATGTTAAAAGGTACGGGGAGGGCATTCCAGGCAGGGGGTTGTCAACCCTGTCTTCATTTGTATATCTTTGCAAAGGATCCCTAGTCAAGTTTTACCAGCAGCACAATGCAAACCATATCTACTCAGAAGTAAGTCCTGTTGAGTTCTATGGGGCTTAGTATGTGTGTTCAGAATTGCAGCCTTCGGGGGCATCCATCTTTACTCCTGAGTGCTCGTATCTAACAGCTTCACAACACTAGGCTCCTTTCTTCCTACAATGGCCTTCTGGTAACTGGCCTGGCCTGAGGACGCTTAAACCCTTTTTGCCAGAATCAAGTAGGCTAGATTAAATGATCCCTACCCAGGCTCTATCTTTTCGATAAGATTTCCAGCTTAATTTCCAATCAGAGAAATGGTTTTGTTTGAATTGTATGCTCCAAGTATCTATGGTTGATGCTTAATGCATCATGTTTAATTACATCACTAGGGCCTGTCTCTGTGACATCACTAAGGCTCGCCCCTGTTACATCACTTGGGCCTGCCCCATGACACCACTGGCCCATCCCTGTGACATCACTACAACCTGCCTCAGTGACATCACTAGGGCTGCCCCTGAAATCTCAGGGTTTGGGATGCTTCTGATCTGGCAATCCTACTCTATAGGCCAAGTAAAATGTGCCCCAGGCAGCCCAGTAAGCACTCCAAAATTAGATACAAATTCAACTTACTTGAGTAATTACCAAGTAAGTACCTGCATCCTGACCCTCCTCTTGGGAGTTCAGGGCACCGTACCTAGGGCTTACCCCCGTGTATGTGGTTACATACATAAACCCTGTGAAGTGGGCTGGGCAGAGAGACTGACGGGCCCAAATCCACTCTTCATGGCTTAGTGGTGGGGATTTGAACCTGAGTCTTCCCAGTCCATTCATCACTACATTGCACTGGGCCATGTTCTTCACAGAGTGAAATAAGTTTACAGAGAACAGTTGGTGGGAGGATTAATTTCTGCTTCCCTTGCGAGTTTTCTTACATATGCATTCTTTCAAAGAGCTGCTACACGCACACACCATATATTTAAAACATACTTAAAATGCATGACTTTCCCTAAAGAATTCTGGGAACTACAATTTGTTGAGGGTGCTGGGAATTGTAGTTCACTGAGTGGTAAACTACCATTCCCAGGATTCTCTGGGCAAAGCCATGTGTTTTAAATGTATGCTGTGTATGCAGACACTGAGTATGGTGGGGAGGGTCCCTCCAAGGAGGTTCCCACCCAGGAACTTACCAGATCTTAACCTGCCCTGCACATCTTCAGAAACTCCTTTGATTGCCTTTCACTCAGGGGTAGGGAATATTTTTTCCATCTGAGGGCCACATCCACTCATGGACAACTTTTCAGGGGCCACAGGCTAGTGGTGGGTGGGGCCAGAGTTAAACGAGGATGGAGTAACAGATGTGACTCTAACCTTTGTATAATAGGCTATATTTCAGCTACACAAAAGACAGAGGTTTCTATACACAGAGAGAGAGACAGGGCCTGCTCTAAAGGGTGGCCAGGTGGGGCCCTGGCTGAGGGACCCTGAAGCTACAGGGGCCCCTGAGGCTACAGGGGCCGCTCCGCTCCCCTTCCACGATTCGCTTTAGGATTGCTACCGCAGATCGCAGAGTGGGAGCTTCAGAGTCCCCACCATTCCCTCGTTTAATCTACCTTTCTCGGCTGTGTTTTGCAGTTGTGCACACAGATCTACCCTTAACCAAGATGACGGCCGAGGTTTCCCTAAGGGTCTGAAGCCTCTGCCGCCATCTTGGTTGATGGCATGCATGCCCAGCCCAAAACACAGCCAAGAAAGGTAGGTTGAATGAGGGAATGGCGGGGGCTCCGAAGCTCCCGCTCTGCAATCCACGGCAGCAATCCTGCCGCGAATCACAGAAGGGGAGCGGAGATGCCTGGGGCCGGGTGATGCCCAAGGGCCCCAGCATGCCTGGGGCCAGCCCTGCACACAGACACACCAAATTTCTCCATCCAGGCAAGCAAAAGTCATTATCACAGTTCAAGCACACATTCCAACCTGGGAAAAACCCTAAAGGAGCAGAGATGTTACGGGCCATGGCCTGGGAGAGTCGCAAAGATTGGATAGATTGGCCTGGAGAGCCTCATTTGGCCTGAGGGCTGCGGGTTCCCGACCCCTGCTTTAGAGATGTCCCAGCCTGTAGCACAGCCTTAGATGCCATTGGAGCAATATCTTCAAGACCACTACATTCCCAAAGGCTTCTTTGCTAAAAAATGGGGCTCTACAGGGAACTATTATGTCCACTCCACTGTGGCTTTACTTGTGTTGTGACTGATCCATATTTCCTTTGTTCCCAGGGATTTCAAGGCCTGCCTGGTTTCCCGGGACCTCCTGTAAGTACTGGTTATCCCAAAGGGGTTTTCTGATTCTGGTGCATTAGGGACTTAGTGAGCTTTGTGTAGAGGCAGGAGGAGACATACAGACCTTCCCCCTCTTCTCCTCCCTAGGAATTTGGATGAGACGTTCTGGGTTGTCTCTGATAGAGCAGAATCCCAAATAAATCAGATTAAGGGGGAAGGACCTTTAGTCCCCTTTCAAGAAGGCAATCAAGATGTAAGAAAAACAAACAAAACCAGCCTTTGGTCTGATTATTACAGAGGGATTTTGCTGGGTTTTCAAGAGGCGATGGAAAGCTTACAGGAGGTGGTTGAGAGAGGGTCATCGTGGAGATCACAAATGTTTCAAATGGCGTGCAAGAAATGATCTGCAGGCTGCTTTCTTTGCCCCTTCTTATAAATACAGGAACTGAAGAGCTATATCAGGAGCATGTAGAAGGCTTTAAGCAAATGGGAGGTATCAGCTGCTTTTCAAAAGCAAAGTGCCAAGCAAAAGGCAGGGCTGTCTTTGTGTGCTGCAAATTCAGCACAACTGCCGAAAAAGCTCTGGAATGTAGCACTGCAATTCAGCTTCCCAAACATCTCAGTTTGTATATTCTTAAAAGCATGTTTCTAGTCCCTTACGGTTGCAAAGAGGCATGTGGGCAATGCGTATAGAAGTGTCAGAAGCCAGAGGGGTGGTTGGATAAGAGCATTTGGGGTAGGGGGTGCCCTGCATAGTCCCTGGCATCTTTCCCATTGTAAATTATGCATAATAAGGGAAATTATGCAAAGATGACTTATCTGTATAATTTATACATACTGCAGAATTCAGTTTTTAGTGTAAAGTTTTAATTCATTTTATTTCCTGTTTGGCACAGAGTAGCCACTCTGAACTGGCTGGAGCTTTGCTCTCAAATGAAACTCACATATAGGTTCTAAAGCCAAGTAGTATCGTGCTAGCTACTCAAAACAGTCTATTTGTTGCTGTGTGTTTTTTAGGGGCCCCCAGGCTTTCCAGGGAAAGCAGGATCACCTGGACCACCAGGGCCTTCAGCAGAAAAGGTGAGTAGGGGAAAGTGAAATACTCTTAAGGGTAGAGATGCACTTACTGTTGTGCTGGTTCCAGTGTGTCTCCACCTCTCTTTTCTCAAAATGGGGGCACATGACACTAGTCAAACTCCGCCCCATTTTTATCTTGAATCCTTGTCAGATTAGCTCCAGTGCAGTTTGTTTTTTTAAATTTAGCTTCAGGGACGTTTCACAACTGATTGGTAGCTTGACCCCTTCATCTTCCAGGTGTGGCCAATGGAAACACTTTGCTGCAGGCTCAATCAGAGACAGTGATTGGCCCAAAGCTTTGCTGTGGGCGGTCCTGAAAGGTCTGAAGGAAGCAGTGGGGGAGGTGTATCCAGCTGAAGGCAGAGTTCCTTCAAAACAGAGCCAAAAAACTCATTCTGGCTGCTTTTGAAGCAACTAGCGTGCCCGCAGCCCATGAAGGAAGGAGTGAGTCTCCCTTTGCCTGTTGGTGACATTGGGAGGGAATAGGGGAGGGGGAACTAGTCTAAGGATATCTGTGGGCTTCTAGTCCTTGAGAGTAGTGATGGGTAGTGAATTCTGAACTGGGGGAGTTTGGAATAAGAAGTAACCCAGGTCAGAATGAGCGAGCTCCAATTTGTGCTTGGGTTCAGTTTGCCTTCTTTTGGGGTTCTTGCCCATCTATCCTCTCTCTCTCACACACACACTCATTGCTGCTAGTCAGCTTCCTCCCTCCCTCCCCCCTTGCTGCCTCCTTCCCTTCTCTGCATTGAGCAGGGGGTTGGACGTGATGGCCTTGTGGCCCCTTCCAACTCTACTATTCCATGATTCTATGATGCTTCTCACAGACATAGTGACAGGTACCCCAGCAGGACCCGTCTTTCTCCTTCACTTCCTCCAATAGGACACATTGCCAACAGAAGCATCCCAGACACAGGCAGCTTTGGGTGTGGGGACAACCTCCTCAAATGATCACTGGAGAATTCCACCTCCCAAAACTTGCTGCTCCTGGCTGGGACAGTGTGTTGTTGCAATGTTATAGGAGCCCGAATGAAGGGAGGAAACTTGTTGGCAGTACCCCACTGACAGACAAATGTGGGAGAAGGAAAGGGGGGCAGGGGGGATCTAGGAGGTCTTCACAACAGTGGAGGTATTGTAGGATGGGTGGGGAGGAGGTGACTCAGCTCATCCATTCACTTTTTATAATCTTTCCTTGAAATCATTTGACAAGAATTGAGCCATTCCCCCTGCCCCAAAACACTAGGAAGTATCACCAAAAGCAAGTGGAAATTGGGGTGAGCTGAGAGGTTTTCATCCATCTCTACCTGAGTGTAATGTTCTTCCATTTGACAAGACAGCCTTTGTAGTTAAGGAGTGACCTGATGAACCATTTAGTTGTCTTGGTCAGCTGCAGGCTTCCCCTGTGGCCTTGGGCAAGTCACACGGTCACTGGAGTGTGTTTGTTGACAAAGCTCCGCTCAGGGGAAAGGGACCATATATAGAAAGAAGCCACTCCGACAGTACCAGTGATAACTCGAAGGAGAAGGTAGCTGTTTGAGTTGCTGTGGGGGAAAGATGGGTTGGGATGGAGAAAGACTTAGAAAGGCAGGAGTCTCCACTGCTCCCTGGCCTCTGCTGTCACCTGCTGCTCACTGCTGGGATAGCAACTGAAATGTTTCACTTGATTCCGTGGCGGCTGGTGGCTCCATTTCAGTGGAGCAGTGGAATCCGCTCTGGGTTTTAGCACAAAGTTTCAAGAAGCTGCCCTGGACAGTGACTTGAAACTTCAGACTAAAACCCAGAGCGGATTCCGCTGCTCCACTGAAAGGGAGCCACCAGTTGCACTGACTTGATTACTGGGTGGGGGGAAGGAAAGGGAGATTTTAAGGGAGGTGGGTTGGATCAAGGATTCAGATTCAAACAGCCATAGAGAGAATGGTTGTTTATACAGTAGGGCCCCACTTACCGGCACTTCGCATTCCGGCGTTCCGCTAATGCAGCGGCAGGAAATTCCCCTTTTTAAAGCCGATTTTGCGTCATTTTCGCGCGACGGCCCCATTATAGTCTATGGGTTCCGCTTTATGGCGATTTCCGCTTTACGGCAGGGGCCTGGTCCCTAACCCGCCGTATAAGCGGGGCCCTGCTGTAACCTCTTGCCCAGGCAAGAAACAGCTGCTGATGTATGAACTCAAGCAGGTCTTGTCTTCTGGCCATGTCTGGGCCCAGATGGGACATGTTAGTGGCAACTGTGGAGCATTTGCAACAATACAACCCCATATACCAGCTTTTGATAACCTGGTGCCCTCCAAATGTTTTGGACTACAACTCCCATCAGCCCGAGCCAGCACAGGCTGGGACTGATGGGAGTTGCAGACCAAAACATTTAGAGGGCACCAGGTTGGCCAAGGCTGCCTTTAGCACTCACCTGGTGTATCTGCTCTGACCAAAATTGTTTATTCCAACTGGTCAATATGTGGGTTCTGGTTTTGGACATGTTCCTCGAGCTATCTTGTTCCCTTTTTGTTTCTATATTTTTGTTGAATATTGTTTATATTGGATTATGTTGTTGTTGGACTGATTTATGTACGAGGTTTTACCTAAAGATTTCTGTAAAGAAAATATTTTTTAAAAAAAATTATACCAAAAAAATTGTTTATTCCTACTTGAATTCCCCAGGAAAAAAGATAGTTAACAGGAGGAGGGAAAAGAATTTACAGGTGCATCTCTGACTCCCACCCTTTCCAATTTTTTCTGTAACTGAGATCTTATTGGCAAATTCCCCCTTTATTGGTTTCTTCTCCGTGCATGGCAGCCAGTAGCAATATAGTCATTTAATGTGGTTTGTTGTTTTTGTTATAGGGTAGCGAGGGGATGCGTGGTTCTCCTGGCATGACTGGCCCACCGGGAACTCCAGGCCCCCCTGGGATACAAGTAAGTATGCTGGGATCTCGGTGATTTACAGAACCCTAATATGAAGATGAGAGAGAAGGGCTGGGTTAGCCCTGACTGTAAGTACTCTGCAGGAAAAAGACCCAATTGTACACTGGAGCCTCTCTTGTGGTGTAGTTATTTAGGTGATGCAAACCAAACCCCCTTAATTTACTTAAGCCCTTCAAAGAATCTCTGCAGCTCAGGACACAGTGTCTTCTCCCTTGTCATAAAACAAGGGAATGGTTTTAAGCCATGGAAGAATTTACAATATCTGTATGCAACTTGTAGTAGAGGAGCCTGTCATTTGCTAACTTTGTATAGGAAACTGGTGTGGTATAATGGCCACAGTGCCAGCCCTCCTACTAGGCAAAATGAGGTAGCCACCTCAAGCATCTGGTTTTACGTGCTGTGCAAGGGCAGCAAATTATTAGTTATTTAATTTATTATTATTATGCTTTACTACCCGGGAGGGAGAAGAAGCAATTTAGTGCTTTTTCTGTCTTAGCTGCCAAAATAAATTGGGTAGCCATGACTGCTATGCTTCTTGACGTGGAGAGAGGGGAGGGCAGAGAAGCATTTGCTGTTCTGTCTCGGGCACCAAAAGTCTTGGGCCAGCTCTGAATGGCCGCATGTATGAGGTGTGAGCCAAGGGCCGGGAAACCACAATGTCACCACAAGGTGGTTTTAGACAAGGCACTCAGGCCAGTGGGGACTTTCCCTCCATCAAAAAAGCAAATAATCAGCTTCAGAAAAGGGATTTTCCTCCTCCCTCCCCAAGTGAAGCTATTTGTATTTCAGCTCCCAGAAGGTATTCTCTTTGCAGCAACTGTGAGATAACCCACTTAATCCTGCCTCTCAGCATCTCTCCCTTGCTTCCTTTTGCTCTATCAGTCAGAGCTGCAAGGACTGGGCAGTCCTTTTCTGGGCAGTGGTGATGCCTCTGGGGCCACATGTACCTGTCAGTTGTGTGTGGGCTACATCAAGGAATCATGGTGTGCCTTTATAGATATGGCTCTGGATGATATCACTGCCCCTCATTTGCAAGAGGGAAGAGAGAGGGAGTAATGTTGCAATGGACCTCTCTCTTTCACTGGTGTGGAATGATGGATGCATCTAACAAGGAGGCTTAATTTTTTCTTTCATGACAAGTGAATATGCCCCAACATAGTAAGAATCTCTGTGCACTTAGATAATAGCTCAGCTCAGAGATCACAACAAACCATGGCTGGCACTAACCATAGTTTAGAACCCAAGCCATGGTTTGTTCTTCCAAACATTCAACTGGCAAACCATGTTTTAGTCCTGCTTGTCTGCTTTCATTTTCCATCCTCATTGCCATAGGTTGATAAGTTCACTCCTATCTCCATGGCACAGCAGTCTCTGAAGTTGGAGTGATAGCTTCAGAGCATGGTTTCCAATCCAGCTTGCAAGCCATTTACACACTGTACTTTGTCAACTCAGACATCATCCCAAAACATGCTTAAGCTTCCTTAGCCATCATTCAGTATGACATCTGAATTTAAACTGAGCCAATGTCTATGAAGCCAATTTGAACACTTATAATATAATATATAAATATAAGCTGTTGATCACACTATCTAGATTTTCTACAAGACAGTAACCTGAGTTTATTTCTAGGGCTCACCTGGCTTGGAAGGCCTAGATGGGAAGGACGGAAAGCCAGGGTCACGGGTAAGGATGCGAATCCCCTAGACCATAGTGAAGTCTTCACCCACAACTACTTTTGGAACGCCATCAATTATGTTATGCCCCACAATTCCTGGTGAGCCCAGCTTTGCCTGTAATCTGATGCCCATCAGCAAGAATAAGCTCGGGGCCTGTGCTTTGAAGTCGCGAGACCAATGAAGAAGTGATCAGCATGGCTTTCTGCTCTGTCCTTGACTCTGGCATCACTTCTAGGAAAGCTGCCTAAGTCTTTCTAGTGGGGCTGCTGGATGGAAGAGTGTTGGCTGCTTTCTTTACAGGATGTGTAATAATGTCACAGATAGCTTAAGTCTCCAGATTTGCACAGGCCTCTTGCCTTCAGGGGCACTAACGATTTGTTTCGTCTAGGGTGACCCAGGACCCGCAGGACCTCCAGGAAGGATGGGACCTCCTGTAAGTTGTAGATCATATTATTGGATGTAGGGAAAGCAGGGGAGCTCATCTCTCCCACTTGCCCCTTCAACACCGTTTGCTTTTCTCACTGGTATTGTCCTGCCCAGAGCGCGAGACACGAGATGGAGGCGAGGCTGGAATTAATTCTTGCTTTATTAGGGTAATGATTACATCAAAAGCAGTGCGCTTCATAGACTTGTCTATGCAACTCACTTCTGACTCTACCTGAGCTACCTAGGCATGCTCTGCAGCATGTGGAGTAAGCTGACTCAGCACCCCAGTTAGGGGGGCGCCGCCTTAAATAGGAAAGGTCTTTGCTCATAATCTCTGACTCCTCTGAGGTACCACCTTCTGACCGCCCCACTTCCTGCTTATTGCATCGTCTCATACATCTGACAGCACAGGCTCGCTCTGTGCCGACTCAACTTCAGGGGGCAGGGAGCAGGATGGCGGGGAAGCGTTTGAAGTGCCAGGCGGGGAATCCCGGGGGGTGGAATTGGTGCACGTGCAAGGTTGCTTCCCAACGGCTCTGTTGGAGCACTTGCAGATGAAGCAGGATCCGCGTCGATGGGAGGACTATCTGTGGGAACTGGCGGGCTGTCGACATCTCCCCCTCCCTCAACACCCTCAAAAGCCTCATCACTTCTCCCTGGTCTGTCTGGAGGAGCTGGGGCTCAACACCATCCCCCCCTCCATGCACTATTCCCCTCCACCCCCTGGGCTTGGGCTTGTTTGGGTAGGCATCGTGGAAGTCTCTCACCAAGTCTGGTGCATGGACGTCCTCGGCTGCTTCCGATGGATCATACCCCTTCCAGTGAATTAAATATTGAAGCCGACCCCTGTATTTCCACGAGTCCAATACCTGCTCCGTTTCATATTCTTCCTGCTCATCCACCGTGAGGGGAGGTAGCGGCTCCACCGGCTCTCTGTGGGGATCGGGGTGTGTGTTCTAACATCAGCAGGGAGTGATGGAACCACAGGGAGTGGTTTCAGGTGGAAGGCCACTGGGTTGATCTGAGTCTGCACTTCGAAGGGTTCCACCCTTCAGTCCTCTAACTTACAACAGTGTCCCTGCATTGGCAAGTAATGTGTAGACAGCCACACTCTGTCCCCCACTTGGATCGGAGGACCTTCTTGCCAATGCTGATTTGCAGCCTTCTTATAATCTTCCTTGGCCCGCTCTAACGGTTCTCTCAATAGATGCTGCATAGTCTGAAGCTCTTGTACGAAATCCTGCACCGCTGGGACAGATGGGCTGGCTCGGGGGGGCGCAAAAGCCCGAGGGTGATATCCCAGATTGGCAAAAAACGGGGTCTGTTGTGTTGTTGCATGTACGGCATTGTTGTAAGCAAACTCTGCTAGGGGCAAGAAGGATACCCAGTTATCCTGCTGATAGTTGACATAACAACACAGGTAGTGTTGTTAACCCTTTCTGTGGGAACTGGTGGGCTGTCGACATCTCCTCCTCCCTCAACGCTCTCGAAAGCCTCATCCTACTCCGACACTTCTCCCTTGTCTATCTGGGGGAGCTGGGGCTCAGCAGGTATTGACAAGGAAGTAACAGGAGGGACAGCTCCATTCCATTCAGCTGCAGATGCTATGCCTTTGCCAACTGCTTGATATGCAGACATTAGCAGGTGGTAATATTTATCTTCATTCTGTGCAAAGATTCACTGGTCGATCTCTGCTGGGCAAGTTGCTGTGGTTACAGGAGTTACTCTAGCAGAGCCTTTGCCATCCTGGTGCCCTCCAGATGCTTTGGACTACAACTCCCAACAAGCCCAGCCAGTGCAGGCTGGGGCTGCTGGGAGCTGTAGTGCAAAACTTCCTGAGGGTACCAGGCTGGCAAAGCCTGTTCTAGCACCTCCAGTTAAACTTCTCTCTTTCCTTTCTTCCCTCCCTCTAGGGATTCAAAGGGAAAACAGGTCATCCTGGTCTCCCAGGACAAAAGGTAAGCTTTGTCAGTGATTGCAATAATCATCAAGTGTGATATGTCCTTGTGAGGAGGGGGGAAAAACTGTCTGCAAAATGGGCATAATAATGAGTATGGAGACACCACAACTCCATACAGAAGTGCAAAAAAAAACCTTATAGAACATGGTTGTGGGTTAAGAATTCCTGAGAATTTTAGTTTTCATTTAAAAAGGAACAAAGCAAGTTTCTTGTCCTTGTGGTTGCACTGGTGGGTGCCAGAAGAATGGCTAAACAAGAATTCCTGTGCTCAAAGAGATAATGAGACCCCTGTGTCCCTTCTTAGCTCCCACCCCTGATGACTAGTAGAATAGGTCATAAAAATTGAAGCGGTGGAAACTGCAATATAAAGTGAAATATGCAGATGTACTTGATTTGCATAGTCTATGATGGGCATAAGATTCAAGTGTCCTTATTGCAGAATTTGGGTGACCTGATTTTTCTTAGCACAGAATACTGAAACATTGTTATGAAGGCATAGACTACAAAGCACTTTGGACAGTGGCATTAGTGCTGAGTGGTAGAGCTTCTTTGCATGTAGCAGATCACAGGTACAACCTACGACTTCTTTAGTTAAAAGATCTCAGGCAGCATGAATGGGAAAGGCCCCTCGCAGCCTGAGACCTTGGAAAATTGCTGCCAGTCAGAGAAGACAGTTTGGGGCTAGGTGGAACACTGGGCTGTTTAATACTTCAATCACACAGTTTAAAAGATGTTTAGACAAATTCATGGAGGATGGCTGCTGTCAGAGGCAGTATGCTGCTGAGTACTAGTTGCTGGAAATCACAGGCGGGGAGAGTGCTGCTGTGCTCTGGTCCTGTCTGTGGCCTTCCAATGGGGGCATCTGGTGGGCAAGTACAACAGCATGCTAGACTAGAGTGGCCTTTGGCCTGATCCAGCAGCCAGGCTGTTACGTTCTTTTGTCTCTTATGTCCAATTGCACTTGTGCATTGAGGGCCATGTGCAGCAATCACGGCAAGCCCATCCTTCTGTGAATATAGGTTGCCAGGGTCTCCTGAACCAGAATGTATCAGTGATGTTGTAGTCTTTTTGTGGGATATTCCATATAAACCTCATGAACCATGTCTACATTACTTCTCAGGGTGATTGTGGCATTCCAGGACCACCTGGGAATTCTGGCCGGGCTGGAGCTGAGGTGAGTTGCCAGGATACCACCAGAATTGGGTTGCTATTATAGAGCAGGAGCAAGAATCTTTTAGCTCCGTGGGCCAAATACTTATCAGGATTGGCCTTGTAGGCCAAATTTGACAGCTGGGCAGGGCCACTCAGCTGTCAATCACCTGATCATAATGGCATCAGGTTCAAGTCCTGAAGTCAGAAAGGGTTTGCATCAGAATCCCCTGCTAAAATTGAGGTTTTATCAGAGGATTCCATGCAAACTCCTTTCTGATTCAGCTGATGAGCAGGGGCTAAATTCTGCTTAGTTTGGCTGCTGGGAACGTGGGCAGCCAACACAGGATTTAACCTTGCCATCCTGCCCATTAGATGGCATCACAAGTGGACATGATTTGAGGAAAATGGCTTTATGGGCCACCTTGGACCCCTGGTGGGCCGAGATTGGTCCGTGAGCTGGAAGTTCCCCTCCCCTGTTACAGGGCAATATAAATTATTATATTATTATTATTATTATATATATTATATTATTATATAAATTATTATTATGTTATTATTTATTAAATTTATTAGTCGCCCATCTGGCTGGTTTACCAGCCACTCTAGGCGACGTACAACATAAAAACATATAATTCACATTAAAACCTTAAAATTCCAACAATAAGACTAAAACCTAACCTGCCCCAAAAGCCTGCCTGAAGAGCCAGGTTTTCAAGGTCCGGCGGAAGCTCATCATGGAGGGGGCATGGCAGATGTCATTTGGGAGGAAGTTCCACAGAGTGGGTGCCACGATTGAAAAAGCCCTCTTCCTAGTTCTCACCAGTGTAACTGGTGGGACGGAGAGAAGGTCTTTTGAGGCTGATCTTGTTGGGTGGCAACGTTGATGATGCTGGAGGCGCTCTTCCAGATAGACTGGGCCAAAACCGTGCAGGGTTTTAAAGGTCAAAACCAACACCTTGAATTGGGCCTGGAAAGCAACTGGTAACCAGTGCAACTCCTTCAGCACTGGAGTGATATGATCTCAGCCGCAGCTACCCTTAATCAGGCGAGCCGCTGCATCCTGTGCTCTTTTGTTCTGGATTACTAGAACTATGTTGTTACCCACGAAATCCAACCCACAGCTCTAATGCATAAATGACTCCTCTGCCTGGTGCAGCAGGAGCTATGAATGTATACAAAAGTCAGTTCTTGTGTCCTGTCTTCTGATCGCACTATAGTGTGACCAAGAAATGGAAGCCAAGGTAGGATTACGTGGTGAAGGGTGGGGCTATGCCGATAGGCACTTGCTCAATTAACAGTGGTTTGGATCATGTTTGTGGGACAAAGTAAGGAGGCTGGAAATGGCAAGATTGTTAAGGGGGCAAAACTAAAATATGCTTAAGTGCAGGCCTCTTATTTCTCCAATGCAAGCGAGTGACAGCCATTCCTCCAATAGGGGAAAAGCAGCTGGGGACATTGTTGCTATGGGCATGTTCATTGGCCAGCCTCTCACCTCCATCACCTTGTGCCATGCAGAGCATTCTGCAATGCAAACAAAAGCAGATGCGACATGGCTTACAAGAGTGAAAAAATCAGAGTCACTAGCCAATCTGACCTAGGTGTACAAATGTAAATGTGCTTAAAGCCTAATGAATGAGCTGTCTTAAGATGAGCCATTAGTCTCCACTAAATAGAGACACGTGTTCACTCTGATGTTTCATGTTGTTCGTCAGCTTTCTCTAACATCTTTGTTTCCTCCAGGGAGAGCCGGGCCCGATGGGACCTCTAGGCAGACCAGGTCCTCCTGGCCACGTTGTAAGTCAAAATATTTATTTTCAGCCTTTACATGGTTGGGTGGTTAAGGCATGCACAGAGCTGTGAGCTCAGGTGGGTCTGATTTGTGGATTTTTGTGAGACATTGTGCAAGAGACCATGCAGTTAGTTAATTTTTCAGTTTGGGTCCTTTCTTACTTTGCATGCTTCCAATTTTTATTTATTTATTTATTTTGCAATTCTTTTTAAAAATACAGCAGATCAACAATCTGCAGTTGTACTTTTTGCACAAACTGATGTGGAAAACAAAATCAAGTTCCACACCACAAGAATAATGGTCGCACTTAAGAACTCCTGTGAATACTCTAGTTGTAGATTTTGGCCTCAATGCAGGGAAAGTTAAGCATTGCTAAGTCCCATTGAAAATGCTGGGAGTTCAATTAGTTGGTGTACAAAGCCCTATACAGCTTGGGACCAGGATACCTAAAAGATCGTCTTACCTTTATGTACCCAGTTGATCATTACGCTCTGCAGGTGAGGGCCTCCTGCAGATACCATCTTATCAGCAGGTCCGTTCTGCACAACATAGGAAGTGCACCTTTAGTGTAGTGGCACTGACTCTGTGGAATTCCCTCCCCTTAAATATTAGGCACTGTGTGTTGTTTTTTCAGTGCCTACTGAAGACCTTCCTCTTTCAACAAGCTTTTTAAGTAGACACCTTTATCCCAGTCTGCATATGCATTGGAATTGTTTTTTAAGATTTTAAAAAGTTGGTTTTTTTGAAGGTTTTTTTTTAAGATTTCTTTAAAATATATATATTTTAGTGTTTTATTGCTTTTTGTTTGGCTCCCTTTTGTTTGGCCTCCACTTGGGAGGAACGGCAGGATATAAATTAAAATAAGTCGTAACTGGCTTGTTTAATTGATTTTTTCAGTGGGATTTAGCTGGATCAGGGCAGCTGAGATTTCTGCATGTCAAGCTTGATTATTGAGAGCTTTCTAGAATCCACATGCAAGTCTCACCTTGGCCGTGAGCTCACACTATGGCCTTGGCCAAGTCTCACCTCTGCTTCTCTCGTCTTTAAAATGGCAACAACATGGATAGACCTTACAGGGGAGGGCGAATGTAGAGGAGACTGTGAAGCTCTTTGCTAGCTTAGTGTTCTTTTAAGGGTGGTATAAATGCCCTTAGTGTAGAAATCCAAACATGGGCATGGTAGAATTACCCTTTAATCATGGAACAAACTCATTTAAACTTTCTGCACTGTTAGTAAGCTGGGCCCATAACTTGTTGGATGTTTGATATATATTGCAGTGGAGCGTACAATAGCTAGTCTGTTAAGACTGGTAGCTGAAAGAATAAAGAAACTTAAGGTTTATTACTACAAAGAAATAAAGTCGTTCATGCTGTTGCAGCTGTTGTGGAGCCATGAGGCTTGCACTCCCAGGCACTATCTGACTAACTAGAAAAGAAGAGAAGGGAGGAAGACAAGCTGAGGAAAAAACATGCAAGTCATTTAAAGAGGGAATCAGCAAGGGAAGAACAGATTGCCTTTCTCTCTATCACCCCCCCCCCCCCGGTTCAGGTTGCTTGTTACATGCATTGGTGCTTTACTCCCAATAACATGTTTGTTGGTTCACATGACTGCCACATTCACATATAGAGTAGGATGTGGGTTTGATCAGTACATTAGACGAGGCATAAAGCAGAAGGGAGCTGAATCCTGCCGTGCCTTACCTTGCATAGTTGCTTCAAGCACTCTTCTCCCCAACTTGCTTCAGTACCAGACGTGAGACAAGCTGGGTGAAAAGTGCCTGGGTGTTGGAGCACCCCTTCCCCCGTTTGATCAATCTCTTCCCAGGTGAGTGGGACAGAGCTGTGAACTGTAAGCATGGCTGCCCTGCCTCACCTAGACTAGCCCTGACTCAGTGAGTAATTTGAGAGAGTGAATGAAAAGTGCAGGAGCTTTACAAAACCCCAATAAAAGAACACTTGGAACCTCATCTCTGTTTTGTAACCTGCTGCTTCAGGATTTTACTACGGACTTGATTATTCTGCTCTGCTTTGTAGTTGGTTTTGGATGCATTTTTAATTTGGATTTTAAGTAGTTTTTAGGGATTTCTGAGCTGTCTTGTGGGTCCTTTTATGAACCAAAAGGCATGGTAAAACACTAATCAATTCCTACATAGAACTCCCTAGTTGTGTGTTTACCCATCACCTTCCGTCTGTGTAGTATTTCCCTGTTAAGTTATTAAACTTGCTGTGTTCCTCTGCCTTTTCAGGGTCCTCCTGGAAGCCCCGGCCAGCCAGGCCCAGCTGGACTTGCTGGAGTTGTGAGTATCATTCCTGCCACTGTTGGTTCCCTGTCAGCAGCTGCTAGGCAAATGTTCAACCTCCAGACCCCACAAATAAAACTGCCAATATCATAATTCCATTATACAAATCTATTGGAATACCGTGTACAGTTCTGGCCACCACATCTCAAAAAGGGTATTGTAGAGTCGGAAAGAAGAAACTAAAATGATACCTACAAGGAAAGGCTTCAATGTTTGGGGTTTTAGTTTAGAAAAAACGGGAATGTGATTGAGGTGTATAAAATTATGCAAAGTGAGTAGAGAAAAGTTTTTCTTCCTCTCTCATAATACTGGAGCCCTGTGTCATCTGATGAAGTTGGAAGTTGGAATATTCAGGAGTGTCAAAGAGAAAGACCTCTTCACTCATTGCATAGTTAAACTATACTGAATTCGCAGAAGTGGCCACCAACTTGGATGGCTTTAAAAAGACATTAGACAAATTCATGAACGATAAGTCTGTCAATGACTGCTGTGTTCTATCGCCAGGATCAGGGAATACCAGTTTCCAGAGAACAAAGCAGAAGACGGGGTGGGGCTCAGTTATCAATATCAAAACAGCAGTTAAACAATAGCAAAAATACATGTTGGAGGTTTTGCAAGAATGGTTCTGTGATGTTCCTATATATTAGTGTATATATGGTAAGTGCTGGTTGTTTAGAGTATACAGGGTAAGTAGTGAAAGAGGAGGGGGAGTGAATGGGCAATAGAATGCTTGATGATTGGCTGAATGTTTAAAATGGCTGACAGTATAAATGAAAGGATGACAGGTAAATCTGGGGGAATGTGAGATGGTGAATTGTGGAATCTGGGGGGAGAAGAGAAAGAGTGGATTGCTTGGTGGGGTTTAGAGAGTTGTTTGCCAGGAGGGAGGTGGAGTTCGGATTAGTATTGAGTAAAACCATATGCTTATGTGCCTTAAGAAGAAATCTTGTTAATCTTCTTAGCTTTGTTATCTGTAATAAATACTTAATTTGGTTTACCAAAGGCCTGATCCTTGGCTGGGGTTTCACAGACCAGAAGGGAGGGTAAGGTAATGACCAAGGCTGAAGGGGAACTGTAACAAATGGTGGCAGCGGTGAAGAGAATAACAATACCAGTATTCAGAGTCTCTGGGAATACTAGTATTGGGACGTTACTGGTGGTTGCCTAGCAGGGGGATCTGTTGAGATCTGTGCTAGAGCGGGGAGAGAAATCATAAGAGAGTGCGGTCCGGACTGGTGGAGTCCCTGGTGGTGCCTAGAGACAGGCAGTAACCACGAGCAGGTGGGAACCTGACAGGGAGAGCCAGGGAAGGACGCATCACAGGTTCATATAAAAATACATATAAAATCTACTGAGAGTCAGCTTGTTTTGCTCTGAACACAAAAAAGCATGGTTATATGAACTAGCCCTGGAGCAGAGCCCTTTTTTCCCAGAGTTAACCATTGAAGCTCAGCCATACACTGGAATTGTCTGTATCAAGGATAACCAACTTGATGCTCTCTAACCACCCTCCCCCATAATCCTTGACCATTGGCAGTGTTGACTGAGACTGATCAGAGCTGGAGTCCAACAACATCTGGGGGGTGGGGGCAGCAGGTTGGCTATCCCTGTTCTACACATTCAAGAACCAATCCTGATCTGGCAAAATTTAGGTTGAGGTGTGTGTGTGGGGGGGAGAGGGCTTCAGTGGGGCCCCTTGGGACTTTACCTTTTAGAGAACCAGCACATTTAAGAATGGAGTATCCCCACTTTTGGGGAAGTGTCATTAATGTCTAGAGCCTGGTCATAGTTTTGGAGAGCCTTCCCTTTCTGCATCTTCTTGTCTCCCTCTGGCAGTATCTGGCACTTAAAATCTTCTCTTCCCCAGGGGCTAAAGGGTGAAAGAGGATCTTCTGGAGAAAGAGGTCTTGGCGGGATTCCAGGCCAGCCAGGCCCACCGGGTCACCCAGGCCCACCGGTGAGTGTGGCGAGTTGAAACTCGAGCACCTTGGGACCAACTGTACAACCAAACTTTTCTTTTCCATCTTAAAGGCTAACGTGGTCCAACTGATAGAATGTTGGGTTTGGACTGGGAGATGCAAGTTCAAATCCCTGTGAAGCCATGGAGCCCATCTGGTGGTGCGCAAGAAGGAGAAAATGAGATTATTACAAACCGTCTATAATGGGCCTAGAAATGAAATTTAAAATAACAACCTCTTTCTTTCTTCCCCTTCTATCTCTGTTGTTTTCTAGGGTGAGCCAGGCATGGATGGACAAGTGGGTAAAGAGGTATGGTGACTGCTGTCTGTGCAGCCTTCTTGAAGAAGTCTCATTTTCCATAGGCTGTTCCAGAAGAACCCTGCCTGTCTCTCTCACTGCTCCTGTCTCTCCAGAGCTCCTGGGCACAAGGCAATTGGCATGTGTGTGGGGCTAGATTAGGAGGGAAAGAAGGCACTTTCCCCAAGATTTGGCCTGTTGCCAGGTTGCACCAGTCATAACGTTTGCTATATGCAAGTCTTCCCATCATGGGCTGCCCTTTAGGATGATGTACATGTAACATAGTAAAGTACGTAGTGTCAGAACACAGGATCAGGCCTTCTCAGTGATAGCACCCCAGCTCTAGAGTGCCTTCCTCTCTGAGGTGTGACTGACACGAACACTGTTGATTTTTCAATGCGAGTTAAAGATGCACCTCTTCACCAGGCCTTTATGGCGATTTGATTTAGCCCAGATAGCTAAGCGTTGGCTATGAAGCTCCTGTTCGGGTGGACAAGTTAACTGGATTTTGATATATGTTTATTTATTATTGTAGTGTTTATTTTATTGTAATTTTATGTTTTGCTTTAATCTACCCTGAGATATAAAAAAGTTTTTATCTGCAGCCCTATCTCAGTGGGTGCTAGGCTAAGCAGAAGGTGAAAGTTACTAGGGGGCCATACCATGGCCTCTCTCTCTGACCTCCCCTGCCTATGCCTCTTTTCCTGTTCCTCTCATTGCCTTTCTGTGCTGCTCTCTGAGTCCTGTCAACCCTCTTTAAGAAGACCTCTCTGGACCCAGAAGTGTAAAACAACTATCGCCCAGTGGCAAATATCCCCTTTTTGGGCAAGGTGTTTGAGAAGGTGGTGGCGGTCCAGCTTTAAGCATGCTTGGAGGAAACTGATTACTTTGATCCATTCCAGTCTGACTTCAGGCCTGGCCACAGCACTGAAACTGCCTTGGTCACCCTGGTTGATGACATTTGTCGCGAGAGAGATAGGGGGAGTGCAACCCTGCTTGTTCTCCTTGATCTCTCAGCAGCTTTTGATGCTGTTGATCATGATATCCTTCTGGAACATCTCGAGTGGGTGGGGATTGAGGGCACTGTGCTTCAGTGGTTCAGCTCATACCTCCAGAGCCACTTCCAAAAAATAATTATGAGAGGCTACTGTTCAGCACCATGGGAATTTTCCTGTAGTGTTCTGCAGGGTTCCATCTTGTCTCCCATGTTATTTAACATCTGTATGAAGCCACTGGGAGTTGTCATCAGGAGATTTGGAGTGAGGAGCCATCAATATGCAGATGGCACGCAGCTCTACCACTGTATTCCATCTGAATCAGAAGAGGCAGTTGAGGTGTTGAACCAGTGCTTGGAGACAGTGATGGACTGGATGTGGGCCAATAAATTGAGGCTGAATCTTGAAAAGACAGAGTTGTTATGTGTCCAGAGTTCTCAAGTCCAGAAGGTGGGAAGATGGCCTGTTCTGGATGGGGTTGCTCTTTCTTTGAAGGAGCAGGTCTGCAGCCTGGAGGTACTCCTTTATCTAACACTGTCACTGGAGGTTCAGGGACCCTCGGTGGCTAGGAGTGCCTTTTTCTAGCTCTGGCTGGTTTGCCAGCTTCTGCCTCTTTTGGACGAAGAAAACTTGGCCACAGTACTCCATGCTCTGGTAACTTCCAGACTGGATTTTTGCAATGTGCTCTCCATGGGGCTGCCCTTGAAGATGGCTCGGAAACTTCAACTGGCCCAAAATGCAGCAGCCAGATCACTGGCTGGGGTTCCCTTCAGAACTCATATAACCCATTTTTAAAAAGCTGCATTGGTTGCCAGTTCGTTTCCGTAAAGGTGCTCACATTACTGTTTAAAGCCCTAAACAACTTAGGTCCCAAATATCTGAAAGACCGCCTTCTTCCCTCCAGATCCTCTTGGGTGTTGAGATCAGCAGTGGGGGCCCTTTTGGTAGTTTCACCGCCCTCAGAAGTTCAGGGTGGTGGTGGCCCAGGAGAGGGCATTCTCTGTGGCCGTCCCTGAACTGTGGAACTCCCCACCGAGGTGAGTCTGGCAAATTCATTGCACAACTTTCAGCGAATGCTGAAGGCACACCTCTTTACCCTGGACTTCGACACTTGCGGATTTAGGAGTTGGAGGCTCTGCTTGGCAGTGGCTGCGCTCCTACCTCGAGAATCGTCTCCAGAAGTTGGTGCTTCGGGGAGCATTACTCGAGTCCCTGGGTACTCCAATATGGGGTCCCGCAGGGTTCAGTTTTGTCCCCCATGCTCTTTAATATCTATATGAAGCCACTGGGTGAGGTCATTAGGAGATTTGGAGTGTGTTTCCAGCAATATGCTGATGATACGCAGTTCTACTTCTCCTTTTCATCTTCTTCAGGTGAGGCTGTTGATGTACTAAACCGCTGCCTGGCCGCGATAATGGACTGGATGAGAGCTAATAAACTGAGACTCAATCCTGACAAGACTGAGATGCTGTTGGTGGGGGGGCTCTTTGCCCAGATGGTTGATGTCCGACCTGCCCTAGATGAGGTTACACTCCCCCTAAAGGAGCAGGTCCGTAGTTTGGGGGTCTTATTAGATCCGCTCCTGTCACTGGAGGCTCAAGTAGCCTCGGTGGCACGGAATGCATTCTACCAGCTTCGGCTGGTAGCCCAACTACGACCCTATCTGGACAGGGAGAACCTCGCCACAGTTATCCATGCTCTGGTAACCTCGAGATTGGACTACTGTAATGCACTCTACATAGGGTTACCTTTGAAGACGGTTCGGAAACTTCAGCTGGTGCAGAATGCTGCGGCCAGAGTTCTTACTTGGACTAAAAAATCTGACCATATAACACCTGTCCTGGCCCAGCTGCACTGGCTACCAATATGTTTCCGGGCCAAATTCAAAGTGTTGGTTCTTACCTATAAAGCCCTTAATGGCATCGGACCGCAATACCTGGCGGAACGCCTCTCCCGCTATGTACCTACCCGGTCGCTGCGCTCGACGTCGAAGGCCCTTCTCCGGGTTCCAATGCATGGGGAGGCCCGGAGAGCAACAACTAGAGCTAGGGCCTTCTCAGTGGTGGCCCCCGAATTATGGAACGCCCTCCCTGACGAGATACGCCTGACACCTTCTCTGTTATCTTTTCGGCGCCAGGTAAAGACCTACCTCTTTGCCCAGGCATTTTAAATTTTAAATTCTAAATTTTAAAGTTAATCTATTTTAATGTTAATTTTTTGTCTTAATTTTGTTTTTACATATGTTTTCTATAATGTACTGTACCCACACCCACCTGTATTTTAATATGTTTTTATTTTGTTGTACACCAACCTGAGAGCTTGTCGCTATAGGGCGGTCAAAAAGTGCAATAAATAAAATAAATAAATAAATTGAGATGTATATTTTTAGGATCCACCCTATTTTCTTTGATGTTATTTAGGGTTTTTTTAACTGTTTTAATTTATGTGTTTAAAATTGTTGTAACCTGCCCTGGGACCTTTGGGTGAAGGGCAGGTAATAAATCATACTCATAATCATAATAATAATCCCAGAATAACCCCACAAACAGTGATGGGGCCAGGTGTAAAGGACAGGTGATGGACCTAAGGCAACAGGTGGAAATGGAGCCCTTGAATAATACTGATGTTGACTACAGCATTGAACAAACGTTCTTCCCACAGGCAGGGAGGCATGAC
Organism: Rhineura floridana; assembly: GCF_030035675.1. NCBI lineage: Eukaryota > Metazoa > Chordata > Lepidosauria > Squamata > Rhineuridae > Rhineura > Rhineura floridana. The sequence continues at coordinate 7,488,374 of NC_084494.1, forward strand.
GGGTACTTATCTCCATGGTCACTGCTTCCCTTTGCTCTTCTTCTAGGGCTCATCTGGAAAGCCAGGGCCTGCAGGGCCTGCTGGACAGAAGGTAAGAGGGACATGGCTGAGGCCTAAATATTAGCCTCCCATTGTGTGAAAACGTCTCATGGACTTTTCATTGTTGTCATATATTTTTCTTTCAGGGTGAACCTGGATCTCTGGGGGAGAGAGGGCACCCCGGAGAGAAGGGCAGAGCTGGGATGCCAGGAGGACCAGGAAAAAGTGGTGAGATGGGCCCCATTGGACCGCGTGGTCCTGCTGGGGAGAGAGGACAGCCTGGTGTTCCTGGTTCTGCAGGTAGCCCCGGGAACCCAGGGTTGCCTGGGACAATGGTAAGAGATGGAAAGGGGGAGGATAAAGAGAGCCGTGAAAGGCGGTAGCTCAGTGGTAGAGCATCTGCTTTGCATGCATAAAGTCTTCGGTTCAATCTCCAGATAGGGCTGGGAAAGATTCCTGTCTGAAAACCTGGAGAGCTGCTGCCAGTCAGTGTAGACAATATGGACCAATGGTCATGACTCGGTGTAAAGCAGCTTCCTCTATTTCTGTGTCGCTATGACTGCATCACTGGATCCAAAGTAGCTTCAGTTAAAAAAGTAAGAAGAGCCTGGAAACTGGATCCGGCCAAAGGGATCTAGCCCAGCATCCTGTTCTTACAGCAGTCAACCAGATGCCCCAATAGGAAGTCCACAAGCAGGACCTGAGTGCAACAGCACTCTCCCCACTTGTGTTCAAGGGGTTAAATGTGAAATTGGAAAGCAAGGCGAGGTTTCCAAGCAAGCTTGGGTTTGGGACAGTCATGATTATAATGCAGTGATAGATGCAGTACATGCAGCCGAAGCCCCAAATCCAGCCATAGACTATGCTTTGTTTCTAATTAATGAAATATACAGAGAAAAGACCTCACTCAGCCATGACGCTCCCAGGGTGCCTGTGAACATGCCCCTATCTCTCAGCCTAGCCCACCTTGCAGAATTATTGTGAGGCTGAAATGCTGCTCTGAGCTTCTTAAACATAAGGGTGCAAATGCAACAAAAAGGAATCAGAAGTATAAAACCCTGCCTTAATACTGGGCGCGTTGAGAGGGGGCAAGCCCAATGGCAGTGACAGGGAAACCACACTTTCAACCAAATTTCCAAGAGTGCTGTCTGGGGCTGATGGGACTTTTGGTCTAAAACTTCTGGAGGGCACTAGGTTGGGGAAGGCTGACACCTGATTGGCCAAGGTTGTCATGTGCTATCAAATCAGGTGGGTCATGAGGGACAGCTAAAAGGCAGCTGTCCAATAGAGTGTGTTACCTGAGAAAGGTGCAAAGTAAAGTCTTAGTAAAGAGACAATTAATTGCTGAGAATCACTCCAGGAAGGAGAGAATGAGGGAAGGAAGTGGCTAATCCTTCCTTGCGAGATTTGCCTGTGGAATTGCACTGATGCTTAGGATGTGTCCAAGGAAGTTTCCTGCCACTGACATCTCAACTATGGGGGAGGGGGGACCTCAAAAGTAACAGCACTGCAGGGTTAGCGTGTTTTCTGCAAGTGTCTCTTTTTGCTACCATAAGAGAGAGTCCTTGATTGACTTCTGCCTTTTCTCCTCCTCACTTTTCTTCCTAGGGGGATGCCGTCAATTATGAAGAAATCCGGAGGTTCATCAGACAAGAGCTGAACAAGATGTTTGATGGTTAGTAGCAGGCTTCAGGGTGGAGGCATGTGATGGCAACCACACTGAGGGGAGAAAGAGGTTGTCTTGATGGACAGGAGAACCTCATTCTTGAAAAGTGCCCCAGAAGAAGCTTGTCTGCAACTGAAACCTGTTGGGCTTATTAGTATTTTTACAGGAATTGCGTTTGGTAAAGGTTGATTTCTTTGTGCCATTTTGATGCTCCACCTCTTCTTCCTTTGCTCAACCACTGAACCAAAGTGCCACCCCATGATTTTGCTGTATCGGTCATGGTGCAGATCTAGCTATAGCTGTTTCCTCTTTATAGGAGAAATTGGGCAAATCATTTAAGCAGCAGTGGCCCTACCATGATGCAAGAATTTTTTTATTGCGTTTATATCCCACGCTTCCTCCCAGGAAGGAGCCTGGGGCAGCAAACACATTAACAAAACAGTTACAGATAAAAACATTCTCTCTTCCAGTGATCTCGGGGTTGCTGTGAAATGGTCTTCTTCAGCCATCAAGTTACTGGGTGAACAGGAATGTTTTCAAATTCCTTCTAAAAGTCAATAATGATGGAGATAGACACACCTCACCAGGGGGGGCATTCCACGAATGGGAAGCCACCACTGAAAAGGCCGTCACGAGTCAGTGCCAACTAGGCAGCCCACAGTGGCGGCACCACCAAGGCCTCACCTGCAGATTGCACAGTCTGAGATGGTTGATACTGGGGAAGGCACCGTCTTAGGTACCTGGGTCCCAAGCCATTTAGGGTACGTACTAGTACTAACACCTTGAATCAGGCTTGGTAGCTCACTGGCAGCCAGTGCAGCACTTTCAGGACCGGTGACACATGGTCCCATCAGGCTGCTCTGCTTATCAGTCTAGCAGCTGCATTCTGCAGTAGCTGTAGCCTCCAGACTATCTTCAAGGGCATTATAATAGATGACATAACTTCCTTGGTGGTCAGGAGTTTTTTTGGGGGGGAGGGTACCATGAAGAGCAGCAGAGTGTGAGACTTATGTAGCTCTTGTCCATCTCAAGGAGGCTTATGCAAGACAATAACATGCTGGATTAATTTGTGTCCCATGTAATTCAATGGAGGCAGTGGGTAGGGAGTGAAATTTGGCTTTTCTGCTTCCGGTACCAACATTCTTGACTGGCCCTGGTTTTATGAGCCTGTTTATGATGGTTCTAGAACAAGAAACACCAGGAATTTTAGTTTGTAAAGGGAATAAAATAAATCCTTCTATACCTACAATTTAGACTACTGTTCTGGGCAGGGGGGTTGGGGGTAGGGAGAAAGCCATGAAGAGTAGTAGCTGAATGGTACAGCATCTGCTTTGCATGCAGAAAGATGCCTGTAGGAAGCCTGTAAGCAGGACACTTGTAATTCCCAGCAACTGGTATTCAAAGGCTTACTATCTCCCGACAGTGGATGTAGAACCAAGCCATTGATAGCCTTCATCCTCCGTGCTGGGCTGATACTGTAGGTGTGCTTTTAAAACATTAAAGATCCTCTATCGGGGTTATATATCATGATACACATTCTAGAACAGAAGCTTGTATCATCATTTCCCTAGCTAAAACTCAACCTCAGATTTATTTTTAGTGGATTTATAAACCACCCTTTAGTACAAGACTCCCAAGGCATTGCACAATTTTAAAATAATAAAACAGATAGAATAAAATTCAATAAAAGGACAATACAAAATCACAAAAGCTGGAGTTATAAAATTCACCAGTCAGTATAATTCAGCAGAAGTCATAAATACAGAACTAAAATCAGCTATAAAACAAGCTGGAATGCCTGAGCAATTTTTTGAAGGTCTCTGCTTAGTACCAAAAATGCATAAATACTATTTTTGCTGTTGTAAATAGCTCTGAACTTCTCTGAAAAGTGGCATAGAACGACTTTAATTAACAAATGAAAATAATAAGATTAAGCAAGCTTCACTTGAAAGGAGGGGTTCATATGTGCGGCGCCACAACTAAGCAGGCCTTCTTCTTAGTTACCATCTGCCTATATTCAACAAACTACTAAATGCCAGGCCCCTGTTGTAGGCGGGTGGCCCTCCTCACCACCAACTAGGGATGCTGGGAAAATCCATTGTGCTCAGGTTCCAAAGTAAAGCCTCCCAATCTTCAACTCCCGGATGAATGTGCAGATTGGAATGTTATTCTGCTTTGGAATCCACATTTCAACATGGGGGGGGAACCATGACACCCCAAATTTCTTTAACCTATAATATGGTCTGATAGCTACCTTTAACCTTTTTTCCTTTTTTTTTTACAGCTTCTATTTACTTGGAATGGAGTGCGGCAGCTCCCAAACACCTTTCTAAATGGGGCTCCAAAAACCCATGGGAGGATGGGACTTGATGGTGCGCCATCCCTCTGTTGAACTTTGTACAGAGAAAAACAATGGCTGCCCTCACGTACCTATGGTGACACCCATCTTTTTTCATACAATGTCCCGTGTGTGTGTGTGTGTGTGGAGATGGCCTATGTCGTGGGTACATGGAGCCAGCCCTCCCTTTCTCCATACCGAATTCATGGGAGAGGCAGGGACTTTTGCAGTTGCATTTTCAAGGTGTGCGGCTGCTGCACTTTCTAGCTAAGTAGCTAGCAGCTGTACAAAAAAGTCTAAAGGGAGCCTTCAGACTACCTCATAAAATCTAAGCACTTGTTTCTTTTCCTTTAAGAGAATATTGTGCTGATATTTTCCAAAAAGATCTGCACGTAAGTGGGAGAGGACAGTCTTTATATTGATCATATGCAACATTGACCCAGACCAAATTTAGACTATCCATCCCTACTGGCAACAGCAAACCATCAGTTTCCATGCAAACAGGCCATCATTACAACAGCAAAGCAAACAGCACACTCCCTTTGTTTCCTCCTGCAGAGCGGATGGCATATTACATCTCCCGGATGCAGTTCCCAATGGAAGTGGCTACCCAGCCAGGAAGACCAGGACCCCCTGGTAAAGATGGACCACCCGGACGGCCGGGATCTCCTGGTTCCCAAGGAATGCCAGGACAGATTGGAAGAGAGGGTCGACAAGGTGTGCCTGGAATGAGAGGTGAGCACTTACATTTCTGTTCCTGTTTCATGGCAGGCTCAGGAGGTCTTGGTGGCACATCAACTTGGCTTTCTCCATTTCAATGGCAGCCCAAGGATTTGGACTGTGTGATGTCCCTTTTTTCCTTTGTGAGCCTAGGTACTGTCATAAGGGTTTCTTGCAGTGAATGCTTTATGCCTTGACATAGAATCATAGAATAGTAGAGTTGGAAGGGGCCTATAAGGCCATCAAGTCCAACCCACTGCTCAATGCAGGAATCCAAATCAAAGCATTCCTGACATAGAATCATAGAATAGTAGAATTGGAAGGGTTCTCCTTACCAGCTATCACATGCACAGACCAGTAAGGCCCCACTTTGCCATGAAACTAACCTGCATTTAGCCATTCTAAAGAGAAACAGGCATTAGCATCAATGTCAGGAAAGATCTACATTAGGAGTAGCCTGATGTAGTAAGAACAAGGCGTCATTCATCCTATACGCAAGGATGGAGGAGAAACTTGAATCAGTGAAAATAACATTAAAAATAAATTATATTGGGGAAAATTGCTCTGCAAACGTGTATTAGGCCACATTGCATACAAAATGTGTACATTAGGATAAATTTTCACTAAAATGCTGTTGAATTGTCATGAGGACTCTTTTTTGTTAAAAAAATTGTACTTTGATGTGGAAATGTGTAGAAGAGCACTTAAGATTGGAAAAATTAGAAACTGAGAGAAACCAAAGCTGACAGCTTTGCCCATCCCTACTGAGATGTGAAGACAATTCTGTAGTTGCTGAACACTCTGTAGCTTCTCTTCCGTCCTCTTTCTCTTGGTGCAGGTGAGCCCGGAGTCAAAGGCGAAAAAGGAGACAAAGGGAATGGAATCATGGGAGAGACAGGCCCTCCAGGCCCCTCAGGTAAAGGCTTCTTTTCTCTCTTTTGCTAATGATTAAGAGGTATATAAATAAATGGAGATTCTGGATCACATGAGTGATTGCAAGCACAGAACAAGAGGGTGGCAGTTTATTGCCACCACAGGGCTTCTGAAAGATCATCTCGCCCTGAGTGGAAAAGCAGCAGAAACTATTTGAGGTGCCCCCATCCAGCTATAGGAGAAGGAGCTAAAGATAAGAATTTATTTCCCTTTTTTGTCTTATTGTATAATTGGTATTGATGCTTATTTTACATAAGCCACCTTGTGGGGTCAGCTTGAAAAGCAGCATAAATATATATATTTAAAAAATCTGAATTAACACAGAATGTAAGGTTGGGTTCTTTTTGTGTTGTTTTTATGGAGATATAAATTCAGTACTTGCATCATTTATACTGCAAAGTATTGTTGTGGTAGCCCTTTTCTCTAAGTTTTATCTAGGTTAAGATGCTTCCTTAAATGAGCATTGCTGGCTAGTTGATGTTTTTGGAGCCAGGAGTGCAAATCACTCAGAAAATGGTGGTGATGATGGTGGAGTGGTATGAGAGAGAGAGGTTTGGGGGAGAGAGCAGCTGGAAGACTCACTGACACAAAGGAGGGCATTGGGGTTCTGCATCCTTGGGCACTTGTCAAGACCCACACCCTGAAGGGGACCCACTGGCCACTGGCTCCTCTGTGAAGTCTGCTGCTGCTGCTGCTGCTGCTGCTCACTATCACTGCCTGTTCACCTGCCTCTCTCCAAACATGCAAGCAATGATAAAGCCACCTGTGGTTATGGCGATCTGGCCCAGAGGGAGAGGGCAAGCAAATGAGAAGTTGGCGTAGTAAACGGCTCACTCAGAAGGGAGTGCAACTTGCCTGAGGGGCCCCCAAACCTGGAGCCAGGAGTGGGAAGGAAGACTTCGAAAACATTCTGTGGCTTACTATGGAGAATTGAGGCTAAGTGCCTGCCTGTCCATCCTGCTCAAATATTTGTAAACAAATTGATAATGACAAAATATCATAACGCTCCAGTGCTCTCCTGCCATAAGCATACAAGGCCTCTTCTCAGAAAAGCTCCTACCTTTTTAGGATATCAGAAGCACACAACAGTCTGCATTAGCTCTGTGGGTTTAATCTTATGAAATGAACCTCCTCCTCATTTCTCCTCTGCAGGCATCCAAGGACCTCCAGGGTATGGCAAGATTGGTCTTCCAGGACCGATGGGACAGCAGGGCATCCCGGGCATCCCAGGCCCCCCAGGAGTGACAGGGCCGCCTGGAAAAGCAGGTCACTGCAACCCGTCAGATTGCTTTGGCATGATGCCTCTGGAACAGCCCATGTATCAACCCAAAAACATGAAAGGGCCTTTAGGCTGATGGGCAGACAGGGTTTCCCCCCCAAAAAAGGACTCCATTGTGAATAGCCAAAGTTCTGGTCCTCGTGACTGGTCGTGAATTATTATTTTTTCATTGCTGTTAATATTTTGACTATATTATTTTCTCCAGTGGGGTTCAATCTCTCATAATGATATTTTGTTGTGTGTGTGTATGTGTTTTTAAACCAACAACCCAAGTGTGTGTGTGTTTGTGTGTGTATGTCTCATATTCTAAAAAGAAGTTGATTTTGTCATCTATGTGGGGAGCAAAATACACTTCAAAATAATGCTTCAGCCTTTTCAGTGCTATGATCAAATAAGGGGTAGATTACTTCCATACGTTTCCCCTCCAATAGGAATTAATTACTATTTTTTCAACAGTATGGTCACTGGGCACAATCCATGAGGAAGTTCCAGGAGGTGTGCAGAAGTGTTGAAGTGCTCTGGCCTAGCACCACTTGTCATGAGTTTTAGTTAGAACTGGAAAGCATGGGAGATGGATTTGGAAGGGAAAGTTCTAAAATGAAATTGACAGTGCACTTCTTTGTATGTCTGCTCTGAAGTAAGTCCCACAAATTTGATGGGACTTCCTACGTAAATGTTGCCACTGAACAGCACAGTCCTGTACAGGATTACCCAGAAATGTCCCATTGTACTCAATGTGGCTTGTAAATGTGTTTGATTACTGTTCCTTAAATATTCTGTCTGCAGCTAAATATGTGAGGTGTTCCCAAGTCTAAAAATAAACAGAAAAATAAGTTCTGTGGAAAGGACACACACCACACATACACACACACCACACATACACACACATACCATTTTGTGTATTATGATGTAATTACATTTTTTCCAAATGTCCAAAAGTCTGTTTTCTTCCATTTCTATTGTATGCAATGTGAACTTTGGTGGCAGGGGAGGGGCAGGGGCATACCTTTTATTTTACTGGAATCGGTTACTTTTCTTTAATGTTACTGGAATATCAATTGTTCCCTTTTAACAAATATATTTTTCATTCAAAAAACAAAAAGTCAAACAGACCTTTCCAAATTTAAACCTACTTCTGGCTGCCACCTCTGGGCATTAGAACTGGGACATCTTGGAAGAGTCAGATGAAATTGGGGTGAGACATCTCTTTTGCTGGCCCTAAAATAAAAATAAAAAGACATTCACTCCTCCATGGTAACCAGCTCTTGTATGCAAAGGGGGGAAACAGATCAAAGCCTTTTGCTCACCCCCCCCTAAAAAAAACACATCCCTCGTTTCTAAAGAGATATGCCTTCAGATCTTTTGGAAATTAGAACTGGCTACAGAACAAGCTGTTTCTGTTGCTATGCTGAGCCTTCCATCAGCAATTTCTAGACCTAAAACTATCCAGGTTATAGGAATTGTGAGCATCTCATGACAATGGCAGATGACATGAAATATGCCCCTTGCACACTTGATAGAGGAGGGTAAATAGTGGAGAGTCTTTCTCTCATCTGGACAACATTTCCTAGTGGCTGGCCATCCTAATTATTTAAATAAATGATGCCTTGTTTCCTAATTGGTATTTGGCTCGCTTTCATTTCAACCCATTGGCTCACATTCTATGTTTATGTCTCCCAGATTACAACACACATTTATGCTGTTCCATGAGCAATGCCCATTTACTAAATGGACACTGCGGCAGCAGGCAGACATGGAACAGCAACCATTCTTTGTCTGTCAACCACTTTTGTTCCTTTTGTTAGAAAACGAGGATTGTTATTAGAAATAATGGCTCCAATTACAGGAACTTAGGTCTAAACACGAAGATAGGTGGCGAAGTAAGTCTGTGCTGGATCATCATCTCTTTATCACCCATGGGAGGGGGTCAAGCTCTTTTCTCTGAACTAGCTGAAACCTAGTGAGAAAATTAACACTTCTCTAAACTTGTCTGTTTAATTAGAGACCTACTTTTGTCAATTGTAGATGAACTAGGAAATCACATTCTAATACACTGATACAAGAGAATAAATGAAATTGTAACAACTTGAATAAAACAGATTCATTCCACATTAATTTTGTGGCTAGACTACTGAAATTGCATCCTATATGGAGATGTTTTGGACACCAGCTTTTGTCTTCTGAACAAAGATGTTGATTTTCACCTCTAAAAGCATAAATGATTTTGCCCCCTCAGAAACTGCCATTATTTAGCCCATTGTAAAGAATACATCCTATTGAACTAGAAAAGCAAGAGAATCAACTCATGTAACAAATTTAAATCACCTTCTAAAAACAACTTGAGGCAGCTGGCAATCTAATTTGTACTATTGAATACTGGACTTGAAGCTACACCTACTGGATCAGTATTGTTCTTACTGAAGCACACAATGGAATTAATATTGCAGTTGACACATTTTTTTATAAAAAAAATAAAAGTATATAATTAACATTTATGTCATAATGCACCTTATATAAAACCTAAATTATAATGCACCTTAATACATCTTAGACAAAGCTGGGCAATGAGAATGATAAACATTGGCAGCAAATGACATAACTTCTGAGAAGCCCATCCAATCAAGAAGGCTTAACATCAAGGAGACTCACTGGGCTAATCATTCCCTAGCCTTGGGGCCAACATAAAGGAAGCAATGTAGTATCCTTTACTGGGCCCACTTCACTCAAATGAATCTGAGGAGGAAATCTACCTATACTAAGATGAAGGCAGCAATAAGGGATGCTCATAGGGAACTAGATGTGATTGCTCTCCTTTGTGAGGGGAAGGTGCATTCTGCACATGGCCAAAGATAGCTCTCAGAAGATTCTATGAAGAAGCAGTGATCCTATCTGGGGTTATACCTTCTCTTGGTAGTCACGACCTTAAGCAGAACCAGCAGCCAAAGATGGGGGATCCCTCCGAGCCATCAAGAATCCATCAGTCTTTAAAGCAAAACTCTCCTAATAGGTCACTTAGCCCTGCAGTGGTTTGGAGTACCAGGCAGTCTTTGCCAAAAATGGCAGGCACATTTTCAGCAAAGCTATCAAAAAGTCAGCATGAAACTTTTGCTGGGCATTCTAAATCAGATGGTGTCTAAAGAATTCTGCCCTTGATTTTTGGTCCTCTGAAAGATGGCACTTGAATGTTCATTTGAACCTCCTAATTTCCCCCCTCAGTTGTAGTGTACTGTTTGTCAATGTTGAAGTGACACCACCCCTCCTGTGTGTGAGGCCCAGGGCAATTGCCCCAATTCCCCCCCCCAGAGCCTGTGCTGTAGGCTTGGAAGGACCCTACTGCAGTGGACATCTACTTCCAGATGCCATTGTGTTTGCTCAGGGCACACATCTCACTATACATCTGCAGGCTACTTCTCTGTACTCGGAGAATAAGCCATTTTAGAACATAACTGGGAAGTGGGGGTGTGAAATTTAGCTCAAATGTGTAGGGGAACCATTTTCCATAGCAACCCTGCATCTATTCTGCTGGAGGCTAGGCTATTGTCTGTCCAGTAGAACTGGCATAGAAACATGCACATTTTCCAGATATACAGGAACAGTTTTTAATTTAGGATTGTTTAGTTATGGTAGCGCAGTGTCCTTGTAAGGCACTCAGTAACCAACAGAGAGACAAGATCACAGTGTTTCCAGAAATGGAGTTTTGTTTAGAAAGTAAACAAAATAGAAATATAATGTGAAGGCTGTCCCAAAGATGGGAAGGAAAGTGAGAGGGATGAGAAGTGCTTTAGCCAAGTGCTGTTTTCATGCATTCAGGTGAACTCAAATGGTCTTTTAAGTTGGGAGCTGAACACATGCTTAGAAGCTTCTTGGTGACCAGGAACCCTGATAAGGCCTGGGTTTGAGTTTCCAGGCAGATTCTATATGTGCTCAGCTGAATGTGATTAGAATCTCCTTTCAGACCTTCTTAGTTAACACATGAAGGTGGGAAGTAGAGCCAGCACATGCAGGGTTGGTGTTTGCATGCATGGCTCACCCCACTTTAAACCCACATGCATTCACCTGAAAACAAAAGGAGGCTGCCAGGTGGATTGCTTCCAGAGGAAACGAAAGTGGATGAAAGTATATGTGCTTTCTTTGGTTATGTCTCAATTAGGGGTCACCAATCCAGTGCCCACGGGCACGAGTTAGCTCCTAATACCTCCTGTGGCATCCACGAAAGGCCTAGGTATGCACTCACAAATGTGCAACGCATGTGAGACTGTTTGCTCTATCTGCTTAATTCCTGTTCGCACTGGCTCAGCCTCTCTTACATTGAACATGCTCCCTTTAAAACGGCAACCTTTCATCGGATGCCAGGATTGCATACCCACCCTCCCTTCCATTCCAAACAGAAGAGAGGTACAAAGAGCTTTTCTCTATGAGTAAGTTCAGTGCCAGCTGACGTAGGAGTTTTTTTCCCATTGGTGGAGGAGCATGCTCATACCATTTCGTGTCCCTGACCACATTCACACTATATATTTAGTCCACTATTATTCCACTTGAAACAGTCATGGCTTCCCCCAAAGAATTCTTGTAAGGGTAGTTTGTGAAGGGTGCTGAGAGTTGTTAGGAGATCTCTGTTCCTCTCACAGAGATACAATGCCTAGAGTTCTCTGGGAAGAGGGACTGACAAATTGCTCTGCTAATTTTAGCTCTGTGAGGAGACTAGGAGTCTCCTAACAATGCTCAGCACCCTTTAAAAACTACACTTCCCAGGATTCTTTGGGGGAAGCCATGACTGTTTCAAGTGGAATAATAGCAGATTAAACGTATGGTGTGAATGTGGCCCCTGTTTCTTGTTGTACTCTTTTAGATACGGCAGCTATTTTGTGACTGGCACCCACAGCACTTTTGCAAAATTCCAGATGTGCACACTGTCCCAAAAAGGTTGGCAAGCCCTAGACTCTGAACAGGGGCAGTGGGTGATGGCATGGAGATTCTTCGCATCAGGATAGATCTAAAAAGACAGTAAAAATGAGAGGGTCCCCTTTATCATTTATTTATTTCATGTATGAATCACTTCCCTTTATTGGTCCCCTGGAAGTGAGTGTGAAGAAAAACAGCATCCAAAACTGGGGTTCTAAGCTAAGGCTGCATTTATCACAAGACCCTTTTCTAGAACCACCTGGAGTTCAGTGGTTTGGAGGTGCAAGAATGGGCACCCAGCTTTAAAATATGAAGCAGAGTGTCTGTTTTTGGCATCATATTCAGGGAAAGGTTCATTGAGTTCAGGGAGTTTGAGACAGTTCTAGCTTCACTTCTAGCTTTTGATCACCAAGACTCTCCAAAGGGTAGGGTAGTCCTGGAATGGCAATTTCCAGGTGCACCAAAGAAAGAACACTATTTTTTTTCCTGAGGGGAGTCTAGTCTTTAGGTGGAGTTTACAGTATTTTGTGTAAAGGGCACTCACAATCTTAGGTCTCCCGATAGTCAATTGATAGTAGATGACAGAAGCCCTGTGCAGTGTTAATGCACCCATGTTGATGAACATCGGAGCCTTAATGCTTGAATAGGACCACATGCCTTTATCAGATTAGGCATGGAGGAAGCTTGGGCACCTAGAGCATTTCAGGAGATCCCACACCAGTGTGTAGACTGAGAGGGTGGATACTCCCATGTCCATTGCAATAGGGTTTGAGTGGGGAGCTTTCAGGTGCACTTTACCCTAGTTTGCTAGGTCCTTATCTTCCCCGACGACTGTTTTGAGCCAAAGTGACTGTGAGAGGACACACAACAAGGTGCACTCCAGCAATATATTTCTGGAACTGACCTTATAAGACTTTCTGGCAATTATATTCAGTTTTTTTTAAAAAAATTGCCTGTTATTTGTCTCCAGTTTGGGAGGGTTATTTATTATTGTTATTATGGGTTTTGCTATGAGATGTCTGTGAATAGAACTAGCTGTGAATAGGTTGCCTCAAGGCAATACCTGGCCAGAGTTTTAACAGCCTGGAAAATTCAGGTGCTGTGTCTCCAGGGAGACTAATTGTTGGAAGATTGCTTCTTGATGCAGGAAATGTTTTTAATAGGAAAACCGTATTAGAGAAGGGCTTACTTTTCCCCACCCCCCACCCCCAGCTAAGAATAATGTCATCTAGGGATGTGTACACATTGCGGGGTGAAAATGCTGCTAGGTCATGCTTTTTCTCGATTCGGATTGAAGCTTGTTTTGGGGGAAAGCATCAAAACACAGTTTTTCATAAGAAACAACAGGATAGACATGAATTGTGTCTGTGTGTACTGTGCACCTCTTCCAAAACTGGTAGTGGGAGCAGTTTGGATGCAAAGTAAACAGGAGTGTGTACGTGGCCTAGGCATCTGTGAGTGCATCTGTGGAAAGGAACAAAGGAGAGAGACTACAGTCTCCAGCTGCATCTGTTGAATGTCTTCTTTCCTATCTCTGTGAAAGACGAGGCAGGGAGTTGAGTTAGTGCTACAAGCTTTGGGAAGTGTCATTCTGGGGAGGGGGAAAGGAAGGGCTACCTCTGCTTCTTGATCCAACATGGAGCAATGGGTTTGACTGACTGTTGGAGTGTGTTAAGCTGTGTGTCCAGTCCACAAATGCATTTGTCAATAACCTCAAATATTACAAAGTGCCATAAACCTCCAGTGACCTCTTTCCAAAGGAAACCGGGCCCAGATATTAGCTGCATCCCTGGAACTTCTCACTGCTCAGAGAAGTGGGTGTGAGTGTTACAATATTTTCCTTATGAAACTTTGGTTATAACCACTGAGAAGCAGTGTGGTGTAGTGGTGAGAGTGCTGACTGGGGTTCAGAACATGACTCAGCCATGAAGCGTACTTGGGGATCTTTGGCCAGTTACCTCTCAGCTTAACCTATCTCACAGGGTTGTTGTGAGGATAAAATACGGAGGGGGAGAACCATTTTGAGCTCCTTAGAGAAAAGACAGGATATAAATGGAATTATAAATAAAATTTAAAATACAAACAATCAGCAAATAAAAATCCTGAAATACAAAAAAAGGTTCCAATTGTGAGAGATGGGGAGGTTTAAGAGAGGCCACTCTCTGCTTCTCTTACTATTACCCACAACCCCAGGGCTGGTTTTCTTCTTGGAATTTTTTATCATTGCTATTATGTGGCCACAAATCATTCTATGTGTCACCACTTTTTTAAGGTGCGCATTACCGAAGGAGTAGTTTGAATGCCGCAAGATGGCAGAATAAGTATCTGCTTTAACTGACTGGAAATAAATAATGTAGTGCCATAACCACGCTTTTTCACACAAGTCAGAAGCATCAATCAATACAAGCCAGTCAATCCACACACCTGAAAAGGCCAGAGAAAAAAAAGACTTCCAAAACAATTTGACTTGGAGAAATAATCCTAACACAAAGGCACTATATTACATCCTGAGAATGAGAAAAATCCATCAAGGCATCAGAAGAGAAATTTTATTGGGGCACAAATCTATACCGTTCAGGCCCATGTTCAACAGGTGTAGCTTTCCCCTGCATTGAAAAAGTACCAGTAAAGGCTGCATCTGTTGAATTTCTTTTGGCCTAATACTGTTGCAGACACAAGAGTCTCTCTTAGGAAAAGGAAATTTTGAGGAAAGGATTTTCAGTGTAAGGAGCAGAGTGTACTGGACACAGTACAGATGAAATCATATCCAAAGACTATAGTAATAATTTTCAGCAGGGCAGCTGTGTAAGCCTGTTGCCACAGAACCAGGAGAGTCTTGGGGCATCTAAAAAATTAATAAACGCATTATGGCATAAGTTTTTGTGGACTGGCTCTGCAACTGGAAATGTGAGGGCAAACGATAAAGGAGGGGGCATCCCCAATATGTCATCCACCTTCCCCAGGAAAAACTCCTCCCTCTGTGCCTTGATCCCATATTTTTCTAATCAGACCTGTAAAAGGAATTGTGCTGCTATTCCACTCTCTCCCTCCTTGACAGATTTTTCCACAATAAGAAAAAAGATACTGTAGGTGCAACAATGGGAAAACAGGGGCTGACCAGACATGGATGATGGTATGTGAACCCTCTGTAAAATATCATGAAGGATTGCACATGAAAAGTGTCGTCTGGAAGCAGCCTAAGAATCCACTTTATCAGATGCGTGGAATGTTCTCCTTAGTCAACATGGTTGTAGGGGAGGAACTGTAAACCTTTGACATCACTGGAAAATAGCCTATCTTCCACCATCGCCACCCAAAAAACACCCCAAATATTATTGGGTAACACTGCAAATTAATACCCTTCAATGTCTACCTTCCAAACTTCAGCAGAAGTTTTAACAACCCAATTTGCTTACCAAATATCACGTGGTTAGTGCAAATAAGCAAGCATGGCTTCTCCCTTTTGCTGCTGTGCTGCTCTGAGCTAAGGCATAGTTTGGCTTAGTGTGTTTTCCAACCCTAGGCCAAACCATGGGCTGTAAACCATAGGACAAACTGTTAATGTTCAGTTCTGGAGAGGGATAATCCATGGACAACCCTACTAAGCCAAACCATGGCTTAGCTCAGCACAGCACAGCGGAGCAGCAAAACCACCAAGGAGGACCACAGTGGCTGCAATCTCCTCTCCAGGAGCCCACGTTTGCTCATTCACCATAAGCCAAGGTGTGGCTTAGTGTTAAATATAGACTGGACTGCCGTCTATGTAGGTGGCATTAATTGACTGGACAATAACCTATCTTCCACTTAAATGGCAAAACAATATTTTTCTTTCTAGGCAGAAAAGCAGAATTGCTTGAAGTATGCTATTACAGTCCATAATACACCCGGGATTGGGCAGTGTGTGAAATAGTAGGCTGTGTCCTGCACAATGCCTTAGCGTTCATGCGCAGGCATTTTCATGCATGTACACTAGAGGCAGAAATGTAGCATCTAAACCTAGCCTGGTCTCCCCTAAAGGTAAAAAATAGGAATAGTAATTTTGCAAACATGGGTACCATCAAATAGGTGCTATTCCTGATAAATAGGGAGTGTTGGAGCATATGATTAAAAATAGGTTTTGGGACTGGGGTACTCGAATTGGAAAAGGGGATTTAGGCCATGTTGAAAGTGAGGAAAGTGAGGAAAGAGGTGATGACTGAAGTGAATTACAAGCTCTATGGTAAGTATCCACCACTTCATTATAGTAAAATATTATACTTTGCGTATGCAAATACTACATAGTGTTGGGAATATGATAGGGGAGAGCTGAGGCGGGGGGAGAGAGCCGAGGCAGGAGAAGTAGGTGGAGTAGTGTGGGAGCCCCGAGTTCGAACTGCCCACATGGAGGGAGTGGTGGTGCAGGAGGTGGAGGAGTAGTAGCTGGAGCCTTGTTGCACTCGCAGACCTCAGCGCAAGTATGGCCATGGTGGTGGGGAGATCCTTGGTGCAGTGCATGGCCGGTGTTTTGGTGGCTGTTGGACAGAACCAGCTGCAACCTTGCCATGTGGACCTGATGGCTTACCCCCAGAACATCACTGTGCCACCAGATGGCCTCTTTCTCAAGGAGGTGGAGTATTGCGAACTCGTCTTGGAGACTGAAACAACAGAGGTGGAAGGGCAGCCTCCTTGCATGCACCATGGCTTACGACAGGACTCTCTTCCAAGCTGTTGGGACAGAGCGGGGCAGGGGATAAGTGGGGAAGTGCGATGGAATTTGCTGTGTTGGCATATTTATTTGTTAATAATTTGTACTAAGTGTGAGTTTATTTGTATTATGGCTTCATTGTGTACTTTGTATAATACTTCTTGCGTTTTTTTCTTGTACACCACTTAAAGATATTTTTATATATTAAGCGGTATAGAAGTAGTTTAAATAAATAAATAAGGGGCTTGTGGCAATAACGTATAGTAAAAACCAGGAGCTCTAAAAAATATTTTGTTTTCAACACTTACATCCCTCCCTTTAGAAAGGTGTTTATGAAAACACAGGGCAGCAGCTTACAGCGATCCAGCCAGGAATTTAGTGGTTCAGTAGCCTGCTGCTGTGGCCCACGCAGGCAATACACTAGAAACTATACATTTAAAATGAAATGAAAGCTCGACTTTTATTGTTGATACAGGCAACTCATTTTATAATTTATTATAGCTGTATCGTGTAGAGTTCTTTTATTTTTAGGTTGGTTTTAATTTATGATTTGTTGATATGTCAGGGCTTCTGTTTGTACATTGTAGCTCAGCCTTTCCCAACCAGTGTGCCTCCAGATGCTGTTGGACCACAACTCCCATCAGCCTCAGCCAGCATTGCCAACGGTCAGGAAAGATGGGTGTTGTGGTCCAACAACATCTGGAGGCACACTGGTTGGGAAAGGCTGTTGTAGCTGTTATCTTACACCAGGGCTTCTGCTGCTACACCTGTTGCGTGACTGTTCTTCGCACTTCAGCCACCCTGAGATAAAACCGAGGTAAAGGAAAGCGGAAACTGAGGCAGCGCCTTATCAACGGCCGACGCCGGCTGAGGGGGCGGAGCTATAACTCTGCCCCGCCCACTCGAGCCTTCTCCCTCTTGCAGGGAAGGGGAAGGGAGGCAAACAGGGCCCCGCTTCCTCCTTTTATGGGCTTCCTCAGTCACCAGGCCCCGCCCACTCTGGGAGGCAGGAGCGCGGACGCCCGCCTAAAGTCCGTGCGGGACTCCGCGAGCCTGTTACCCAATCGGCTGCGTCGGTAGGCGGGGCGAAAGGGAAAGGAGGTGGGCGTGTCAGGGGCAGAAAGGAGTGGGAGGGGCTGCGGCGAGGCCGGCTGTGAAAGGCTCAATGGCGGCCAGTTACCCGTATGGGCAGGTAAGCTTTCGAGCAAAAAGCAGCGAATCTTTTCTCTTGCTGTTGTGGTAGCTGACGGAAGCCTTCGGGGGATGGGGAGAGCCGCCTATTACCTAGACGACAGAGCATTTCCGGGGGGGGAGAGAGAGAAAGAGAGAAAGAAAATAGGCGGGTTGGGCGTTGCCTAGACAACGATTAGGACCCAGGAGTCGTGGTGTGTGGTCCCGAGGAGGTCAGAGGGTGAAACGTATGCAAACAGGAAAAAGATCTCTCCTGGAGTGACGTCATGGTTAGCATGGGCCCGTGGAATGACGTCATGGTTAGGATTGGGGGGCAGGAGGTTCCGGGGGGAAGCTTTCTGGTCCTGCCCTTTGGGTGGCCAGAGGAGAGCTGCGGTAGCAGCGAGGCAGGTAGCACCGTGGGTCTTTCCTTTGGAGTAAGCCCCACGGTGTTCAGTGGGCTTGGCCCCTTGGTAAGTGGGCTTAGGGAAGGGTGGTCCCTGGGAGGCTCAGCTGGGCATAGGAGCCTTCTGGACTGAATCTCAGCCAAGCTCTCAGGTAGCCGCTGGTCTCCCTCTCTCTCTGCCTTGGCCCCTGAAAGCTGGAAATAATATTACTCTCCTACCTTGCAGGGTTATCCTGGGAAAAGGGGATCCCTTCAGTGTAGTGGAACAGCTGTGATCTCAATCTCGCCTCTGCAATGAGCGGGTGGCCCCTGGCAAGCTGCTTCTGTTTCAGCACCTACTCTCTTAAACAGTAATAGTCACCTATGGGAATTATGGGGATGAGTCAGGAAGTGTTTTAAGCATTTCTAAGCAATCTCGTCTGATCTCGGAAGCTAAGCAGGGCCAGGCCTGGTTAGCACTTGGATGGGAGACCGCCTGGGAATACTGGGTGCCGTAGGCTTAGAGGAAGGCAATGGTAAACCATCTCTGAATACCTCTTACTATGAAAAACCTATGAATATATCAAAAAAAATTTATAGGGTTGCCATAAGTCATAATCAACTTGAAGGTATATAACAACAACAAAAGATACTGAACTATGAACGGGGATGTCCTCGGTTTGAACCTTGCCCCTGCCTTGTGCTCACTGTCATTCAGCCTCTGCATTTCCCATTTGCAATATGGAGATGATACAGGCCTGCCTTACAGGGCTGTTGTAATCCTGAAAAGAACCACATCAATGTTTGGTGGGACTGATATTAATTAGAGGGAGCAGATGGGTTGCTTTTTTACAACCTGCTCCTAGAGGCATATTCACTTTGGACATATCCAGTGTTGCCTTTCTCCCAAGGGAGGGTGCCTAAGGAGTGGAGCTGCTGTGGTTGGGTCAGAAGAGCAAAGTCCTGAAAGGAGGAAGGAGAGAAACTTCATTTAACAGAATTCCCTTTCCTGTGCAGCTTGGCATCTGAGGAATGGGAGGAAGGCATCTAACATCTTTGTGCCCGCATCTCCTCCTGCATAATCTCCAGAGTCAAGGGCTGTGAGAGGCAGCCACGGGAGGCCGTGGCTCACTGCTTCAGTGGTTGGTTCCAGGCCAGGAGATTCAGCTGCAGAGCAGCACTTGTTGGAACACTGGAAAGCTAGGAGCAGAATTTAAATAAACCTTTGCCCTCCTCTAGCAATATGTGTCCCATTGTCTGTTTCAGTGTGCATTAAATTATGTTGTTAGCTATCTTGAGAACTTTGGTTAGTAGGTGAGGTATAAATACACCAAAACAAATCATCTACAAGAGTCACCGCGAGTCCTACTCTCTTCTTTCATGTTCTCTCAGCCTGTTTTTGCAGTCTGGCCTAGCTACGTATATAGTAGCCTAGCAGCAGTTGTCTGGTTTCTGGAGCAGAGACCTCCTTTAGTGTGTGCATGTACATGTACACACACACACACACACAAACACACACACACATTAATCCCCAACCAAATTCAAGCTTGAGTATAGCTATGCTGGTTCAGATTTCTCCCTTCTTACCCTTGTCTTTCCCCACATTCTATCCTCACTGGTCAGCTTTAGATTGTAAGCTCCTTGCAGCAGGGACCGTCTCTCTGCTTTAGGTACATGGCACTAAAAAAAAGAACTTCCCCCCAGGAAATGAACTTTGCACCATCTACCAGTGTAACCCTTTTCATAAAGGAACAGCTTTCCTCTACTTTTTTTGGAGGGGGAGAAGGGGAGAGAGCTGAAGGGACTGCCTAGGGACCACTGTGGTAAAAGGCCAAAGGCTCAGAAATGGAAGGGCAGGCAATATATGAAAAAAGCAGTTATTGTTCTTATTAATTTCATTTGTGTCACCTCCCATGAGGCATCCTAAACACAGAAAAAACATAAATAATGACATGTATAATAGTTAAAACCATTGCATCTATAAAAACAATTTTAAATAACAGTTATAAATATATAAAAACACATTTAAGACATGCATAAAATAGATTCAAACCCAAGATGGATGCCAACTGGGATAAAGATTTTTAGAAGGCTTTTTGAAAGAGGAAGCATCTTTAACAGGTGCTCAAAAGACAATAGCAATGTTTGTTCATGGAAGCGGGGGTTTAACATTAACATTAAACAAGGGCAATGGGTGAGGGGGAAAGCAGAGGGGAGCTGCCTACTTTCCCTTTCCATAGTCTGCCCCCTCAGGCATGGGAATGGGGGTGGGCTCCCCTTAGCTTCAGGGGGTGTCCCACTCCTTGCTTGGGCCTCATCCTGCTCCCCACTTTGTGAATAGTGCAAACATGTGTACAGGAAACTTCACCTGTCATCAAGTTTGGCCCAGACACCACTGGAAAAGCCAGGGTGAGCATTCCCAAAAGGCAGAAGTAGGGAAGGAAAGGGATTGTGAGTACCCAAAGAGAGGAGTAGAGAGCAAATCCAGCAAGACACCTCCAGATGTCAGAGTGAAGCCAGTATACCCTGGTCTTTCGAAAGGTGGGATTATTCTGCCATCCTGTGCCCCCCCCGGCACGTCATTCTTCATGCAGTGAGATCCTTGGTCCATAATGGTGTGCTAGAGTGCCTTTCCGGCTGCTTTCACCAACACTGCATGACTTGGAGGTAACAGATAGGGGGCACATCTACTGCCCGCCCCCGATTAATGGCTTTAATGCTTGACTTGCTTGTCAGTAGAATTCATTTGTTACACTTTGTGACTTAGAATCCTGTGGTGGAGTCCTCTGATCAACCAGGTTGTGGCGGAGGCTCTGGGATGTCAGGGCTGTGATGTCATCTCCTGCTCTGCCTGTTCAGCAGGTTCAGTGGAGAACTGTCAGCCCCTGAGGCTTTGGGGGCAGCTGTAGCTGTAGGCCTTGACCTTGCAGTTTTCCATAGGCTTCTGCACTGAGGCATCCCAAAAGCCTTTGACGGTACTGCTGGAGATGCAACACCTTGCTGTGCCCAGACTCTTGAGCACTGCTTAAATGCAAATTCCTTGCCTATAATTAAATGTGAGACAAAGTATTATTGTACAGTTCTGTATCAGTGCAAAAATCTTCTTCCCAAAAGCCCTTAAGCTCTGAATCCTGGGAAGCCATTCTTACTGTTCCACTTGTTTCTCAGGATCTGTGAACAAGAAAACTCCCCCTTATTCCTGACTGATCAATCCAAAATAATTTATCAGACCCAATATTAAAAAAAAAAATTTGCTGCATTTCTATCCCACCGCTTGATGGTATATAGCAGTTTTCACACATAAACATGCACGCTTCCACCCCCATGTTTCTTTCTCACACACACATACATGCACCTTGTGAGGTAGGTTGGGCTGAGGGAGAGTGGTTGGATCAAGGTCACACAATAAGCTTCAAGCTGAGTGGTGATTTGAACCCAGGACTCCCTTGTCCTATTCTGACTCTCTAGCTGCCACTCTACACTGACTCTACATCCTGATAGTTCCAGTCATGAATTAGTACTATGGCTTTGCATGCACACTCAGGGCTGTAGAGTTAATCTCTGTGCATTACAATGTCTTGAATGTGCACTGTGAGTGCTGAGGCTGCTCCTTCCACTTCCTTGGCTTTTGGATGTTAATGGGGTATAGAAAGTGAGGAGCTGACTCATTGCCTGTTCCTTTCATAGTTGTTTCCTTCTCCTGTAGGGTTACCCTGGATCTGCAGGACCAGCTCCGGGTGCTCCGCAAGGCAGCTACCCTGGAGGTCAGTATGGCGGTGGGCTGCCTCCTGGCGGCTCCTACGGTGGACCAGCACCTGGTGGTCCATATGGGCCACCATCTGGTGGAGGACCTTATGGCCAGCCTTCCTCTGGGACTCCCAGTGGAATGTATGGAGGAGGCCCAGCGCCAGGCGGACCCTATGGGCAACCCTCTACGAATCCCTATGGTGCCCCTCAGCCTGGCGCCTATGGGGCAGGAGGTCCTGGAGGTGAGTGTTAAAAGGACTTGTAGCTGTTCTGATGACTTGGTGCTTTCAGGTGGATTGGTAGTGTTGCATAATCCTAGGAAGGTCTCGAGGTCTCATACACTGGCATATGGTATGGTTTGTGAATTCAAATGACATGGTCTCCGTGGTCTCTCTCTCTCTCTCTCTCACTGTCTGGCCTCTTATTCACCACAAGCCATTCATGCAGGCCCATTACGTTTGGCTAGTAACACCCTGTTGACTTGCAGCATTTTGTAAGGCTTCTTGCCAGAGTCTCCCAAGATTCACTATCTGCTGTTTATAAAGGGCTTCAAGCACCCAAGGCTTTGATAGATCTTTGGTATCTATCATTTAAAGAGCCTCTTGGTGTGCAGCTGGAGCCCTTGACACATATTTTGCACTGCAGAGTTGGAGAAGCAGTTGCTAATTGAATTATTCATCTCCATTTAGACTGGCAGTTCAGAAAGACATTCTCATCACATTATTTAAGGTGCCAAAGTGGGAGTCAAAAGGCACCGAAGCTGCCACCCCTGATTGTTGGAAATAAAAGTTTATGGCTGTGCATCTGTCTCCTGTAACTGGGTAACATTTACATCCTGCTGAAATGAGACACCTTCCGCATGTTTGCACTCAACTTTACAAACTATCTGAAGGGATCTCATTTATTTCCCTTCTGTTTTTACAAGGCTTCGCAACCCAACTCCTGGCTGGGGCAGGGGATCGAGACGTCTTCTGCAGGATTAATAACTTGGCTATTTAAAAAAAAGCTTTTAGAAAATAAGGGCTGATTCAGCAGGCGCGAGAGAGGGCCTGTCCGATCCCTCTTGCTCTAGCTGCCAAAAACCTGCTGAGCTAGACGTTTAACATACATGCTGTGACGGGCACTTGCCGTGCCTTGATGAATGGCCATGAGTGTCTCCTAGCCTCTGTTTTGCGCTTTCTCCAACAGGGAACATCCCCCCTGGTGTGGACCCAGAAGCCTTCTCTTGGTTTCAGAGTGTGGATACTGACCACAGTGGCTACATCTCGAACAAAGAGCTCAGGCAGGCCCTTGTCAACTCCAACTGGTCCGCCTTCAATGATGAAACTTGTTTGATGATGATGAGTGAGTCCAGATTTTGAAGATTCAAATCAATTGTGCTGAGGGGGGCTGGAATGCTGATAGTCTTTCAAGGTATTCTGTACTTGGGCACAGCTATTAAGTACAAAATAGACAGAAATAGACAATTCTGGAAGATGCAATATAATGCTTTCTTAAAATATTTGTGGGGGGGAGTTCTTGCTCACAGTTTCCCCAATAATTGCTTTCCCTTTGAAGTTGAAAGTATACAGGTGTCCTACATCAATGTAGATGTGAATTTATGCCAAATTACCAACATCTCTTTAAAAATTATTATTTGGGAAAATCAGATTTCATAGGAGGTGCCTACTCTCCTGATACCACTTCAGACAAAAGTTCTCGAAACCAAAGAATGTGGAACTAGCAAATGGATGGATGCAATGTGCTGGCCAAGACATTGCTGACGGCTGAACAGTCCACATGATCAGAAGTCAGAGTGAATCATATGTGAACCAGTCCAAGTATAACCTTGGCCCTTAAACCGCAGGTTAATCTTAAGCAAGCCTCAGCAACATCCCTCTGCCAAATGTGCAGTATGGAAATGATATTGTTCTTTTGTAAGGATGTATGCCAGGGATGCCCATATGGCAGGAGCACATGCACACACAGAGGGCTTCCCTGACATTCATAAGGTCCCCTCCCCTGGTTGTCCCCTGTGCTGAATTTAGGCTCAAAGAAGCATTCTGCTGTAGCCAATAGAAGAGGTTGTGGTGTGTGCTTGACTTCTCCAGTTTGCAAATATGCCCACAGGCTCAAAAAGGTTGGCAACTCCTGATTATCCTGTCTGCATTGAATGCTTGAAATGCGCTGTCTGCATGCCAAGGATGGTGGTTGTTACTCAATTGCACTTGAAGCTCATGTACTGCCATGCTGGCTTTCCTCAGAAATAGATCTGTACATTGCATTTTTCCTCAACATAAAAATTTCTATAATCTGTTTTTGTCCTGCCCTTTCTCCCAGAAGAGCCTAAGACGGTAATGTAACATTCACAATAAAAAATGATGAAAACAGTGAAAACATTTTTAAAAATCCACAATTCCAGCTGCTAAACATGCCATCCATCAAGTACTAAACACCTGGATGAGCACAAGTGTCTGTAGATGTCATCTGAATGTTGATCATGTGGGAGACAGCTGCACTTCATGAAGGAGGGAGTTTCTTCGTGTAGTAAGATGCCACAGAGAAGGCCCTGCTGTAGGCTGCCATGCACACCTGGCAGCACCACCAGCAAGGTCCCCCTTGCTAGTCTTAAGACCCAAGATGGTCATTATTGGGGGAGCAACAACAATAGGAAGTGGCTAGCATCCAAACCAAGAAAAAAGGGAGGACAAAAACCAAGATGCTAGAAAAGTAGGAATTTATTGTATGTTTAAACCCAATGCGTTTCAGCCTGTTGATTTTCAGGCCTTCATCAGGGGCTATAAATAAAACAGCAAGGACAAATTTACTTACATGAACATATAAAATCATACATATAAAATCTATAAATAGTCTGACTTACAGTGCAGGCTAACGAGAAGTTCAAATAAGCAGACCACTTACAACAGTATCAAAGAACAGAACATTAGGCATGTGTATATATACAAGCAACCATAAATAAGATATCAGTGGAATCACTTTCGTATTTTTCTTATTACTAAATGGCAGCCATCTGGGAGTGGAAAATAAGTTAGGGACCATGGATATTTTCTGGATTTCATAATAGAGGAAGAAACTCAGGCTCCTCATTTAGATCATTAGGGTTCATTGTTTTTAAATTCAGTATCCATGACATCTCTCTCCTAAGTCAAACGTCATTGTTTTCACCACATACTTTTTCTAGAACCCAAAATTTAAGCTTGGCAATAGAGTGATGGCAGTTATTGAAATGACCCACTAAGGGGGCGCCAGACCTCTTGTTTTTAATATTGCTGAGGTGTTCCCCTATGCGTTTTTTAACAATTCTAGAGGTCTGTCCAATATATAATTTCAAACATCCACATTGAATTACATAAATAACTCTGGCAGTATTGCATGTTGAGAAATGATTCAAAGTGTACTTTTTTTGATTAATAGGGTTAACAAACTCCGTCATTTTACATGTAAACCTGCAATAGGCGCAATGTCCACAGGGGTGATGGCCCCTAGGTGCACTAGTGCCTGGCAAGGTATTTGTGATGGGATGAATGTTATCCCTAAATTCATTTTTAATCAGAATGTCCCTTAAATTCCTAGTTCTCTTGAAAGAAATCAGGGGCTGTTCATGACAACCAGGAATATGATGTGTGATGTGCCAGTGTCTTTTTATGCTTTTTTGCAATGTGTTGGTGACATGGTCAAATGTCATTATTGGGGGAGGCAGTCTCTTAAGTACTTAGACTCTGATTAGGGCTTTGTACTGTAGTACCAACTCCCTCACTATTGAGATTAGACAGGCACCCTCCTTGCTGAATTTCAAGCAATTGACACTTTCTTCTTCCAGCTGACATTTCAAGGTAGTACTGGGTTTTATTGTTTCATTGAATATACAGCTGTTTTTATGTATGCTGCTTAGAATTGCAAATGGTGAAGCAGTATATAAATGTCTTAAATAAACACCTTGAATTGCATCCGGTGCCTCATAGGCAGCCAGTGCAAGGCTTTTATTGCTGGTGATTCATAGTCCCACCTTCCTGTCCCATTCAACAATCTGGCATCCGCATTTTGCATCGGCTGCAACTTCCAGATTGCTTTCAAGGGTGGCTCCATGTAGAATGCATTGCAGTAGTCCAAATTGGAGTGGGGTGTCCCGAGTGACAGCTTAGAAACAGAACTAGAAGATGGTAGAGAGAGTGAGTTCCCCCCCACCCAAAAAAAATCTCCACTATATTTAAAAGTCTTAATGTGGCATCCAAAAGATGCACCGGCATTGCTTGGTACATTTTCCTGGGGAAGAGGGTCCCAGTGACAGCAGAGCCCTATAATGCACCTGTAATCACCCATGCTTCCAGGATGTGGCATGCAGAAGGTGTAAAACATTGCATGTTGGGCTGGTATCAGGCAATACTCTTATTGAAAGCAACGTGATGGAGGCATTGTGCTGAACGCACATTTTTTGGCCCTGCTGTTTCCTCTGGTCATATTTCACTGGGTTTTGAAATACTACACAAACCTGATTGACCAGAAGCAAAAGAGAGATGAGACGCCTCTCTTGTGTCGCCTTCAATTCTTGGGGCTGTGTTGGGGTTGGGTGAGGGATTCTCTTCTTTCTGTGGTTTTGAGTCGGCACACACATAGGACAACCGCTCAGGGCTCTGCTCTTTCTTTCCATCTCTGCAGACATGTTTGATAAAACCAAGGGCGGGCGCATGGATCTCTACGGGTTCTCGGCCCTGTGGCGCTTCATCCAACAGTGGCGGAATCTCTTCCAGCAGTATGACCGTGATGGGTCAGGAAGCATTAATTGTAACGAGCTCCATCAGGGTGAGATGCAAGGAGGTGACAGTCATTAGAGCCTCAAGAAGCCTGCCCTGATCTCTGACTGTCTTGTGGACTGGCTATGCAGATGATTGCTTTCAGGCCAAGAGGCTGTTCCACAGCTTTTTCTGCCGTGGGGTTAGTGAGAGCCCCCTCAGTCAGCCAACGGTAGAAATGGGAAGGCCCAGGAGAAAAAGAAATGGAAAAAAATCAGGAAAAAAACCTTCATTATTTTTCTGTCGATTTTCCCATTTTTTTGCGGGGGGGGGGACACAGGACACAAACTCAGCCCCTCCTCATTTTTCCATTTTTTTCTGGGGCCTTCACATCTCTAGCCAGCAGGAACCAGAAGATAACCTCTTGTGCCCCTGTGCTTCCAGACTGAACCGACCAGTCTTCCATTAATCCACTGACACAATCAAAATCCTCAATAACTGTTAATGGGACTGAATCACCCCATAATGCATTATGACAAGCTCCATCAGCTTTTGCCAACCTGGTGCCCTCCAGATGTTTTGTACAACCCCGTCAGCTGGTGAATGCTGCGCTAAAACCTGCTAAAATGGTATAAATTTTGAGGTTTTGCATCAGACCTTTGTAGCTCTCTTGCTTAATGTCTGGAGAGCAGGTGAGCAAACTTCAGGAAGTTCTGACAGCAGTGGTGGTTGAACCATGGCTCATAAGACTGGTGGGGCGTCTTGGGAGTGGGACCATAGCTCAGTGGTAGAGTGCACGCTTTGCACGCAAAAGTTCTGTCCTTGCCATTTCCAAGTAGGGCTGGGAAACAATCCCTATCTGAAGCCCTGGAGAGTTGATATCGCTCATTGCTGACAGTTCTGAGCTTGATGGACAAAGGGTCTGACCCTGTCTCAGGCAGCTGCCTATGGCAGTCTGAGTAAGTTCATCAGACTCTAAATGCAATTCCCTGGTGTGGCTGTGTGGGGTGTGCATTGGGGGTTTAATGGCTAGGCCTACAAATGGAGCAATAAACTGGTCTGGGAAGCAGCTCAGCAGACACAGTGATGGTTTAACGCTGCACCAGATGGGGGAGTGGAAAAAATGCATCATCAGGGTTGGTTGGAAAGTACAGCCATCTAGAAATACTGCTGTGTGGCTCTTCCGTGTTTGAAGCCTCGGCTCTGAGAGACTCGAGAAGGGCTGTCCTGTCTCGGTATCACATTCAGGTTAGCATTTTGGGAGAAAGGGGGAAAGTTTAGTATTTAGGCAGTAAATGATGATGCTGTTGTTATGAAAAGCAGTTTTATCCACCTCTTCAGCTGAAAAGATTCCCAGAGTAGCTTACAAAGATCTCTGATAAGGCAACAGTAATAAAACTATAATAATAACATCCATGAACCGTCTGTGACTTCCACCCGTGGCACTGTGAAGCATGGGTTCTCATTTTCTCCCTCTCTCATACTGTTCTCCTAGCTCTCTCCCAAATGGGGTACAACCTGAGCCCCCAGTTTTCCCAGCTGCTGCTGTCGCGTTACTCCCAGAAGGCTGCCAATCCTGGTATCCAGCTGGACCGTTTCATCCAAATCTGCACCCTGCTCCAGTCAATGACTGAAGCCTTCCGGGAAAAGGATACTGGCATGACAGGCAGCGTACGACTCAACTATGAAGACTTCCTTATGATGTCAGCTACTCGCATGTTCTGAGGCCTTTTCCTTTTGGAGAGCAAGGGATGTGGATGGTGTTGGTGACCCTGCTGGCGGTTGTTGGCATTTCCATCAAAGGCCCTGAAGGAAGAGCTACTGTGGAGGAACAGCCCCTTGGTCCGGAGGGCATCATGTTGCAAAGGAAAATGAGATTGGCCTTCTCCATCTTACTCGTATAATGCCAGATGTTTAGGTGCTGCTAGATCGATTCTTTCAAAAGTTCAGATGATTGGTTCAGTTTCATTGCCATGAAGCATCTGCCCCATGTAGCCACTACAGGGCAAGCCACAAACCCCGGCCAAAATGTGCATGTGCAGCAGCTGCACCAAGGCCTCTCCCTGTAGAGTTTTCTCCTCTGCACCCGTCCCTTGCTAAGCAGTTTGAATACTACTTCTTGCTCCTAAATCGCCCTTCAGGGGTTTGTTGGTGCAACCTGGAATCAGCAAAGCAGAAAATGACCCCAAGGGGAGTGAATTGGGCTCCATGCTTTTATGTCAACAGCAGTCAGGATTCCTGCATTCCCATGTGAAGTATCATGCACAACTGCCCTCTTTGCCATTAGATGGGTAACGAGACTGTGAGCCAAGATTTCAGACTCTTCCTGCAGACGGGTGAAGATTTGGCCCTCTGATCAATGTATCTCCCCCGGGTTTCCTCTTGCAGTGCTAAAGTGCAAGCTCCCTTGCCAACAACTCGTAGCTCCTCCTCTTCAATTGCCAACATTTTGCTTGTGATTTTTCTAGGGGCCAAAATCATGGGTAATGACGTGTCAGTAATAGGTTTATACTTACGTAAAGCTCTATACAATAAAGGACGCTGGGCACTGAGAAACCCTTTTTTTTCTACTGTGTGTTTCTTTTTTGCATGAGAACTCTACAAATCTTGTGTATCAAGCGGTGAGATGTTGATGCCTTGTATGTTCCCCATTTTTTTTCTTCCATGATCAATTCTCTGGGCTTCTATATCCTCTAACCACCTGCCCAGTGTTTTTTTCTCTTTCCTTGCAAAAGAAACAAGCTATGCATATTAAATCTTGTGCATTAGTTCCCATTGCTTTAGATTATATTTTTTTAAGTATCCAGGGCTGATGCCTTCTCGCCTGGAAACCCTCCTGAATGTCAGAGGTGAGGGGTCGGGGCTGCCTGAGGATAATCAAGGATGATGGGAGAGGTGCTTGCCTTCATTACTTCCCATCTGCCAAGTCCTGGCAGTTAAGGCTTGCGCACCCCATGCCACAGGGTGGCTAAATGCAGTTTTGAATTGTATAGATGGATCTGTGTCAGTAAGTCACAGGTGTCACTTGGAGGATAATGGGGGGGAAATGCGTCTCAACAAAATTATATTTACTTCCCCAGAGAATGATTCGTGCCTCTGGTGGTGGCACCAGAAAGGGCAACCCTCTGGCTGAGGAGCTGACACGTAGATGGTGCCTCTGCCTGGCTGCAGATCTCTCTCAGAGGGCACATACTGGTTCCATGCCAAACAGCTGCTTGGCATTCTGCCTCTGAACGTGGAAGTATCATCCAGGTATGGTGTTGACCCTTCGGATGAATCTGGTTGCAGTTTGCTCCAGCCTGAGCAACTTGGTTTGAGTGCAAGACTTTGGGTGAGGAGGTTCGAGCCCTCCCTCTGTCGCAGGGTGGAGCAAATTCTCCCAGCAAGGACAGCCCCTTGTGCAAAGCACATATCTCCCTTTCTCACTTGTGTCCAGGCACCCAAACTTGGAATGTTTTTTAGGTAGTTTGAGAACTTCTGTCAGATTGCTCTGGTGCCTTCTGGATGGAGGACTTCACAGCCACAGAAACAGCAGGGAGAGGCAGCTTTAAGCTGTTGCTGTAATTTCTCTTGTAAAAACAAACCAGAGGGAGAGGGGAAATCCACCATGGAAATGATGAAATTAACTTTTAGCTTTGGAAGAAAATTGAACCGCTAATTACCTTTTTGCGCCTAACGAGCAGCTTCCTCATTAAGCACAATGTGCGACTCCAGCTACAGTGCCAGGCAGTTGGCTTTCCTGGTAGTCTGAGAGCTGCACTTCTAGCATAAAATCACTGCATTTGCAAGAGAGCAAATAGCTCCCATTTGTGTATTTCCAAAAACTTGTGGTGGTTTATGCATTGGCTTGCCAGCTGCAGGGTGTTTATTTTCACCTCCCTGCAGTTATAATGTCAAAAACAATTCTGCGGGGCTACCTTTTCTTCCTCCTAGTCTCAACAGAGAATTTGGATTTAGAGTAGCAAAAGTGGATGAGATTTAACACAATGTAGGTTAGTGGGCAAAGATGTTTGGTGAGTGCATCTTTGTAGCAGATGTCATGAAGCTGTGTACTCTGGGAAATTTGATACCCTTTCCTTCAATTTTCTGCCTAAAAGAGTAAGAATTGCCTGCCTTCAAAGGTGCTGGCCCACAGGTTTCTGCATGAGTTTCTGGGCTGCCTGACTGAAAGGAGGTATGCCCTGAGTAGTAACTCATACAGAGATAGAATGGGCATCCTCAGAGAGTAATTCCACTTTGTCTCTGCAGTGATTGGATGGTTGTGCAGCTTCGTTTGTGTGTGAGTAACCTTTTCAGTTATTTAATTAACGTTTCTTGTAGCACACAAAGTAGGAATTGCTGGTTTAATTCTTTTACTTATGATCTTTATGTCCCAAAGCTGGAGCATGCATCTAGATCAGGGGTCGCCAGTACATTACCCGCAGTGAAATGGCACCCACAAAAGGCCTTCACTGGTGCCCCAAGCAGGTAGCTCAGAATCCAAGCTTTCATTTCTTTTTTTTAAAAAAAGTAAGTCTATAGCCATCTTAGAAAGAAAATTATGGAGCAAAATGCACAGGTATGTTTAGAATCAGAGAATCGTAGAGTTGGAAGGGGCCTCTAAGGCCATCAAGTCCAACCCCCTGCTCACTGCAGGAATCCAAATCAAAGCATTCCCAACAGATGGCTGTCCAGTTGCCTCTTGAATGTCTCCAGTGTTGGAGAGCCCACTACCTCCCTAGGTAATTGGTTCCATTGTCGTATGGCTCTAACAGTTAGGAAGTTTTTCCTGATGTTCAGTTGAAATCTGGCTTCCTGCAGTTTGAGCCCATTATTCCATGTCCTGCACTCCGGGACGATCGAGAAGAGATCCTGGCCCTCTTCTGTGTGACAACCTTTATACAGTATATAATGAGCCTTCCTGGCTGCTCCTGCTATCAGCGTTATTAGACAATAAGGGAAGTCAGAGCTTTGATAAGGGACTTGTTGTCCAGGCAATAGAAATCTCGGGTCCTAAAGAGCTGCTGTTTTCCCTTTTAGTGCACTTTTCCTGCTTCTGTCTTTTTTTCTATTCTCTGGAATCTCTGTAGTTTGCCCTTTTCCCCTAGCAACCAGGATACATCTTTTCTGTTCTGGGTTCGCCTGCAATCAGCCTAGAAATGATTTTCTGCAAATACTACTACACAATAAGAGTGTGTGAATGTTAAACAATCCCTCTCCCTCCAAAAGGCAAACGTGAAATGTTTGCAAAGAGGCTTTGGCGTGTCTCTTGCTTTGCAGGAGCTAAAGCCCAGGGACTTGTTCAGTATAATGACATATGTGTCTACTCAGAAGTAATTCTCTTTGTGTTTAATGGGGCTTACTTCCAGGTAAGTGGATACCTAGGCTTTGGTTTAGGGTTGGCATTGGGGGGAAAACAGGGTTCTTGTGCCTTTTAACAGCTGTGTGGCAGGCAGAAATTCAACAAGTTACGCCTTTTCTAGTATGGCAATACCATTATGGGAAAAGCTTCACCATGGCTACTCCCTAATTTTGTGTTTTGCCACGCCCCCATGGCAGCCATTTTGTGGATGGTGTTCCCAAATACTCTCAACATTTGAAATGTGCCCTCTGATCCAAAAAGGTTGGTGCCCCCTGATCTACATTGTGCAGATGAATCTTAAGATTCTTATTGGGCATACTGGAAGAATAGATATACATTGTGAAAATTGGTTCCATTTTTTAAGAAAACTACTTGGCAAAACCACACCCTTCTTGGGCTGCACTTACTTACCTGGCAGTGTCCCAGTGAATTCAGTTGGACTTTCTTCTGAGTAGACATGCACAGAGTTGCACTGTACGTTCTTCAAGCACACAATCCTGTTGGCTTGGATGGGGCTAAAGGTGTTTGTAAGGAACTAAGACCTTTTTTGAATTTACAACTTTGGCAGCCTGAGAGGTGTTCCTCAACAGCAGCATTGCTTCTGTAAAGAATTCCTCCGCTTCCAAGAGCATAGAGCATTGGCTTTTGAACTGTGGCACTCCTCACTGCAGGAAGGGCAGCAGGTAGGGGCCGGCGAATTCCCCTGAAAGACAGCCTGATCTTTCTTCTGCAAAGCACAGTTAGCGTAGGGGATTTGGAGGATTGATTTGGAATTTGCTGAAAGATATGCAGTAGAAGGTTTAACATTTCTTAACAAAATGTTTTTTAAAAAACCCTTTCCCATTCCCACTCCCAAACCCTACAACTCCTGATCTGTAGTAACTCAGATGTAGATCTGTAATTCTTATAAGTCAACTCGGTCAATTCAACCCAGGGGGTGCAGGTCAGCAGGTACCTGGATCCACCCCTTGAAGCCATCATGTTACACCTGGGTTCATTTAGTGGACTACAGGGTTCTAGTAAAAAATAAAGTAGATCCTGTATGTCTCAGAGGCACATGTTACCAAATTCTTCCAAGCTGCACGGGAAGTGGATTGGACTGTGAAAGACTAACCCAAATTGTGTTTGAATTTTGACATATTTGTAGGGCAGTACAATATCTCAGAGAGGAGGTCAGGTCTCCTGTTCCCCTGGTGCATTCACTATAGCAATTTCCCTGCTTTTTAAAGCTTCATAGATATATCGGTGGGCTATGTACGTTCTTAAACCACAAGGTTTTTTGCCTATTAGTGAATTTTTAATTGTGTTCTTATTGCTTTTATTATTTTGCATTTTATTGTATTATAATTTTATGGAATGCAAATTGTAATATAATAAAGTACAGTATAAGAAATAAACGAAGCAATAAGAACACAATTAAAAATCATACAGTGTGTAGCACGGTGCACTACAATTTCTGCAACAGGCCGACAAATCGTTATGTGGTCTGCCAAGACAACCAGCAATTTTCAAGTGATCTGTGTGGATAAACGTTGGGAACCACTAGTATAAGGAAAACATTTTATACCACTTAATTCTGCTGAGTGTATCAGCTGGCCTTGAATCTTCCTGTAGCTTAGTGCAACAGCACAAGCTTTGTAGGCAAAAGGTCCCAGGTTCAGTCCCTGGGATCTCCACTCTTGGAGGTAGTATGTCTCTGAATGCTATTGCATCTGGCTGGCTGCTGAGAACAGGACTAAGCAGGCCATTGGCCTGATCCCGAAGGCTCTTCTTATGTTCTTAGGGAGGACCCATCTGAGACTGAGATCCAACCAGCCAGTGCAGAGACAGTACTGAATGAGATGGGCCAATGTTCTGACTTGGTATAAGGCAGTTTCCTGTATTCCTATGACAACCTCGCAATGCACATTTCAAGGGCCAAAAACATTTCCATATCTTAAAGAGGAAATTACTTCCTGCTCACAATAGGTTATAACTGAGGCACCCAATTCATTTTACTCCAACAATGTCCTCCTAATCTTCCTCATTGTGTTTTTCTTGATAGCATCATTTTATTTTAAGCTGGAGAGATGCCGCTGCCAATGTTTTCCAAATTTCTCATCGCAGCAGCATGCTTATTATCTCAGAATTGAAGGGGCGCTTTGTTCTTACGCCAATTTTCTTTTCAAATTTGAAACGGCTACTCACCTTCAGAGCCCCCCTCCCCCGCTTCACATGCTTTTCCTGCATGAGTCACTGATCTTGAATGGAACTGTGTAAGCCCAGAGCAGTGACTCACACAAAGATTCAGTGGTCACCCCCCTCTGCGGGCAGGTAATTTTGAGGTGTTGGGGAGTGACTCTGTGATTGATCATAGTTGATGGGGCAGAATTGTGTGTGTATACTTGCACTCCTGCACAAATTTGGCAAAGGAGGAGGCAAGGCCAGCTGCCTGCCTGCTGAGATCGTCAGCAAAAACCCTACTTTTGTGTCCTGGTTCCATCAGAAGTGCAACTGGTGGTGACATAGGACAGGGCATTTTTTGGTAATTGTGCCTAGGATATGGAACTTCCTCGGGAAAGCTGCATGCACACGCACACACACCCCGCAGCTTTCAATGCTCCTGGCAAGCCGTCATATGCTTTTAGTTTAAAATGGCCTTGCTTCCTGTTATTGCAAGAATTGTGTTGCTGTCCTCTTGTTTTCCCCCGCTGCTTTGCTTTTTAAGTTTTTATTTCTAGTGTGTTTTTTTAATCTCATAAGCCACTATCAAAAGTCAGAAGTTGGAAAGGTTTTAAATAAGTGGGGGCACAGCAGGTAGCCTCCCAACCAGCAGATAATTTGGGCTCCAGGGAACTTCTAATAATTTGATTAATGTTCCTTCTTCCGGCACACAGTTTGGGAATTAGTGACTTAAAAGAAGTAGCATCATGTTTCCAGCTGAAAATAGTATGAGTTGTATAGGTTTCTGCTTGTGATATGCATCCCTGCTCAAAATAATACATTTTTCTGTGCAACCCTAATGATAGAGACATGGCAAGTTTTTGTTTTCCTCTTCTCTCTCCTCCACCTCTTTTCTTTAGGAGAAGAGGATGGTTTCCAAATGCTTCTGTTCTGTATGTGCTTTCTGAAAAAAAGGGGTATCAGTGGCCTCCCTCTGACATTTTTGGCAAGGATTGCTCTGCCTTAGTTCAGGGTCAGACAGAGGGAGGGAAAAAAGTATTTGTCTTGCTGATCTTTGTCACCTCTGTCCATGGTGCTGAAAAGGTGGTTGCTAATAATGTGTTAGTAGGAAAATAGAAATGTACCGCCTTCAAGTAGATTCTGACTTATGGCGACCCTATGAATAGGGTTTTCATGGTAAGTGGAATTCAGAGGGGGTTGACCATTGCCTTCCTCTGAGGCTGAGAGGCAGTGACTGGCCCAAGGTCATCCAGTGAGCTTCATGGCTGTGTGGGGATTCGAACCCTGGTCTCTCAGGTCGTAGTCCAACACCTTAACCACTACACTACACTAATAGAGACCTCAGAAATTAAAAAATGAAATCAATATAAGAAAGGGCAATTTCCTCCCTTGCTTTGCCTCCAAATGTCCCTGTATTAGGATGGTCACCCTTTTTTAAAAAAAAGGTCAGTTGAATAATTGTATTATTTCATTTTTGTTCCATTTCCATCTGACCCTTTGTCCTAAAACAGCCCAGGGCAGCAAGCAATGCAAACATTTTTAAAACCTTGGAGCTAAGTATTTTTTATTATTATTTACTCAACGTATTAGTTGCTTGCTGCTTAAAAAGTCTCAATAACTTACAAAACTTTAAAAACAAACTGAATTGAATGAATGAATGAAAAAACAAACTTCAGGATTGTTAGGAACAGTATCTTTCAGCCATCAACAGCCTGGGCAAATGGATGTTTTTAAATTCTGTGTGAATGTTGTTAATGAAGGAGACAGACCCACCTCACCAGGGAGGGCATTCCATAAATGGGGAACCACCACCAAGAAGGCCCTTTCATGGGTCAGCACCAACTGATCAGGGTCCTTGATATGCCACATAGCAAATGGGCGGGGGATGGTGGATGATAGGGGCTGGAAAGGAAATTATTAGGATAGCCTTCCCCAATCTGGTGCCCTTCAGATGTTTTGGACTACAGCACCCATCAGCACAGCAATACTGGCTAGATATGATGGGAATTGTAGTCAAAATCATCTGGAAGGCACCAGGTTGGAGAAAGCTGAATTAGGAGAAGGCACAGCTGCTTTGCCTCCTATGGCACTAGGAGATGGAAATACTTGTGTATGTTCACCATCGTTGGATCTGGCAACTGTAGTAAGCAAGTGTCATCATGCATATGGCGGCTTTGAAAGCATTGTCTCCCACCTGTGTTAGAACACATGTGTTAGCATGGGGTAACCAACATGGTGCTCTCTGGATGCTGTTGGTCTCCCTCTCCCATCAGTCCCAGCCACCATGGCCAATAGTCAGGGATAATGGGCACTGGAGTCCAACAGCTTTGAGAGGGCACCTTGTGGCCTGGCAGTAAAGAGGCTGCCCCTGCCGTGTTGATCTACTGTTGATCTGCAGCCCTTCCCTGTTTGTCACTCAGACTCTTAGGCCCCATCTGCACTTTACATTTAAAGCAGGATCATACCACTTTAAACAGTCATGACTTCCCCCAAAGAATCCTGGGAACTTTTTTGTGAAGGGTGAGGAGAGTTGTTAGGGGACCCCTATTCCTTTCGCAGAGCTACTATTCCCAGAGTGGCTTAACAGTCAGTCCCTCTTCCTGTGGGAACAGGAGCTCTGTGAGGGGAACAGGGTGTCCTCAACAACTCTCAGCACCCTTAAGCAAACTACAGTTCCTAGGGGGAAACCATGACTGTTTAAAGTGGTATGATACTACTGTCACCCATTTGAGAACTTACATGAAACGATAATTCTTTTAAAAAATCCAGTTGTGGAGGAGTTTGGAACCTGCCCATTGCCCTAAGCTAGGAAGACCAGTTAACTGTTTATTTATTTATTTATTTAATTTCATTTTTAAACCGCCCATAGCGAATAGCTCTCTGGGCGGTGTTCTTGGGGAAGGGAGCAAGAATGGCTCCCCCAACTGGCCTCCCTTCAAGGAGAGACAGCTCTAGCCTTTGAGTGGGGTGCAGCTTAAGTGTCCTGCTCAGACAGAGTTCCTGTTGACGTGGAGGTAGGTGAAGCAGCAACTCTCCCACTTTGCCAGGTAGGCTCAGAAAATGACCAACAACCTATGAATCAGCCCTGGGTGGGGGATCAGAAACATGGTTCCCAGTGGAAGATAGCCGCCTCCACAGGCACAGACTGCCTGGCAGCCAGCTTGCCTCTGTTTAAAGTTAAAAAATGATTAAAAAATGACCTCAAAACTATCCAGCCACACCATTTAGAAGTAAGCACCCCAAAAGGTGTTAAGATGTTAGACTACGACCTGGGAGACCAGGGTTCAAATCCCCACATAGCCATGAAGCTCGCTGGGTGACTCAGTCACTGCCTCTCAGCCTCATGAAAACCTTAGTCATAGGGTCGCCATAAGTCAGAATCGACTTGAAGGCAGTACATTTACATTTTACCCCAAAAGGCATGACCTTCACATAAACCCTGTGAAGGTTGCAGAAATTCTCACTGCACCTTTGCTGGAAGATGAAGGTCCAGTGAAGGTGGATTGTTCACAGACATAGTGATGAGAAAGAAGAGACTAACTTGGGGGTCCTTTCCCTCCATAATCATATCTAGAGGTTAGTATTGTTATAGCTTTGGGGGGTAAGCCTGGATATCATCTCTGGATCCCCTCCGTGGTTTCATCCCTGTAAGATGGGCTTCTGTCGAAAGAGTTAAGTGAATAGCTCTAGCCAAGTCTGTTAAGTATCTCTTTGCAGGACGAAAGAGTACAGGTGTCTGGTTGCTGCAGAAACTGTTCCATGGAGATGCTTCCAGAAGGAGCTTAAAGAGGGCAGGCTTCCCCTTTTCTTCCCTGGCCAGAGGTGACATCACTGCTGAGTGTGAGAGAACAATGGTCCTGAGCCAGTCTTGGTCTGGAGCTGGGGAGACACAGCTTGACCTGCTCTCTCTGCTGAGTCCACAGCTAGAAACCTAATGAGGAAGCAAGGGCTGTTTTGGAGTGTTAATGGTATGGAGCCCTTCTAGATTATGCTCAGCATTAATACATCTGTAAATCAAACCACATATCACAAAGACACCACCATCTCCAGTGACCATCATTCCCTGGAAACCAAAACCAAGGTATGTGCTGTCACCCCTGAAATCTCTCACTGCTCAGAGACGGGTGAATGTAACCGTATATTTGGCTATTCTACCTACATAGAGAAAAGACACTGATTTTTGCATTAGACACCTGGGGAGAGGGGAGGGAAATCATCCTGGACTGTCTTGACTTCCCCTAGTTGCTGTGAAATATTGCCTCACCCTAATGGGATGTTGCCTTTGCGGAGATGAGGAACTAGGAAGGGAATTTCCTATGAAAGAGGAAGGAGGGAGTTATCCTGGCCTTTGACACCTGAGACGTGTATTTTCAGGACCCACCCTAATTAGGGATTTTACATTATGTTTAATGTCATATTTTAACGTTGTAACCTGCCCTGGGACCTTTGGGTGAAAGGCAGGTAATAGATGATGATGATGATATTTCTCACATTTGCCTCTCCTGGCAGCTGGGACTGATGGGAGGTGTTGTCCAAAACATCTAGAGGGCACCAGATTGGCATGGCTGCTGCAAAGGAAGGTTTTTGAGAGACTCTATCCAAAGGAGGGGTGACTTTACCATGAGATATGAGTTGGTGACCCCAAGTGGCAGATTTGAGTCATGATGAATAGTGCCAACCAAGAAGAGACAGACATGCACTCATGCATGCACACACACACACGGTCTGAAGTTGAACTCAGATGCAAAGTTGGATGAAGACAAAAAAGATAGAAGGTACTCCTAAACAATATGAAAAAAATTGAAATGCAACTGTAATCCCACTTGTAAATATGAAAATATAAGGATATAAATAAATAAAATTGCTAAACTACAATAATAATCAATCTACGCTAATGCCTGGTCAAAAACTAATGTGACAAATAACTAATAGATATGCCCAAGACTAGACCCTGTGAGTCAACAGGTTTTTAACGTACAGTTTGACAGCTGGTGTAGCACAGTGGGGAGGAGAGCCTGGCTGGGAGTCCAGAGTCTGTGAGTTCAAATCCCCGCTCGTGTCTCCCAGGTGTCAAGGGTCAGCTAAAGATCACCCCCACAGCGAGTGGCTCAGGGGTTACGTGCCCTGCCACCTGTGCAGCCGTGGGCAAGCGGCATAGTCCCAAGGAGCCCAGTTGCCCCCCAGCTGGCAGCTGCGGACAAGGAAGGGGCTGGCTTGTGCAGCTGTGGCAAGCTGAGCAGGCCCTAGCCAGCTGGGGAGGAGTAGCCTCAGAGGGAGGCAATGGGAAACCCCCTCTGAATACCATTTACCATGGAAACCCTATTCATAGGGTAGCCATAAGTCAGGAATAACTTGAAAGCAGTCCATTTCCATTTTGCCACAGCTAATTTTCTGGTTGGAGTGGTATGGTGAGCTAACCTGTAACAGACAACAGAAAATAATACACAATTAATGCTGATTCCTTACAAATCTGTTAACCTTAATATAAAAAAGAAAACCAGAAGCTCACCATTCAGAACAATGAAATTTCTATACACAAGTGAGGGTGTGAGAATTAATATGTTTTTCTAACGATGGTGCTCAGCCTGAAAATACAAATATCAAATTTGATTTTTTATTTTTTTAAAAAATGGAATATAGCTAACCTTCATTAATAACCAGCACCTATGAGCCTTCACCACATGCTCTTGGGGCAGGAGGTGCATCTTCCACAGTACTGGTTTCAAATATCAGGTAGTTAGGTGCTTTCAGATCTAATTAATATAAGGCCCTACTAGCCCACTGTCATTCTTAAAGGCCAATGTCTGAAAAAAGGCACCCACAAAACCAATTCTGAAACAACGAACCTATTCTTATAAGAATGTTTAATAAGAAGAATTTAAAATATATATGTTTAAAAAATTCAGTGGCCAAACATGTGCAAGTGCATGGAAGTATATAATTCTCATGCAAGCAGAGTAATTCAGTGTATTCAGTTCATTGCATAACCGTCCAATATAATTCCTCATTTAAACCTCTTTGGTGATTTTGCGGTCAGGGTATATATCCAATACAGCGCTTTCTGGAGGAGTTTCTAATAAAGCTGTAGTCCTTTATCTCCTCCCGACAGCATATTTATTACTTATTTGTCACATTAGTTTGTTGATCAGGCGCTGGGCTGGATAGATGAGGCTATTGCTATATTTTAGCAACTTCATTTATGCCCTTATTAGATGCTGCCCTGGGCTCCTGTGGGAAGAAGGGTGGGATGTAAGTATAAGAAATAAATAATATATATTTTTTAACATTTACATGTGGAATTAAAGTTGTATTTCATTCCCCCCCGTACTATTTATTTATTACATTTATACCCTGTCTTTCTTTCCATGATAGAAACCCAAGGCGGCTTACATATGGTTCCCAAGTGGTCTCCCATCCAGGCACACCTGACCCTGCTTAGCTTCAGCAGGGATCTGGCCTTGCGTGCCTTCAGACCATAGCCTGGTACAGTAGGGCCCCGCTTTACAGTGATTCACTTTACAACAATTCGCTAATGCAGTGGTCTCAATTAGATGCGATTAGACTAAAGCCCCACTCATATGGTGCTTGTTCTGCTTTTATGGCGGTTTTGGGGTATCGCACGCCATTCTATTCAATGGGTTATGCTTTTCAGAGGTTTTCGCTTTTCAGTGGGGGTCCAGAATGTAACCCACTGTATGAGTGGGGCCCTACTGTATTTAGGAGTACCTAGTGTCATTTTTTCTGGCCTTGTCCAACTCGAGGTGGAGTTCAAGATGATGAATAAGTGACCGGCAGGGAGAAAGAGCCACCTGACCCAGGGCAGAGGGGGGCACAGTCTCCTTCCTGGGAACCCTCCAAAAAGGAGCAGGCACCGTGTCCGGCCAGTGGCCTTGCTCTTGTCCTGCGCCCATTCATTTTACTGGGGCCTGTGCAAGAAACCTTCCTGGTGGGCTGAGCCCTCTGTTCACTA
This sequence comes from Rhineura floridana, assembly GCF_030035675.1. Lineage (NCBI taxonomy): Eukaryota > Metazoa > Chordata > Lepidosauria > Squamata > Rhineuridae > Rhineura > Rhineura floridana. The sequence continues at coordinate 7,529,441 of NC_084494.1, forward strand.
GAAGGAGCAGTGCTATTTGGTGGATTTCCTGCCCCAGTCTCAAAAGGAACTGGGGCCAGCTCTTCTAGAATCCAAACTTGTACACAGGTAAGAGTACAGTAGCAGGAGGAGAGGACTCCAGCCCTGGCCCTTGTGGGTATCAGACTCATAGACTCAGCTGTTGTAGGCAGGGTGGTGGTGCCCAGGTGACCTCCCATCACCAGCATTGCTGTGGCTTCCTGGGAAGGAGGGGAAAGGTGGTGGTGAGTACAGTGTGGTGCTACATCAATGCAGACCAGCAGTGCTCCCGCCAGTGCTTTTGCACTGCATCAACCTCACCACCACCTTGCCCCTCCCCTTCTCCATCCTGGTAAGCTGCAGCGATGCTGGTGATGGGAGGGCAGCAGGTGAGCATCACCAACCTCCCCACCCTGCCCCACTGACTGCTATTGCCACAACCCCCACTCCCCCATGCATGACATCCTAACCCAGGTCAATGGAGCAGGAAGTTACGTCTCTATTCCCATTTCTGCTAGTAAAATTCAACAATAGGCAATACACTGCCCGTTTCATCTGAATGTCTCCGGTCCTCCAGTGCTGCAGCTGTTCCCAAGGACCCAAAAGGCTGCTGGCCCAGCCAGGAGCTGATGCAAGAGGCTGCAAGACTGAATGCAGCCTCCTTCTGGATTCAAGGCCAGGCAGGGGGTCCCAGTCCTTACAGCACTTACCAGGGGCCTCAACTGTCTCAGCAACCCGGGGGAGCAGGCAAGCAAGCATTCAGATGCTCAGGTACTCACTCCCAGGGCAGATCTTCTCCAGTCCCCCAGTGCTGCAGCTGGGACCTTCTGCATGCAAAGTAGATGCTCTGCCACAGAGCTATGGCATTTCCTCTGAGTGAATGAGGAGAGACTACATGCATTTTAAGCCACTTTAAATCCTCTGAAACCACATTTGGTGGATAAAACTGGAACTCGGAAGCACAGCAGCAGGAGGGAGAAGTGAAGGTACTTAATGTCTCTCTGAAAATGGTAGGGAAGTGGCCGTAGCTGAGTGGCACATCACATGCTTTGTATGCAAAAGGTCCCAGGTTGACTCACGAACATCTGTTAAAAGGATCTCGCATCCTGGGCTGCTTCTGCCAGCAGCCAAGTCAGGTGGCAACCACGGAACCTGCAGCCAGGCTGGATTGGAACCTCGTTGCCATGGCAATCATGCAAACCCACACAGCCCTGGAATGCAGAGCCACAACGGCCGGTACGAGTGTGGTTGCCCTCTCAGAGCCCTGTGGTGCAGAAGCAGGCAAGGTTGCCAGCTGTTTCCTAGGCCTTGCGCCGGTGCCTTTGAATAGCCCAGCATCCAAATATTATGTTTTTGGTGCCAGATGTCAAGCTGCCTAGGAATGATTATTTCCTTTGGGTCTACTGAGGGATTTAAAAGGAAACATGAAACCTTGTAATCTTCAAAAAGCGTTTGACAAGGTACCTCACCAAAGGCTTCTGAGGAAGCTTAGCAGTCATGGAATAAGAGGAGAGGTCCTCTTGTGGATAAGAAATTGGTTAAGAAGCAGAAAGCAGAGAGTAGGAATAAACGGACAGTTCTCCCAATGGAGGGCTGTAGAAAGTGGTCCCTCAAGGATCGGTATTGGGACCTGTACTTTTCAACTTGTTCATTAATGACCTAGAATTAGGAGTGAGCAGTGAAGTGGCCAAGTTTGCTGATGACACTAAATTGTTCAGGGTTGTTAAAACAAAAAGGGATTGCGAAGAGCTCCAAAAAGATCTCTCCAAACTGAGTGAATGGGCGGAAAAATGGCAAATGCAATTCAATATAAACAAGTGTAAAATTATGCATATTGGAGCAAAAAATCTTAATTTCACATATACGCTCATGGGGTCTGAACTGGCGGTGACCGACCAGGAGAGAGACCTCGGGGTTGTAGTGGACAGCACGATGAAAATGTCGACCCAGTGTGTGGCAGCTGTGAAAAAGGCAAATTCCATGCTAGCGATAATTAGGAAAGGTATTGAAAATAAAACAGCCGATATCATAATGCCGTTGTATAAATCTATGGTGCGGCCGCATTTGGAATACTGTGTACAGTTCTGGTCGCCTCATCTCAAAAAGGATATTCTAGAGTTGGAAAAGGTTCAGAAGAGGGCAACCAGAATGATCAAGGGGATGGAGCGACTCCCTTACGAGGAAAGGTTGCAGCATTTGGGGCTTTTTAGTTTAGAGAAAAGGCGGGTCAGAGGAGACATGATAGAAGTGTATAAAATTATGCATGGCATTGAGAAAGTGGATAGAGAAAAGTTCTTCTCCCTCTCTCATAATACTAGAACTCGTGGACATTCAAAGAAGCTGAATGTTGGAAGATTCAGGACAGACAAAAGGAAGTACTTCTTTACTCAGCGCATAATTAAACTATGGAATTTGCTCCCACAAGATGCAGTAATGGCCACCAGCTTGGACGGCTTTAAAAGAAGATTAGACAAATTCATGGAGGACAGGGCTATCAATGGCTACTAGCCGTGATGGCTGTGCTGTGCCACCCTAGTCAGAGGCAGCATGCTTCTGAAAACCAGTTGCCGGAAGCCTCAGGAGGGGAGAGTGTTCTTGCACTCGGGTCCTGCTTGCGGGCTTCCCCCAGGCACCTGGTTGGCCACTGTGAGAACAGGATGCTGGACTAGAAGGGCCACTGGCCTGATCCAGCAGGCTCTTCTTATGTTCTTATGTTCTTATGTTCTTTAAGCCAGTTTTTAATCTTTTGACCAGTTTGGGGGGATTCGAGGAGATCCCAGGTTGCTCAAGGCTGCTTGTCTGTCTTTGCTTCCCCCGACACAGCCTTTTTAGTGTACGTCTCTTAATAATGAGAGCCTGGCAAAGTAGCCCAATGTCTATAATACCTATTTTGCCAAAGTGAGGGGGGAGGTAGTTTGTGACAACCTTGCAATGCATTGCAAATTGTATTGTTTTTATTGTTTTATTGATGTATTATTGGTGTATCTTTATATTGGTGATCTTTTGTAAGCCGCCTTGAGGGCCTTTTGGCTGAAAGGCGGGGTAGAAATATTAAAATCAAAATCAATTCTTGTTATTGGAGAGCCACAGGTGTCTTAGGACCACCCAAGCTTTCATACTTAGCCACTCCAGACGCTTTGGCATACAGCAGCCCTGAATTGAGACTCCCAAGTCATTGTGAATCCCAGGAAGGTCAGAACTCCGCCTCCCTGCTTTGGAACAGGTAATGATCGGTCTTTCAGCTCTTCCATTTCCCTCTTTCTCTTCTATCACCCTGATCTTGTGGTCCTTTACTCGGCTCAAACCCATATTGAGTTCCCCATTGCACTTAGGCCTCTACTGCAGCCTTCTGCATCCCTAGCACCCCTCTCCACTCCTTCCATGGCAACAGTGACATTTCCTGCCCATCTCTCTCTCTCTCTCTTTAAACTGTTGGCTTAAGCAGGATGGTATCTGTGAACTCTTTGCATAAATTATTCCAGGTGTGGGGAAACCTTTGGCTCTCCAGATGTTGCTGGCCTACAACTCCCATCCTTCCTGGCCATTGGTCCTGCTTGCTGGGGCTGATGGGAGTTGTAGTTCTGCAACATCTGGAGGGCCAAAGGTTCCCCATACCTGAATTATACACTGATTAAAGGCATTTGTATTTTTGTAACCCTTATTCTCTAGTGGTAAATGCAGACTCTGCTTTCATTGGGATTGGGACTCTGTGAGCTGTGCCTCTTCCCTTTTGCAACAGAAGTGCAAGGCAATGTCCCTATCGCACACTGTAACTTTAGGCCCAAGATCTTGAAAACTCATACCACCATGGTAACACCTGTTTATATCCGTCTTTGTTTGTAACACATGATGAGGGGACGCATGTAGGCATGGACAAGAAGAGAAGTGTCAGCCTGAGGCGGCTGACAGGAAAGAGAGAAGGACCAAGTGAATTAATCCTCATTTTCTGGCTTGTGGTATATCTGTTGTCTTCCTTCCCCTCTCCTGAGGAAATAGCCTAGGCCAGCCTTCACCAACCTGGTGCACTCCAGATGTTTTGAACTACAACTCGTATCAGCCGCAGGCTGTGCTGGCTGGGTCTGATGGGAGTTGCAGTCTAAAACACCCAGAGGGTAGCAGGGATGATGAAGGTTGGCCCAGGGCAACGGGAGAGAGAGGTTTGGCAGCTGACCCTCTTGTGAGGAGGCACTTTTCCACAGTGGCCTGGGAACACTCTCAAGCTTCATGAAGCCTGTGGGGAGGGCCTCACTGTGTTAAGAAAGACAGCTTGAAAGGCTGTCATGGAGGTGCCAATTCAGTCTTAAAGTGCATAGCTCTCTGAAAAGTGAAGCCTTTGACTGCGGTAGTGGAAACTGGTGGTCACACTAAATACCAAGAGCATTTTGGTGGCCTGCAGCTAATGTGACATTTTCCCAGGCATCCCAAGGGATGAACGAGCGAAGGCACCTGACATTTCCATGGAGGCAACAAATCATTATCTCCTAGCGGGTCACAATTACTGACTCATGGTGAGGAAGGCGTTGAAGAGCTGAGACCTTCAGACTTCTTGCTATCTCTTTGCAGACAGTTGTGGTTGCAATCAGATACTGAATAGGTCAATGGGTATCAGTTTTTTGGAATCAACATCTGGGCGCAAGCTTTTGAGATGAGTGTGTGTGTGTGTGTGTATATTCTGTATCAAACCATTGCAAATGAAGCTTGCATGCAGTAAATTGTTCCTTGCTCCTATAAGTTATCCCTCCCCACATCCCAAACCTGGTTCATGTGTGAAGCGGAGGACAGATGGATGGCTTTAAAAGAGTATTAGACAAATTCATGGAGGATATGGCTATCCAAGGTTACTAACCCTGATGGCTATGTTCTACCTCCACTGTTGGAGGTTGTATACCTCTGAGGACCAGTTGCTGGAAACTGCAAGGGAGGAGAGTGCTCTTGTGCTCAGGTCCCGCTTGCAGGCTTCCCACTGGGGCATCCGGTTGGCCACTGTGAGGACAGGATGCTGGACTAGATCGGCCACTGGCCTGATCCAGCAGCAAGGCTCTCCTTATGTTCTTAGAAAACCTACAGGCTACCAAGCCATCACATGTCCAATAATTTTTTGACTTGCATCACTGGTGCCTTCATCTCTCCGACAGTAAAGGAAAGAACAAGGGCCTCTGCGACCCTAGACTTAATCTTGGTCAATGGAAAAGAACTGGTCACTGAAATGAAAGGGTTGGGATGCCTTAGGAGCAAGTGACCATGTGGAGGGCTATGAAAACTGAGCATAAGCGAGCATTCACTCTGGATTTCGGGAAAGCCAACTTCAAAGAGCTCAGATTTAAAGAATCTCACAGTTAAAAGTTCTGAAGGAGAAGAAGATGAATGGGACATTCTGAGTGGCAAAACGCTGAAGCCACAATCACAAGTTTCTCCAATGGGAAGGGAAAATGGGAGCCATCTCTCCTTGCAGCATTTAATACAAACTCCTAGCACAATGACGTTATGTTAAAAAGACATTGCAGGAGATATTAAAGAGGCATGGAATGGAGACACTGTTGCCCTTGGCCAACCAGGTGTATTATTTTGGGAGTAGGTGGCCTGGTTGATCTTATAAGGCCTTCTGCAGCTACCAGGTCCACTTAGCATCTTATTTTGATGCAATTAATAGACAACAGATGCATGGGGTGGAGCCCAATGCTTTATTCACATCTTATCATGAATCCAGTTCTAATAAGCAGTATTCCACACTCAGGTACATAAAATCTATTAACGTGATACGTAGACAGAAGTTAGTTTACCACTTCCACACAGCGCTGAACCTCTTATCTGGGTAATCAATCCAGATAACCGGTAAGGGCTTATTGTAGACATGACGTAGCCCCTCTTTCCCAGGTGCGATGAGATATGACGGTCTTCTCGAACCCCACTACTATTACTGGTCACTTACAGAGCTCTTGCTCCATCTACTTTGCCGTAGGCGTTGCTCTTGGCCGTTCCCACCTTATTCTGGCCATCTGACAGGCAAAGCTTATGTCGCTTGTTTTTCTCAATCTGGCGTATGTCCTAATGACCTAATGTATTTTGGCTATTTCTGCATGTTTTCAGCACTTCTTCATAAACCTGTTTACCACTATTCTTTACCCCTCTTAAACATTCTACCTGGCTCCAGCTGTTTAATGTGCCTATCGGCTGTTCTTAGTCGCTTCAGCCAACTAACTGTTTCATCACGCTAATTCAATGCCCTTTCATGACATTTCCCTGAGCTGGTATTTTATCCAAAATCCTTGTATTCAGAAGTCTCATAAAAGAGCATATTCTGGGGTTCCAGGCTTCCTCAGTATCATTCATATACAAAACATCAGAAGATAACAATGGAAATAGTGGCATAGCATCTGCTTTGAATGCAGACGGTCTCACGTTCACTCCCTGGTAATGCCACATAAGGCTGGAAGAGACTCCTGTCTGAAATCCTGTAGAGGTGCTACTAGTCAGTGTTGGCAGTGCTGAGCTAGATGGACCCATGCTCTTGACTCAGTGTAAGGCAGCTCCCGGGGTTCCTGGTCAGGGCCGGTGCCAGAGGGTGGCCAGGTTGGGCCCTACCGGGCCCCTCCTTAGGGTACAAGGGTGGTGCTCCCACTCCGCAATAGTGCTGGGTCCTGCAACCTAAGGGGCTGACACACCCATGCGCTATGTGCACATGTCGTTCACACGAGGTAGATTGGGCACACGGGTGGGCTTTTTAGCCCCGTGCTACCTACATTGGGGGCATTGGGCTATGATGCCATGGCCTGGGGGCAGGATGGTACCCCACGGCCCAGTCATGCCTGGCACCACCCCTGTTCCTGGTCTTTGAAACCTAGCAGAAAACATGCAGTTTTATACATATTCGGGAGCAGGGGGATTCTTAAGTATTGTGGTATGCTTTTTCCCCCCCTTTTGAATTCTCTTTGCTTCCAGCCCCATTTAGTGCAGTGTGAAGTGTGTCATTTTGGGGCTCACTTGGGAAAACATTCCATAATTAAATCTTGCACATTGTGCTGCAAGAAGAGAATCAGTAGTACCCCTCTAGTGTCCCTTTCCCTCAACAGAGACGGAAAAAAGGAGTCTATACATTTTTGGGATTGTTTTTTTAAAAAGAGCATTTGTGCCCCACTCATCAGCCAAAAAGGCTCCCAGAGCAGCTTACATGAAATGGAAATGGACAGCCTTCAAGTCGATCCCAACTTATGGCGACCCTACGAATAGGGTTTTCATGGTAAGGGGTATTCAGAGGGGGTTTGCCATTGCCTCCCTCTGAGGCTGAGAGGCAGTGACTGGCCCAAGGTCGCCCAGTGAGCTTCATGGCTGTGTGGGGATTCGAACCCTGGTCTCCCAGGTCATAGTCCAACACCTTAACCACTACACCACACTGGCTCTCATACAATACATTAAAATAAGACAGACCCTGTCCACAGGCTTACAATCTAAAAAACATGACACACAAGGGAAAGGGTCAGAAGCAAACTCAAGGCACCAGTTCTCAATTAGTAACTCTTATAATGGCCAATGTATCCAAAGTTAGTCATACTCAGAGTAGATCCATTGAAATTAGTTGGTATTGCCAACTTAAGTCTATTAATTTCATTGGGTCTACTCTGAGTAAAACTTAGTTGACTACAATTCTCCATTACCTTGTTTTGGTAAACTTTGTTTGGTTGGAGAAGTGCATCACAAAAATCAGATTAAGTGTGAATTTTGAAGGATGGCTATGTTTCAGTTCTTACATTGGTTCGGAAAGGGCAAATTTGATAAATCCAGCTTTAAGTGTGAACTGGATTGAACTTCTCCCCATCCCTAGGGGGAAAGATAGGGCTGCTACCTCACCAGGAAAAAAATGGGCTGGCTGGCATGTATTTAATGCTCCACCCTTTAGGTGGATAAACAACTTTTATGCTACCCCGAGAGCCAGTGTGGTGTAGTGGTTAGAGTGCTGGACTGCGGCCTGGAAGACCAGGGTTTGAATCCCCACACAGCCATGAAGCTCACTGGGCGACCTTGGGCCAGTCACTGCCTTCCAGCCTCAGAGGGAGGCAATGGTAAACCCCCTCTGAATACCGCTTACCATGAAAACCCTCTTCATTCCATTGCAGTCCATTTCCATGCCCAGCCCTGACCCATCCCTCCCCAATACCTCTGAGCTTCACCCATTGCAGTTCCATTCTGATTTGTGTTCCCAAGCCCCAACCAGGTCTTAGCATTTTTTCATTTCAAGAGTTAACAGTTATAGAGAAAAGGGCCATTGCTGCACAGCAATCTTGCTAAAAGCACAACCACTGAATTCCTGGCTGGCTTCTCCCAGCCCTCCAGCCCAGCCCTGCATCTCATGCTTGGGTCCTATCCCAATGCTTATTTCTCAAGTTAATAGAATGTAGCTTCCTATTGTCTGTTCTTTACTGTGCTTAGATTGGGGTTTTGAACAAAATTAGTGTTAGCCATCCCATTCTTTCAAAGGCTCATATTTACAAAGGGGCGGAAAAGCGAGATATACGTTTTCTTGGTTATCGATCCCCCTCCCCCCCCCAGCCTAAGTGCCAAGAGTTGGTGATTTCAGACTTCTTTGCTTAATGGGATAATCTTTTTAGAGGCGTAAGGCCATGGCCTGCATTTGCAGTAGACATAAAGTGGGACAATTTGAGCTGGCTGCTTAAGAGCGTTTAAGCAATGTCAGGAAGTTTAGACATGAGAGAAAGAGAAATTGTGTTTCTGATGGGAGAGGAGGTGGGTTAGGAAGCTGCTCGGAGCCCCAGAACCAATCATAGAATGCTGGACATCTTGTGCAATTGATAAATGTGTGAGGGAATAACCCTGAGCATGTACCGAGTGCCTTTACCTCACCACTGAGAAACCATAGCCTTCCCCCACCCAACTTGGATTAGGAGTCAGGGCTTCCTCAGAGCGTCTCGCTAACAGACATGACCTACAATTTGAACCCTCTTCACACTGTGGAGGGAACGTTCAACAGTATTCCACAGATGTTGCTCCTCTGGGGGAAATTATTTACGATTTGTCTTGTCTCCTAGTGTCAGTGTGATATAGTGATTAAAGTGTTGGACTAGGATCTAGGAGACCAGAATTCAAATCCCCACTCAGGCATGAAGCTCACTGGGTGACCTTGAGCCACTCACTGTGTCTTAGCCTAGCCTGCCTCACAGGGTTGTTATGAGTATAACATGGATATGGGGAGAACCATACATGGTACCTTGCACTTCTTGGTATGGTAATTGTAAATGTCAGATGTGGTCTCATTATGTGCGCACTTTCCCCATGGTGTATACTGTTGGAAGTGGGGCAAGAGCAACTCCTGTTTGGGTTCTTGTGTTTGTATTCCAGAAGGAAGATAGAGTTAGGATCCTGACAGCTGGCTAGGCTTGCCTACCTTTACCTGTGCTCTTCTCTGCCTAACTTATTTCCATTGTAAACTGATATGCTCAGGGAAGGTGACCTGTCCCACCTTCCTTTGTCTTCTTCTTCGACTGTCCGAGGACAGAGGAGACATCTCTGCCTTTGTTCTCTCTCCTGAGCCATGAGGGCAATTGCCAAGTCTGGGCATTGTGCCTCCAACTTAGTTCGTTAGTTAGAACTAGGTATGCCTTTCCTATCTACTATGTATTTCTATAAAGTATCTTTTTCTTATTTTACTAAGTCTTAAGTCTCAGTGATTCAAATGCAGGGTAAAAGCCTGCTTCTTAGGTAAATACACACACTGGCACATGCAACTCAGACTGCTGAGTTACTCTGCTCATATTTCCATAACAGATACTTTGATTAAGCCTGATTAATTGTCCTTCGCATTATTGACTTTATGTCAGCTGTGTCATCTGTAACAAGCTGGGGTCCCTGGAAATTTTTATATTTTACAATCAGCTATCTGTCATTTGTAAAACAGTTAATTATTCTACTCCAGTACTTTACTATCTCTTGACACTTTTTGCATAATTGCACCTGGCTGCAATATTGACTTGGCTGCTGCTTCTAGGAAGGAAACTAGTGCCATGTGTTGGGGCAAGGAAGGGAGGGTTTAGGGGCTCAACATTCCAGTATGGCAATGAGGGGCAGAGGAAGATGGCAAAGAGAAGATATGTTTGATATATTAAGGCTTCTGAGCTACCCCTCAGCTGTCAGAATTTGATGGGGCATGTGAATCGATCTCCTGGTTAGGTGGTGCTGATACTGGACGCCTGTCCATTCCAAAATAAATCATGTAGCATCCATGACTTGATTGTGGATGAGGGGGCTGACATGACATCCATCACTGAGATCTGAGCGGAGGCAGAAGGCTCTCTTCTACTTTAGCACTGCCCATCCAGGTACTTGGTGGAACACCAGTCCAGACCAGAGAGGCGAGGGAGGGCATCACTGTCATCCATAGATTCCATTCCTCTCTCCAGGAGACTTATCTGCTCTGTGACTGGATTTAAACATTTGTACCTTGTATTGGGCCAGACAGACAGAGTAGCTATGCTCCTGGTCCACTGCCCACTTTGCTGTCCACCAACTTCCCTGACCAAGCTGGTGAAGGTCGTCCCAGAGGTGGTGTTGGTTAATCCCTCTACTGTTGTGCTGGGGGACCTAAAGATCCACACTGGTCTGATCGCTAATGTGCCAGCTGGATGTTTTCTTCTTTTCACAAACACAGCTTTGTGGTGAATTTCAAGAAGAGTCACCTAACTTTTATTTACCAGGTGACTCACATAGAGTGGTCCTTGTTACCAAAGGGTTTCAGATGTTTCTTTGAATTTTATTTATTTATTTATTTCATTTATATCCTTCCCTTCCTCCCATGAGGAGCCCAGGGCAGCAAACAAAAGCATTAAAAATACTATAAAACTTCATAAAAACAGACTTTAAAAGATGTTATAACAAAACATCCTTAAAAATGTTAAAACAAAACATCTTTAAAAACATCTTTTAAAAAAAAAAGCTTTAAAAAGATCTAAAAAAGCAATTCCAACACAGATGCAGACTGGGATAAGGTCTCTACTTAAAAGGCTTGTTGAAAGAGGAAGGTCTTCAATAGGCGCTGAAAAGATAACAGAGATGGTGCCTGTCTAATATTTAAGGGGAGGGAATTCCAAAGGGTAGGTGTCACTACACTAAAGGTCTGCTTCCTATGTTGTGTGGAATGGACCTCTTGATAAGATGGTATCTGGAGGTGAGCCCTCAATGGAGAGGCAAGTCCAATTTTTGCCAACTAGTGTTCCCAGTCATTTCTTTGAAGTCAGCAGACAGCATGCTCATGTCTCATCTTCTTGGGATGATGGTGTCATGATGGTGTTCAGGATCTAGTGGCCTGGGATGTTTCATACACTTCAAGGCCTGTTGCTCCTGTTCCAGGACCAGATTGCTCTCAGACTCATCTTCAGGTGCCTGTCCCATCTTGGCTCAAGAAGGTGTTGTGTTGGTTTTTGGCTTCAGAGAGGTTCAAGGAAGGAATTTCTCTCACCATGCCATCAGAACAGATGCCAGTCTCTTCGGCTGGGGACCCTACCTCAACCAAAAGATGATGCAAGGGATGTGATCTGATGGGGAAAGGCTCAATAATATCAATAGGCTTGAACTGAGGACTACTTTTCTGTCCCTGCAGGCATTCAGCACAGACATTGCAGGCTGTTATGTACTAATACTGAAAGAGAACATCAGAACCAAAGCTTTCATCAATAGACAAGGGGGGGGGGTTCAGCCACCCTCAACGAACTTGCCAAGGAATTGATTATGGGGCATAGAGAAGCATCCATTCATTAAGAGCAGAACACCTGCAGGGAATGTCCACTATCAGGGCAGACTGGTTGACTTGCACATCTCTCTAGGAATCAAGAGTGGGCACTTCACTCCCATTTGTTCAGACAATTAGTCAAGTTCAGACTACCAGAGGTGGATCTGTTTGCCACGGGAAAATGCACAAGTGGCAAGTTTTTTCTCCAGGTTCCTGACCCCGGGGGAAGGGCAAATAGATGTTCTAGTTCAGGGCTGGCCAAAAGGGCTTCTCTATGCCTTTATGCCCTTTCCCTAATATCTGAATTGCCCCAGAAATCCAGAAAGCATCAGTCAAAGTTCATCTCATAGCTCTTTACTGGCCAAGGAGACCTTGGTTTCCTGACATTCAGTCTGTGACAAGTCAGGGACCCTGAAGACTGCCCATCAGGAAGGTCCTTCTAGTTCAGGAACTGGCATTCCACAACTGGCTACAGCTCTTCCAGTTAGCAGCCTGGAGGCTGAAAGACACTAACTGAATGGAGGTGGGTATTTGGAAGAGGTTCTGGACACTTTTTGGTCATCTAGGGCAGTCTTTCCCAACCTTTGGGACCCCAGATGTTGCTGGACTACAATTCCCATCATTCCTGACCATTGGCCATGCTAGCTAGCACTGATAGGAGTTGTAGTGCAACAACATCTGGGGACCCAAAGGTTGGGAAAGGCTGAGCTAAGGCATATCTCCATTAATAAAGTGTACTCATCCCAGAGCTTGGAAGATTACTTTTAAAAAGTAATAAATTACAGTTACAATTACTTGGCCCAAAAAAGTAGTAATTACCGTTGCAATTACAATTGCTCTGAAAGTAATTGATTACTTTTTCTCGAAAGTAATCACTACAATTACATTTCAGTTACTTTTTTAAAAAAACTCCTACAAGGTGCTGGCCTTGGCTGCTGCACATCTAAGAAGCCTAAAACAATATTAAAAATAAACACACACACACAGGGGGTAGTAGAATAAAAAAATTATCCATAAGATTAACATAATGGCATAACAGAATCTCACATCCCCCCAAGCAATGAAGATACCCCAACTCTTGAGATCAAATTTTACACTTGAAATGCTTTTATAATATGTTTCTGTTATGTCTCAAAAGAACAAGATGCTCAAAGAGCATGTCAGACAAGGAATGTCTTTTTACAGTCATTACGTTGCCACCAGTACTGAACAGGCGTTCTACTGCGGCGCTTGAAGGGATGCCTGTGTTGTGCTGCAAAAAACACAGCAGCACACGTGGAAAGCCATGGAGTGATGACACTTCCCTGCTGGGAGACCTCAGGTACCTCACTAGTTCCTCCTCAGCAGTGTCCACTGCTGACTTCTTGCCCTGGGGCAGAAAGTTAAAGAAGTCATCTGCTAAGTCATCTCCTTCCTGGTCTTTATCTGAAGACTGATCACTGTCCTCATTAAGTACACCCATCTTTATTTCAGCTTTCAGCAAGGCTTCCATTGTGTATCTAAGAAAGAGAGAGGATATGTTAACACATATATGTTAGGAAACCATCATCTGCTCTTCATTTCCTGATGCTTGTCATGTCCCCTGGTTCAGGGTCCAGCCTGAGCCTGTGGATGATGACATGGAAGGTAGGAAGGTGACCAAGTCACCACACTCATGGGGCAGCACAGCAGACCCTTAAGGATTACCTGCAGCAACCCAAGGTTGTGATGAGGAGCCCCAGGAAGAAAAGGCCCAGCCCCTGCCTACCACCTTAAGCCCTCTGATGCCTCCCTTGAGACAACATTTCCCTTGGAGTAATCCACCCAAAGGGCTTCCCTAATGTTTTTACTTGTTGGTATGGGTGGTGGCCTGACACGATTCCAGCCAATCTAGTTTGAAGCGAGGGTGTAGGCAGGCTGCCAGAAGAAGCCTCTTGTCCTCCCAGATAGCTGCAAAACGCTTTCTTAGGGCTTTGTGCACACCTCTCAGCAGCTGAAAACAGTATGTGTACGTCTCAGGTTTGTTTTCCAGTCCTTCTAACTTGCGGTCCAGATTGCAGAGCGTTGGTAGCAAATACCCCATGAACATGCCGTTCTCCCGTTGCAGGATATCTAGGGACTGGGCTAGTGGCTCCATAATCTCTGTGTATTCCTGTACCACTTCAATCTCAGCAGCTGTGATCCTGGACAAGGAGCAGCGGTCCATTATGGCATGCATTTTTAGTGGCACAGTTGACAGGAGCTCATGTAGTTGCTTCAACGCATCAAAGATGGAATTCCACCTGGTCTTATTCGGTACCTTCAGATACACACCACATTGCGCATGGATATACTCAGCAATCTGTGCTGACTGGTTCTGCTTGGCCCACAACTTGCTGCACTTTCCCATCAAGGAACGAAACTGTTTCTTGAAAGGACCAAGAAGACTACTTTTGGAGGAGTCAGAAAGCATGGCTGTGATGTTCCTATATATTAGTGTATATATGGTAAGTGCTGGTTGTTTAGAGTATACATGGTAAGTAGTGAAAGAGGAGGGGGAGTGAATGGGCAATAGAATGCTTGATGATTGGCTGAATGTTTAAAATGGCTGAGAGTATAAATGAAAGGATGACAGGTAAATCTGGGGGAATGTGAGGTGGTGAATTGTGGAATCTGGGGGGAGAAGAGAAAGAGTGGATTGCTTGGTGGGGTTTAGAGAGTTGTTTGCCAGGAGGGAGGTGGAGTTCGGATTAGTATTGAGTAAAACCATATGCTTATGTGCCTTAAGAAGAAATCTTGTTAATCTTCTTAGCTTTGTTATCTGTAATAAATACTTAATTTGGTTTACCAAAGGCCTGATCCTTGGCTGGGGTTTCACAGACCAGAAGGGAGGGTAAGGTAATGACCAAGGCTGAAGGGGAACTGTAACAAATGGTGGCAGCGGTGAAGAGAATAACAATACCAGTATTCAGAGTCTCTGGGAATACTAGTATTGGGACGTTACTGGTGGTTGCCTAGCAGGGGGATCTGTTGAGATCTGTGCTAGAGCGGATAGGTAAACCATAAGAGAGTGCGGTCCGGACTGGTGGAGTCCCTGGTGGTGCCTAGAGACAGGCAGTAACCACGAGCAGGTAGGAACCTGACAGGGAGAGCCAGGGAAGGAGCGTCACAATGGCCTCTATGTCTTGTGTTGCCACAAGGTTGAGGGTGTGGCTAGCACATCTCTGGTGTGGTGGTAAAACAAAATCCTCTCCTGAGTCTGCAGCTTCTTCCTCTGCCTCAGGTCCTGTGTCCAGGATCTCACAGATAGGCACAAACTCCACCTCAGCCTCCTCCTCCTCCTGGTTATCACCATCATCGTCACTGGTGCCTGCAGCTTCCACTGGTTCTTTGGCCATGAAAACACTGAACGCTTTCACAAAGTTGGAGCCACTGTCTGTAGTAGTGCACATAACTTTATTGTGGATCCTGTACTGCACATGTACATCATGCAGTGCTTTTGAAAGGACATCGTATGTATGGCGCCCCTTCAGACGCTTACAAGCCAAGGCCCCGACCTCACGTTTCAGGGTAGTTGGGTTGATCCAGTGGGCTGTTACCCCAAAGTAACTCTTCTTGCCATTGATCCGACAATCTGCAGTGGTTGCTATATATGCCACAGCACCCATTCAGTTTGCAAGAGTTTCTCTCATGTGGCATGCTCTCTTCTCAATTCTGTCTCTCAGAGTCTTGGCACATATGATGGTGAGATCTTTGGGGACTCCAATGCGAACCAGATTAATGAATGATGGTTTGTCCACAGTCTGAAGTGGTAATGTCTCCTCTACAATGAAATCAATGATTCTCCTGTCAAGATTGCTCTGGGTGACAGGCTCCCTGCCAGATCCCCACCTCTCAAGGGTTGTCTGCTGCTGCTTCAGCATTTTGGGAGGAGGGGTGTCATGCATTGGTTCAGGAAGGCCACGTCTCCTTGCCTTTATTGCTTCTTCAATTGCTCTCAGCTTCTCAGGGTGTGCCCTCTGAGGAAGAAGAACAAAGCATGAATCCAAGAAAAAATGGAAGAGGAACTTCACAATTTAAACATAAATAGACAATGGACACTCTTTGAGGACCAGCATGACAAAGGCTTACCTCAAAATGTTTCTTCACATTGGATGAGGAGGAAACAGCTGATCTCAGATTTTTGATCCTTGGAAGGCAGTAATTGCATCGTACAACAACATTTTTCCCACTCTGGCTCACAAATGTACAAGCTTTCTCAAAGCCAAACCATGGTACTTGCTGTTCTGCAGATATGGCTGTGGGCAATTGGCACTGCTTCATGCCCTCCTCCTCCTCCTCATGCACAGGGCCTCCTTTCTGAACCTCACTTTCTAGTTTTGCCTCCTCAGGATCAACAAGCTGTGACTCAAGTGGCCGCACTAACTGACTGCTGCTGTCAGCAGCAAAACCTGCAACAGGCGTCTCTGTAATAAACAAGAGATAATGCTCCTATGTGGGTGAACTTCAGCTATGATGTGCCCCCATCTCTTCCCCATGGTGCAAGATGCCCCAGTCAGAGTGGAAGTAAGCAGGTCGATAGCACAATTAAAAGAGATCCTATTTGCATAATTTTTGCTCACTAAATAACCCTGCCTGGGCCAGTCTAACCTACTATCTCACAGGGTTGTTGTGAGAACAAAATGAGACTAGGGTTCAAATCCCCACATAGCCATGAAGCTCACTGAGTGA
The DNA here is from genome assembly GCF_030035675.1 of Rhineura floridana. Lineage (NCBI taxonomy): Eukaryota > Metazoa > Chordata > Lepidosauria > Squamata > Rhineuridae > Rhineura > Rhineura floridana. Next base: position 7,545,861 of record NC_084494.1, read on the forward strand.
CCTTGGGCCAGTCACTGCCTCTCAGCCTCATGAAAACCCTATTCATAGGGTCACCATAAGTTGGAATCAACTTGAAGGCAGTACATATATTTTTTATTTTGAATATGATGATTATGATAATAAATATGCAGCATTTCAAATTAATTCTGTATGAGAAGCATTCCATGCCAAGCTTGGAAAACCAAGGATGAGGTATAAAATGTAGACAAAAATACTTTTGACAAAATGCCGTTTATCTTTTATATTTTATATATATGAGCCTGGGTAGGGAACATTTAATCTAGCCGTTAAAAATAACGAGTTACTTCCAAGCTCTGACTCATCCACCTGGGGAAAGCCACCTTAGGGTGGTGTCGAGATCATGGCCATTCTCCTGGTGGTGTCGAGGAAATCTTTAGGCAGGGTTGAGCACTAGTGCCACCAAGAGGCAGGCGATGGCACTCAGCAGTGTTTTGGGCTGCACACGCAAGGCAATGATTTCATCTTGCCCTCATATTAAGATGTTTTGGAGGGTGTATCCCTGCTAAATCTGGAAACAAACAATGGTCAGCATCCAAAGAACCACAAAGGAAGAGGAAAAAATCCCCAAAAGCTGAGAGGAAATTTATTTCTTAGGAAAGCCCAATGTTTTTCGGCCTCTAGGGTATTGGGCCTTCGTCAGGCCCTATATAATGGACAAATCACTTAATACATAAAATTAGACAAGCCTACTGTAAATCACAACAGAAGATGCAAGATTGCAATAAAGGTACCTGATATATCATTAATGAATCACTGAAAAATATTTTATACATATTTACATGAAATAGCCTGCTAAATCTGCCCGTGCTTTTGCAGGTTTCCCACCTGGGATATTAACTGGGTTTTCCTGCTGTGATGGACACTCCCTTTGAGTCCACAGGCACTTGCTGTCTAAAAGTTCATCACTCTTAAAACAGTGGTTTTGGTGGCCACAGTCTCAGCACATAGGGTTTCAGAAATGGGAGCGCTGTAGCAGATCCACAGCTGTGTATCTTCCAAACAGCCAAGCTGGACCTTTGCCCAGATCTGACCTTTCTTCCTCTTCCCTGTTTTTGCCCCAAACTGGTCCACCCTAAAGAGGAGAGCTGGCACAGGCTTGATGTATGTTGGGCACTCTGATTCTATTTAAACCCTACAGCTGATCACAGAAAGATGGACGCACTTTTAATTTCCTTTCAGTAAAAAAATACGGTGTGTAAGGTATCTAAGTAATCTATTTCTGGATACTGAAAGGAGAGTGCTGTCCTCGCATACCAAACTCTAGACAAGATTCTTGGAGGGCAGGGCAGGTATTACAGTAAAATTGCTTAGGGGAGCTAGCAATTGCTCCCACAGCCCTTAAGGGTGACTTTCCTGTTCTGGATACATGCAAGGTGGCTATGGGGGTTCAGGCCACTTTTCCACACAGCATTGTCAGATAGATTGTTCATGAGAAAATGAGAGAACTGGAATTGAAAGATCTTTCCATCCCTACCCCTTACAGAAGCCGCAAAGTTGATTGCTACTACCTGAAGGCTCCGGGAGGCGCTATTCCAAGGGTTAGCGATCCCCTACAGGAGACTCTGAGGAGGGAAACTCACAGTAAGGAAATTTCCACTTTTAAAAACATGAAATGTAAATTGTGTAATCATTTTGTATACTGCTGTTTGAGGACAATTGCCCTGAAAAGCCATTCTGAAGCCTAAGCATGATCAGCTAGTGATGCTCCAGATCATTTTACAACCATCTTGTTTTTGACTTGCAACAAACAGTGATCTATTCCACTCAGCTAAAATCTATTCCACAGCTAAAAATACAGTGATTCTCAGGGAGGAGGGAAGGTTTCTGTCTTTCTCTCTCTGCTTGCTCTTTGCTACATCTAAATTAACTGTGAAATGGGGAGATGGCTGATTTGGGAGAGATGGGTGATGAGGCGGGGGATATTGATTATGTGTGATTGGGTGCTGCTTTGTAGAACTTATTTCGCTGCTTTGAAATTGAGCTGAAATGTGATGGTGATGAGTGGAGGACGGGTGGATGGAAAGGGAGGAGGAGGACTCGCAAAGCAAACACTTTTGTTATTTGTATCAAAGGTAAGAACTTCGTTTTTTGCCCTGCCCTCTCTTCTTTTGACTCCCACCAGGGGTGTAATCATCTGGGATCTCAGAGGGTCTTAGACCCCTTATTTTTTGGGGAGCAGGATCCCAGCAGTGTCCCTATGTCTCCAGCATCCTAAGAGCCAATCAGCATGTTAGCAACAGGGAAGAGTCTCCTAACATCTTCCTTGTTGATTGGAGCCAATCAGAGTGAAAGAAAGTGGATCAGCCACTGAGAAGACTCTTTTCAGTAGCTAACACTCTCCCCTTTCATGCTGGTTGGGCTCCTAGGGACATCTGTTGTTGTGGGAGAAGACATTAACAAGGATCTCATTCTCAATCCAGCAGCAAGAAAAGGGAGAGAGGGTGTGGCTATGACTATCATGAAGGGACTTTGTGCTTCTGAATTAGCTGCTACGCTACCGGCCCCAACCCTTTTCACCCTCGGAAGACTGGCCAGGCACGAATCTGCAGCGGAGGTTGGTCCATTAGGGCAAACAGGGCACTGTCCCATCAATCAACCCAAATCTGTCCTCAGCCAGCCCCCACCTGCTTTCCTTCCTACTTACAGGGGGTGGCCCTGCCTATTAGCTTCCTTCTCCTTAGTTTCAGTATTGCCCTTGTCGAACTCAGCAGGAAAGAGAATGGGAACAAAACTAGAATTAGTTGGCTCTGCCTATCATTGGCTCTGGCTCTGCCTACTCTTCGGGCTCCCTGCCTTCCGCCCTGCCAGCAAGTCCCAGTGGGCACGATCTGGCCCTCAGCCTGAAACTGGTTCACAACCCCCCACCCTTTGGTAAAGTATAGGCTTCCAGGCAACATGAGTTTTTGATTGCTGTGAGGGTTAGGAGCATAAAACTGCAAAGCCACGTACTCTTTGACAGCCATTTTGATTTTGAATATAAAGAGGTTTATTTGAACCCAAATTGGGACTCACTCATTCTTGCTAATTCCCCCAAGTAATTTAAGTAACTGAAGTACAGTGCAAAATCTCCTGTGGCATGCAATGAACTCCAGATCCAATATCTCAAATATCACACCTCCATGTTCATATATGTAACAGGCATGACACCCATTCCCTAGAATCAGGACTTCATATATTTATTAAATTTATATCCCTCCCTTCCTCCCAAAAGGAGCCCAGGGTGTCAAACAACAAGCATTAAAACAATAAAATCATTTTAAAAACTTCTTCAAAACATCATGAAAACAGTTCCATTACAGGTGCACACTGGGATAAAGGTCTCTACTTGAAAGGCTTGTTGGAAGGGGAAGGTCTTCAGCAGGTACCAAAAAAGTCAACAGAGATGCTGTCTGTCTATTATTTAAGACAGAACGTGGCTGACCTCCACTCCATAACCTGTATAATGAGGGGAGGGGTTGTGTGTGGGGGGGAAGAGTCACCAATGTCCTGCTGCCAAATGCACACAAAGACTTGGAGCATTAAATGAGCATGAAATGCCTTCCATCACAAATCAATGGGACTTCAAAATGTGTAACTTTGGATGGATTGTGCCCTCGGGCTTCATGCCAAAAATCAATCCATTAATTCGTCAATTGACTTTTTCTGCAGGACTCCAAATGTTTTTGAAACAACATTACAAGTTCTGTCTGAAATTGTAATCTTGAGGCTGTGATTTGTTTTTGTACATCAACATTTTCTCTGTTGTACTCAAACCCCATCTCACTGCCCCTCCCCAAATATTAATTTTGGCCCCAAAACCCTCCTCTCTCCCTCCCTTACAAATTTAGCTCATCCAGCACTGCTTTTTTCATAGCCTTGCAAAAAGG